>NC_081421.1:115120019-115467519 GCF_949786415.1 Peromyscus eremicus | reverse complement strand
CCTGAGAACACTCCCTACTTAGTACATGTTGTTTATTTTTGTATTTGCATATTTAGCTTTTCAGAACAGCTACCTGCTGCCCTCTTCTGGCTTCACATTAGGCTGCCCTTAAGCAAATTTTATTTTTTAATCTCTAGAATTCCATCAGTGTCTTAGAGAGACCAATGGTTCCCGAGACTGACTTGCTTGTGAGAATCATTTAGGTGAATTTTTCTTTTAAACTCCCAGTATATGGTTTTCCACTTTTAGAGATTCTTACTTAATTAAATGCAGAAGAAGGCGGCTGGTTATTGGTATATTCAAAGAAACAAAAACAAAAACAAAAACAAAAACACTCAGGTGATAAAAATCTCCAGCCAGTGATTAAAATCTTAACTATAAGATAGGTAGTCCTTAGATGCCTGGAGGACTTGTGCTGCTTAGAGTCTGGGACTTTATCTTCTTCAGGGAAAACATAGTTTAGGCAGAAAGAAAGGCCCGCATGGTACCTGCCAACCTGAGCCATGGCATTTGCTTCCGCCTGTGCTGGTTAGTAATTCTACTCAAGTGATACCCACTGGAGCTCTCAACAGTATTTATAGCAGTCAGGACTAAGGGAAGTTGATTAATTTTATGGAATCTTAACCCTCTATGTTTTGCATTTTGAAATGCATAAAACACTCAAGCTAACATCTTCCTTACTGGGTTGTAATAGAGTTTGAGAGCAAAGGCCCCAGGTCCAGCAGCTCAGCCACTCTCCTAATACACCACCTGAAAGGATGATCACTGCTGAAAAGTAGAGAATGGAGATTTAACATGTTGGGAAGAAGAACAAAGTGGTCCAGTGCCCCCTAATCAAGTCTTTGGGTACTGACATGAACTTTAGGTTTCAATAGAAAAGGAATTTAGGGACACATACATAACCAAGCAGTTGTGACCAGAGTGTGGTATGCTTGAGTATTAGTTATGTTTCTGCAGGAGGGCCCACAGAATTCCTTTTGCTGTCATATCAAAGGATCGGTCTAGGTCCTACAAGGTGCTTGCTTCTGCTTCCTTGTCCTCAGGGATAATTGCCTCCGTCTGTGAGGATATGGTCTTGGAATCCAGGCTGATTTTCTGTGTCCCTTCAGCATTTTTGAAATGATGATGGGGGTGAGATAGGTCGGTAGACACTCCTCGTGATTCTCTTGCCTGTACAGAGTCAAGGATGCGAACACAAACAAGACAGAGATGCCAGCCTCTCCTTGCCTTTTTAAAGTTACCTTGTGGGCTCAAGTGAGAAGTCTACGTTTTTTAACAAGAAACTTGATGAAAAGTACATGAGCTTTAAAAAGTGTGTGTGTTGGGGGGAGGTTTGGAAGTCCTGGTTAAGAGCAATGGTGTTTATATGGTTTGAGATTATTTCTTTTTACCTTTGGATTACTTACTTTAATTCTTCAATCTTTGAAGGATATATAGTTCTTCTAATCTCATCTATTTCTGTTGACTATTTAAATGCTTGCTATATGTTTTAAAATAAATAAATTCACATACTAAATTGTAAAACTTAAGATGTCAGCAATCATTTGGTTAGGGCTGATGATGCAGCTTGGTGTATGGTGCTACTGAACAGGCATGGGGCTTTGGGTTTCATCTCAACACCACAAACACCAAGAGACATATTTGGAAATTTAATTTCAACTTTATTGAACTCATTTCATTCTCTTTTATTTGCATAAAGGATATGAAGCAATTATCCAGTTGAATAATTTATAAACTAATGTTTTTAAACTGAAGGAATGTAATAAAAATATTTTCTTAAACTCTTTGCACTAATTGCATTTAAGGTTGTTCCAAATATGTGATGTGTAGATGTATGTTTTCCTTAGGTGACAGCTCTTGCTTCTCTCTCGTTTAAGCCATCTTGTCCCTACTGTCTTCTTTCTTCCCAGGTTATTTCATTAATTCTGTTAATACAAACATCTCTCTTTCTGTTGCTTAGCCTGTCTTACTCCAGAGGTGGAGCAAACATGTGATTAGCTGCTTCTGATGCAGAGAAGGATGTGTGAAATGGTGTTTGACATTTGAGCAGCTGGGGGCATTGACATTTTCCCTTTCTTTTTGTCCCCTATAGTGCTAGATACTGAATCCAAGCCTTGTGCATGCTATCCAGATGTTCTTCCACTGAACCAGTCCTTAGCCCCATGGAAGACACTGCATCTCTTTTCATACTGTTTCTAGTATTCTTTGATTCCTGAACTCCTTTTAAATGTGCATTAAGATCTCATTGTTTATATCTTATATATGATTTCAGCTCTCCCTTTTCATTCCCTATACTTCTTTTTTTGTAGTTTTTCTCCAGTAGATCTTTTCAGATGTGTTTAATTCACTGTCCACTACAGCCAATTAAAATTTTTTTTCCAAGACAGGGTCTCACTATGTAGCCTTGGCTGTCCTGGAACCCACTATATAGTCCAGGTTGGCCTTGAACTCACAGAGATCCACCTGCCTGTACCTCCCAAGTGCTGGGATTAAAAGCGGGGTGGTGGCGCACGCCTTTAATCCCAGCACTCGGGAGGCAGAGCCAGGCGGATCTCTGTGAGTTCGAGGCCAACCTGGGCTACCAAGTGAGTCCCAGGAAAGGCGCAAAGCTACACAGAGAAACCCTGTCTCGAAAAACCAAAAAAAAAAAAAAAAAAAAAAGTGTGTATCACTACTGCTAGCCCAATTCAATCTTGTTTTCTGTATTTTATGTTTTTCCATTGTGACTTCTAATTGTTCTTTCATGTCTGCTTCTTTTATTTATTTATTTTTTTATTTGACACTTTACTTCTCTTTCAGATGTTTTTAGTCTTTAAAAACCTTTGCCCATAAAAGCACGGTTTGTGATGAACAGTAGATACATTTAGGTTCTGGAGCCCTGGCAGGCTGTTCTCATCCCTTCTCTCCACTGTGGTTCTGCTTAGGGGGTCTTGTCTCCTGTCCACTTGTCTTTGAATGTTGCTGGGCATTTTACTTACAAATTTCCTGTGACCGACTCCTGCTGTCTAGCTCTCCTTGAGCTTGGGCTGTTTCCCCCGCATGTTTCTGTGCAGAGTATGTGATTTGAGGCACTGGGCTTGGGAGCCTGGAACTGGAACATGTTTGCTTCATCTCTTGGTCCAGCCTCTCACTTCTGCAGATAATACTTGTTCATTGTTCCTGTCAGTTGCCACAGTCAGCACCTAGTCCAGAACACACTAGAGCCCAACATTCTGTAGCATTGGTTGTACAATAGTCACATCACAGTGTTCCCATTCCTTTAGGCTTAGGGTAAGATATTTTATCATTTAATTTCTGAAATGGAGGAAATGAAATTACTTTCCTTATAAAGTTGTGACTTAAACTTGTCTTATAGCACTTAGTGCTTGCAACTTAGTAAGCATTCAAAAGTCACTGGTTGATTAGGTGCGTATAATGCTAGTGATATAAGCATCTGAGTGGGTGATTATTTTTACCAGCTCTCTGTAGTGCACACAATGCATCTAGCTTCTCAGTGTGATAAATACCACTTTCATAGTTAAGGTTTTGTTTCTTAGTTCTATAAGCCATTGGCTAGGTTTTTGGAACCTCAATTAGGGAGTCTTTTAAGGAACAAAGTGCCTTTCTTCTTTTCTTCCTGAAGAAAAACATTCTGTGGAGCTTTCTTCTCCACTCTCTTGAGATGTGTTCCTATGAAGTGTGGAGGGCTTTGGGGCAGCTCAACCGTTCTCAGGGAGGGCCAGGGAATTCTTCTCTTAAATGTTGGAATACCTTAGTGGTTTCTAAGGGCTAGACTTTTGTAGTAATATATGTTGTCAGGTATTATAAAGATGTTTACATAAGTATTTCTGAAATTTAGAATTATTTGAAGTAGAGTAGTTAATGTAAAAATTTATAAAAAACAGCTTGATAAATTCTCTATTTAATTGACTTTAAAAGGTAATAATCAGATTAAACATACTTACTGACAATTCTTTTAATTAAAAGTGCTTTAAATCGTAGGTAAAAAGACAGTTTCAACATTTCCTAACAGAATGATTAAATTTTGTTTAGGTTATTCTTCTTACCAGTGCACATTTATAATTAATGTCTTAATGCAAATAAGCATGATTAAAACAATTTCCTGTGTCAGCAATTTAACAATACTGAGCACAGCTGGAAAGAGGTGCAGGTTGGTTGTAAATCAAAATGGTAAATAAACACGTCTACATAAACAAACAATTTTAAGCTTGCTTTTTTTTTCCCCCTACGGGGGGTGGCATGAGCGAATGCCCACATTTTAAGGTATTTCAATTCAAACTCGGCATTAACCTGCTATTTGTGGAAAAAAAAGAAAATTACACAAGTAAATTAAGACATGTCACAAACACAGATTTAGAAGCCTTTGTAATGTTCATAAAAATTCCTTTATGCACTAGAATAATTTTTAGATTAAGTATTTTAATATTTACACACAAAATAGATGCCAGTTAACATTATTAACATTTTTTTTTCAGAAAAACTTCCCCAAATATCATCACCTGATGCTAGATCAATTAATTGGTCCTAGGTGTGGATACTTGAAATAAGCAGGATCAATGAGATCTTCCTGCCCATTACTTTATTAAGTAATTTTAACAAGTCCATTTGGTCAGAAGTACTTATTAATGGGCAGTAGTATAGTGGATATTATTCTAGTTACTGTAGGGACCCAGGGGTAGGAAACAGGATTAAATACCTAGTTTCTTGCAGTTTCTAGCTGTTTGGTAGCAAGATGTGGAAATAGTGACAACCAAAATATAAGGCCCATAGATAGATTTGGACCGATAAGTTCCTTAGAACTCAATTCACATATTAATTAAAGTCTTTAGGCATAAAACAAATTTAAGAAGTTAGAAATTAAGTGCTGTGGGATAATGCTCTTGTACACTGTAAAGATTTGTCATTCCTATTGGTTCAATAAAACACCGATTGGCCAGTAGCCAGGCAGGAAGTGTAGGTGGGCGACCAGACTAGGAGAAGGCTGGGAAGAGGAAAGGCAAAGATGGAGTTGCCAGCCAGACAAAGAGGAAGCAAGCAAGATGAGGTTGCCACAATGAGAAAAGGTCCCAAGCCGTGTGGTAAACATAGACAGAATTATGGGTTAATTTAAGTGTAAGAGCTAGTTAGTTATAAGCTTGAGCAATAGACCAAACAGTTTATAATTAATATAAGCCTTGGTGTGTTTATTTGGGACTGAATGGCTATGAGACTGGGGGAGGACAAAAACTTCCACCTACAATTAAGTATTGGTGAGATGTGGTCAACTTTTCTGGAAAAACTCAAAGGGTATGAGAATAGTTCATAGAAATGAAGAAAAACATCTGAACCACGAGACCATGTGATTTGAATCAGGAATGGGGTGTTATGATGGGCTTAGCTTAGGTCATATGTCTACTCCTATACCTACCTAAAAATAGGGCTGTAAAGATGCCGGATTTGAATACCTGGTTTTTCTTTACAATTCAGATCTTAGAGGAATGAGCATTCCATATCAGAACATTTTGCTCTGACCTGACAAAATAGCAAAAATTAATCATGTAGAGTTTTGTGTTAAGATTGGTTTAAATGTATTCATTATTGCAAATTATGAATTATATTTGAGAGTCAGAAAAATATTCAAGGACTACCATCCTCCTTTCTAAAGAAGAACTACTATTAGTTCTTACCTTATTCCAAAATGTAGATGAGGATGCATTGTACTAAGTCAGATTTACTCATTACCAGGTGAGGACACATGCACATATAACAAGGCCAGACTGTTAGCTTGGTATATACATATCTATAAGGCTTTTATCAACAGCACAGAAGGACCCATGAAGAATCAATAATAAGTGACAGGTATAGTAGTACGTGCCTCTTATACCAGCACTCAGAAGGAAGTCTGAGGTAGGAAAGTTGAGAGTTCAAATACAGGTGAGTTGTACAGTAAGACCTTCTCTCCAAAAAACAACAAAGAAGCCGTCAGTGATAAGACATCAAATAGTTGTAGCATGAATCTTAGAGAGTCTTATTAATAAAATCAAACCTGGATCCAGGTATTGGGGTGAAATGCTGGAAGATCAGAGACAGAACAAGCCACAGCTTCCTCACCTTGCCAGTTTCTCAGATGATCCTATTTCCTCAGACTGGAGGCCTCTGTGTCCTCATATCCGAATGGAGGTCAGCTGAACTGCTGCTCCAAAGCCTGAAAGCTTAACCAGCCAAATGCTTAACCAGCCAAATGCTTCTAGTTTCTGGTCCTCACACCTTATATATCTTTCTGCTTTCTGCCTCACTCCCTGGGATTAAAGGCTCGCTTTCTGGGATTAAAGGCGTGAGTCACCATGCTTGGCTGTATCCTTGAAGACATGGATTTCTGCCTCTGGAATGCTAGGATTAAAGGTGTGTGCTACCACTGCCTATCCTCTATGTCTGTCTAGTGGCTGTTCTGTTCTCTGACCCCAGATAAGTTTATTAGGGTGCACAATATTTCGGGGAACACAATACCACCACAAATAGTCCCACATAAAACAAGCCAACAATTTACTAAAGAGGTCATACAGATGGCAGGTAAGTACATGAGATGACCAACGCATGTCATTAGAGAATGTAAAGTTAAACCCAGAGAATCCACTCAGCACTCGTTACAAGGGCTGAAGCCCTAACACGATAGGGACATGAAGTAGTAGGTATTTTTCATTGCTTTGTGAACTGGAGTCAGAATGTGGAAGATACCTGCACTTGTATGGCTAGTGCAGCACTGTCCCCACTAAGGAATGGGAACAGCCATCTCTGACGGAATTGTGGTACATTCATGGTTCAGCAGTGAAAATAAGATTCTGTTGTTTGCAGCAATGTGGGCAGTACTAGAGATTGTGATGTTAACTGAAGTAAGCCACATTCAGAAAAACAGTACTGTGTTCACATGCAGAATCTGAAAAGGTGATTTTGTAAATGTTGACAGTGGAATAATAATCCTAGAATGGGGAACATATATTAACATTCTTATTACTGTGACAAAATGCTTGACTAGAAGCAGCTTAGCGAAGCAAGCTGTTTCCCTGAGTTCATTATGCAAAAGTAAAATGAGTTGGACCCAGATTCCGCATCTGAATGAGAACACACAGCACTCTTTTCTGTCCTGGGCTGCTTGGGTTTAACCTAACAATAGCATCCGGAAAGTCTGACTTTAAATCCCAAACCCAACCCCTCACCAGCTGCAGCAATCAGAACAGGTTCTGTGCCTCTCCTGGGCAGCACAGAAGAGTTGACCCTGTAGACAGGGATCTGGGTGAGCCAGCCCTGAGGATGTGAGAGGGGCATGCCTGGTACTGCCTCCCTGGTCTGCAGTGTGGTGGTGGAAGCAAGGGAAAGATGCCCTCCCCCGCTTCCCTTACTACCTCCAGCTGGCAAGGGAGCTGACCCCTTTACCAGCTGCAACATTCGGGAAAGCAGGCCCTGTACCTTGTCTGGGCAGCACAGTGGAGCTGACCCTGTTGATGAGCCATCCCCATCACTCATCTGTCTTGTGGTGGCATGGGCTGGGGAGAAATCCCCTTCCCCCAAACCACAGGTAGGAGAGTAGCCCTGAGGTCACAAGAGCAGGAGAGCTGTCCCTGCTCCTCATCAGCTACAGCACTCAGGCAAATGGCCCCTGCAGCTTGACTGGGCAACACAGTAGAGCTGGCCCTGAATGTGTAGGTGTGGGAGAACCGCCCCTGAGGATGTGAAAGCAGGAGAACTGACTCCACCCCTTACTCATTGCTTCAAGGAGTGAACTAGCCAGGGCAATGCTGGAGAGCTCCCCCTGGTGGTGAAGACAGGGGAGAGCTGGTGGGCTGACGAACCCTGCAGCTACCCAGGCCCAGAACCAGGGTTAAGTGTTGGCCCACCCTAATATCCACCTTACCGGTGATCTGCTAGAGCGCGGGGGTGGGTGGGTGGGGGTGGGAGTGAGGGTGAGGTGGCGGGGAGATATGTGAGACAATCCTATGGAGCCGGGGCTACAGGATCTCCATGACACGGGGTAGCAACAGAATGTCCAGGAAGAGTCCCAGTGAGAGCCCAGTGTTGATATTGCAGCAGAGACCAGGGGCCTCACACCAAACCAATGATTCTATGTGATGATTACCTGCATGTAAAGATATATGGATAAAAGAATTTACTGTGTGACTCATTGCAACTTCCATGACAAGATTTTCCTTTTCTTCCTTTTTACCCCTAAATTTTATTTTGTTGGGGGTAGGGGGGAGTTTGCAGGAGCAAAGGGCAGATTTGAGGGGTCAGGAGATGGGTGGGATCAGGATGCATGATGTGAAAGACACAAAGAATAAGTAAAAAAGAAAGTTAAAAAAAACAAAACAAAACAGGAAATCCTAAATCTGTGTCCTGCGGCTCTCTGAAGTTGTGCACATTGCTTAACTTCACTGAGCCCCAGATTGCTATGAAGTTATAAATAAAGTCACCCTTCAACAACAGAAAAATCCAATCTGTAATGACAGTGCATTGTTGGTTATCTCGGTCTGACCTTTTTGAGGTTAAGAAAATAATGTGTTTTAAGGCTGGAAAAGGGCTCAATGAGTAAAGCATTACCAGGCAAGGTGAAGACCAGATTTGCAATCCCCAGGACCCATGCAAAATCCAGGTGAATATATCAGCCTGCCTGAATCCCAGCAGATAGGGACCCAGTCTCGAGAGCAAGATTAGCCAGACTAACGAATTAGCCCAAATGAAGATGGGTTCAAGGAGAGACCATGCTTCCGTGTATACAATGGAGAGCAATCTAGCCTCCACATGCATGTACACATATGTGCATGTGCCCACACAGTTATAAAGAGACACGCATACCTCACTTACATACACAGAAAAAATACCGTATTTTAAATATTCTCTCAAACTCATCACTACTCTACCCTTTTCATGTATACATCATGCTTCAGTATGGCTTGCTTTTTAAATCCAGCATGCTTCTCCTTGAACCTTGTTTTCTGTTTAAGTTCCCAAAATGTGATTCTTAGATTTGAGTGGCTGGGGATCAGAGTTAAGATCTGTCCTGTTGGCTTACTTCATATTTATGTAAGTCCTTTGCTCAGTTCATTCTTATCTGAGTTTATAAGGATTTTGGGGGAGAAGTGACTTTCACTTGAGTATTTGAAAACCATCTTACTTTCCATGTGATTTGACAGTCACATTATGTGGAACAGACAGCGTTTTCAAACTTCAGCTTTTCTTTATTTCTTGAGGCTTTTCCTATCTTGATGGTAGGCAAAGAAATATGGTTATAATTTGTATTATACTTTTCAAATTATGAATTCACCACATAAAAAAGGCAACTTCTTTTTCCTGTGATGTAAAGTTGGTTGCTGTCTCTTGCCATAGAAAGATCCAAAGGCTAGGGAGAAAGGAAAACAATGGCATGTTGTTGTTTGGGAAGTAATGTTTACATAGGAATTCTGACCCTGAGTGGGGCATGATGGCACATGCTAATGAGGTTGAGGCAGGAGGACCACAGTTCAAAGGCATCCTGGTCTATGCAGCAGAGCCTCATAAAGATGATACAAATTAATAAAATCTGAATTATGGATAAGTTGCTAAATTAGATTCTTCAAAGCCAAGGGCACAGCTTTTGATGCATAGTAGTTCCTGTTTAATAAAACTTTGTTGATGATCTTAAAATGATCTTCAACTGTGCTGGGTACATTATAAATGGGTGCTTTAACCTAAATCTGAGGGAGTTTCTAGTTAAGGGATTGTTCTATAAATGCTCTAAATAGTATGATAGTCTTGTTTTCAATTTATGTATTTTGCCTGTACGTATGTGTATGCACCACATGCATGTCTGATGCCCACAAAGGTCAGAAGAGGGCATTGGACCCCTGGAATTGGACATAGAGATTGTGTGAGCCACTTTGTGGATGGTGGGAACTGAACCCAGGTCTTCTTCAAGAGCAACCGTTGCTTTTAACTGGGAGCCACTTTTCCTGCCCCTTATGTTACTCTTGTGTCTTAGAGGCAGGTAGATCTCAAGTTCCATGCCAGCCTGGAACTTGTAACTGCAGGTTACAGCACTCGGTTAAATGGTGAGGCGTAAAGAAGGAAGGAAAGGTATGAGGAAGGGGTTACAGACAGCCGTTTATAAACTTTGTTCTCAGGATGTATTACTGTGAGAATCCTTTAGGGTGGAATACAGGACTGTAGACTGAAGGTCACCGTTCTTGTGCTGGTTACTGTAAATTGGAGGATTTGAAAAGGTCTAAAGAGTCCTACAAACTAAGACTAAAACTGTCATGATTACTAAACCCACATACATAATCCTTGGTGAGGTGACTGGGTCTTTGTAGCTGAGACCATTGCCTGTTGTATGTCTGAAGCCTCTGGAGCACATGTGGTTACAGAGTTACACGAGGATAGATTCCTGGTGATAGATTTGATTGGGAACTCAGTCATCAGCAATTGTAGCAGCTGCCTTAGACCACATTTATATCTAAGTTGAAGAACTTGATCTGTTTAGAGCTTTTAAAGTTGTTGCCATGGCAAGGTAACTTGCTTTCTCTTCTTATCTTTGCCATTGGAGTGATGTGTCTGACTGCTTATTCGCAGGAGGGAGGGTGGACCACTCTGCTGGGAACCTTTCCTTAGGATGATGCTGAGTGCTTCCTAGTGGGAGGCAAGCTGGACTAGTTTTCTGAGACCACTGGCTTCAGCTAGATGGGGTTAGATTGGTTCTCTCAATATTAAGAGCAGACATGATAAAGCATCTATAAAGAAGAAAAGTCTGAGCCCAGTTGAACAGTACTTTTAACAAACCAAATAGAGTAACAGTCAAATTCCACGCTATGAAAAGAACTTTATTAGCGTTAGTCCATTATTTCTACAGCATAAGGCTATATGAGAATTGATCCTGTTTTTATAAAAGTTTTATGTTTGCGTTTTTTAAAGAAAGTAACATGCGTAGTGTCTCTTCACTGTTCTTTTTTTTTTTTTTTTTTTCATTTGTTCTCTTGAAAACCATATGGTAATAATAATCTGGTTGATAGTCCTTGTTTGTTAAATGGCACACTGCTCGTGGCTGGCTGCCGCCCATGGCGGCCATGTCGGTGGAGGAGAGTGCTGATTGGAAAAATCACAAGCCGTGGAGCAGTGCGCCGTTTAACCAACAGTCCCCTTGTGTTTCTGATTTTTTTTTTTTTTTGGAGATAGGTTCTCATTGTGTATCTCAGGATGGTCTCAAAATTTGCAGTACCTCTTTTCTTGGTCTTCAGTGCTGAGATTGTAGATGTTTACTACCCTGCTAGGTATAAATGATTTTTAAAAATCATTTAATTCATATTAACTTTAAATTTTTTATGTGTGTATTTATCGATTTTACTTCTATTTGTGTGTATGTGCACGTGCAAGCATGTGCACACTCATGCACATATGCACATTTGTGCACCCATGGAGGCCAGAAAGGGAGTTGGATCCCCTTAGACTGGAATTACAGGTTGTTGTATGCCACCTGATTTAGATGTTGGGAACCTAACGTGTGGGTCTTCTGTAGGAGCATCGAGTGCTCTTAACTAGAAGTAGCTCTCCGGATCCTATTTTATTTGAATTGTTTTGAGACAGGATATCATATAACCCAGGCTGGCTTTGAATTTATTATGTTTCGAAGGTTGACCTTGAAATCCTCATGCTCCTGCCTCTACTTCTCAAGTGCTGGGATTACACACACATTCACCACAGCCACATTCATGGTTGCTTTAAAAGAAAACTGCATTTAGTTTCTTTATGGCAAGAATAATAATTCACTTCTTACTGGATGCTAGATACCAACCCCAAGCTAAAGCCTGCTTTGTCCTTCCTTGATTTTGTCGTTAGACACTGTGCAACTGCAGGACACTCGCCTTCCTACTGTTTACTTATTATGCTTTCATTTGGGAGGCCTTTGTTGGAAGATGACTATCACTGTTTGCCACAAACCTCGATTTGTGTGTCCTTAGCTATATGTATACCCTGAGCTGTGTGCAGTGTTTGGGTATATTGTAAGGCTTGGCATGCCCTCGATTACTTTGAGGTATTTTCATATCGTTTTGACTTGGCAGAGCTAAGACATAGTACAGATTTACAATGTCATAGCCTGGAATGATGCCAACATCGTGCTGACATTTACCGAGATAGAATTTCGAATCCTTGAGCATGTGGGCATGTGAAAAGCCATATCAAAAAAGTTTTGTTCTAGAAGATTCTGACTTGAGACTTCAACAGCCTTGCAATTAAGAAGGATCTTTTAACCTCAGTCCCTTTCCAAGACAACACCATAACACTTATTAAGCAGCATCTTTCTAATCTACCAATTATTTGGTAATGCTTTTATGGCTGGTTACTTTATAATTAAGTGTAGTTTCACCTAGGAACACCTTAACATCCCAGAAACTGTTGTCTGATTTCAGGGGTACAGAAGTCCAGAGGGGTGGAGAACATAAGAAATTGAAACAGAATTCACAGAAAGTACAGGGCATTGATTTTTATAACACACATATAAAAGCCAATAAAAAATCTTAGAGAAATAAAAATATTGGTGCTTTAGAGAATTGTAAGAGTTTATCAGTTTTTATGTTCTATGCTTATTTGGCTCACTTAAATATCAGACAGTGCTATAAGGTGGAACATACTACAGTGTGTCTGTTCTAACTACCATATGATCCAGTAGCCCTACCAACTGGGTGGGTATTCATCCAAAGGAAATGACACCATGACAAATAAGGACTGTTCATACTAGCCAAAGTGTCCATCAACTGATGACTAGATTTTAAAAACATGTCATCTAACACAGCAGAATAATATTTGACCATAAAAATAAAATCCTAAAATTATGTCTAAGTGAGTGGAACTGCAAGACTTTATATTAATAAATAAGCCATACACCGAAAAACAAATACCATTTATAGCAGTCATTTGTGTAGCTGGATAGTAGAGATCCTTCCAGAATAGCACATATTGGGAGAGTGGGTGGAGGAGAGAAGGGGTTAAAGAAGAAGCTCAAGCAGATAGGAAGGATTGGTTCTGGGTGGACAGTCCCCAGCAGCTCTGGATACAGTTCAAATGCAGAAAGGAGAGTACAAACCTTCTGAGCACGTGGAGTGATGGGGGAGACGAGTCTGTTAACTGTCTCATTTGGCCATCATTATGTGTCAAGATCCTCTAGTTATACTTCATAAACATACAAAATTGTGTCAGTTAAAAAGCAGAGTAAAGCACATAAATGATTTTTACTGACAAGGTTACTGCAGAAGATGAGGGGGCATCATCCTCGGCCTTCTTAGCTCTGAACTCCGGCTTGGACGTCAGCGAGAACTGTTCTTTTCCTATCAGCCGTCTAGCATCTGTGGCCATGAGTCAGATTGGCTGCATAAATAGACTATGTCTAAATTGTCAGATATACTGTAGTTCTGTTAAATGTTGAGTAAATCCATGCCTATGTAATTTCTCATGTTACAGCATAGCTATACGTTTAGAATGTTTTATTATAGTTACATGGGAACTACATAATTAAAAATGAATATTAATACAGAATTGTTTTAACTGGTAATGATAGTGATTTATAGTTGTGAAATATAGGAGTTTATTTCATTTCTCTTTTGTCTAGGAGACAAAATGTTTTCATTGGAAAATACTAACACTTAGGGTTTTGTACTTAAAAAATTTTAGCCATATTTCCCCTTTAAAAATTGTAATAAAAGATGTGTAACAAAATTTACTATTTTCAACCAGTTTTTAAGGCAGTGGTTATTAGTTTTAGTAAAGAAAAGAAAAGATGTCTTTTAATTCTTGGTTCCTGGTCCCTTCATAGTACATTTGTTTGAGGTATAATTCATACTCTTGGGGTCTCCAAATAGAGTGAAGCATTTCTCATTCATTCTTAAAGAATTTCCTAGCTACAGCTCTGTTCTGACAATTATCTCTCTAATGTGTTTACATGGTAACACAGTAATAATTTTTAGTGTTTATGAATTGCTTTTCATCTAGGTAGCAAAGTCATTCAAGTATTTCGTTTTAATGATAGTGTTTTTATTAACATACATTTTATTGTATATGGTACTCTGTTACATAGGATGTTTTCATATGAGTATGTAATGTACTTGCCTTCATACCATTTCCCCCTTCCCTGCCTTTCCCTATAGATGTAATTCTGAACGGTCTTATTAAATAAGAAACACAGAGCCAAATGCAGAGTTAAAAGCCCAAGAGGTCAGAGCACTAGC
Organism: Peromyscus eremicus; assembly: GCF_949786415.1. Taxonomy (NCBI): domain Eukaryota; kingdom Metazoa; phylum Chordata; class Mammalia; order Rodentia; family Cricetidae; genus Peromyscus; species Peromyscus eremicus. The sequence continues at coordinate 115,453,297 of NC_081421.1, read as the reverse complement.
GAATAGCCCTTAGCTTACCAGCCGCTGCCATCCTTCCTCTAAGAAAAGAAACCTGCTTCCTATGTGTCTGTATTTTTTATTGACTTTCTGTTCTGCCTTCTCATTGGTTCTAAACCCAACCACATGACTTCCTTGTCACTGCCTGTCTGTACAGACCTCCAGGTCTCTATAGTTGGTACTTGGATTAAAGGCATGTGTCACCAAGCTGGCTGTGTCCTTGAACACACAGACTCTGCCTGCCATGTGATTGGATTAAGGGCATGTGCTACCACTGCCAGACTTCTGCTAAATGGCTTGCTATTAGCTCTGACCCCCAGGCAACTTTATTTATTAACATACAAATAAAATCACATTTCAGTACAAATAAAATACCACCATATTTCCCCTCACCCTCCATTTAGTTCCCTTCATTCTCCTAGTTTGGCTTCTACTTTTACGTCATATATTTGTACATTATTTTATATATCTTTATAATGCCCGGGATTCATATGTGAGAGAAAACATGTAATATTTGTCTCTCTGAAACTGACTATTGCTTAATATGATAATCTCCAGTTGCATCCATTTTCTTGCAAGCAACGTAATTTCACTGTTCTTTTTGACTGACTAAAATTCGTGTGTGTGTGTGTGTGTGTGTGTGTGTGTGTGTGTGTATACCAAATTTATTTATCCATTTCTTTGTTAATTTTATCCATCCCTAGGTTGGACCTATAACTCTGTTATGGTGAATGGTATTGCGATAAACACTGACTGTTGTGTGAGTGTCTCTGTGATATACTGACTTGAAGTCCTTTGGGTAAATAACCAAGGTGATACAGCTGGGTCATATGATACATCTAATTTTAGGTTTTTGAGGAAATCCATACTGATTTCCATATGGCTGGATTAATTTATATGTCCACCAGGAGTACATAAGGGTTCTCTTTGCTCCACATCCTCTCCAGCATTTGTTGTTATTAGTTGTGTTTATGACTGGCCATTCTGACTAGAGTGAGATGGAATCTCAGCATAGTTTTAATTTGCATTTCTCTGATAGCTAGCATACTTTTTCATGTTTCTTGGTCAGTTATACTTCATCTTTTGAGAATTGTGTTCAATTCATTAGTTTATTTTTATTTTTAACTGGCTTAAGCGCTTCTCCAACATCAAGTACTTGACATAGCAACTATTATCACTTTGTATCCTCAGGTGTTTTCATTGTGCCATACAAGAACTCTGTACTCATTGAACAACAACTCCCTAGTTTTCCTCCCAGCTCCTGGTGAATACTAACGTTCTGTGTCTCTGTGGATAGAATGTTTCCAGGTACCTCTGTGAAGTGGAGTCATGCAGCATATGTTCTTGTCACTTGGCATGCATAAGGTTCATTCATGTTCTAGTGTGTATCAGAATTTCATTGTTTTGGAGCTTGGGATTTTTGAGACAGCATCTCACTCAGTTGCCCAGTATGTCCTGGAACTCATGACATCCTCCAGCCTCAGCTTCCTGTGTGCTGGCATTACAGCTGCCATATCTAGTGGGATTTTATCTCTTTTTAATGCTGAACACTGTTGGATTAAGTGTTCCTATTACATTTTGTTGACTGTGATCCTGCAGCCTGCGTTTCTAATCCTGTGAAGTGCATAATAATACAGACAAGACACAGCCCCAGAAGTCACTTCATTGTTGCAGTTGCCTCATGCACATGAGGTCAGATGGTTGTTAACAAAGGAGCTTAGGGTCTTTGCTAGGAAGGCCTGGGGATGGGTGTTTAGTAGAACTTTAGCTTCTGCTCTATAATTAATAACTATATGTTAACCCAATTGCCTGTTTTACAATTTTCTGGTCTTTGAATTCATCTTGTCACTCGTCATCCTCTAGGAAGAAACTTCCCCCCGACGCAGTGAAGGAGAGGGTGAAGGGAAGGTGTCTTGGGGTTTAGCTGTGTAAGCATTCAATACAAGGAGGGGAGGTGGGGTAGAAGATATATTCAGCCTAATCCTACTTTCATAGGGGATTTAAGTGGCTTCCTGTGAGCTAATGTTTACAAGGAAAAAGAGGTTATACCATGCCATTTCTTACAGGGAGTGGTTTATCTAATTGATTACAACTATTTGTAAATATCTTGTAAGAATTTACAGGAGATAAAAAGATGCTGGGAAACCTCCTTAGTGTTGTAGATATTGACATCCTTTCATCGTCTTTTTACTCTTTAATATGATACTCATGAATGACAATGGAAGGCAGTGTAGCTTGGAGGGTTACTTAGGTGCTTATTGAAGCAGTCTTTGAAGGGCAGGGCTACAGCTAGTATGAAGAGACTTCCTAGCTTTCGCCCTTGGTGTCTTCTCCCTATACATAAACCCCCTCAGCTGCCAGCTCCTCCTTCCTTCTGTCTAGCCTGGTTCCCAGCAGGTACAGTTTGGGTCTGTGACAACCATAGGAGGAAACCAACCACATGGAAGAGAAGAGCTGACACCTGCTTATGTTTTAGTGTTTGTTCATCTGTTTGTTTTAAAGAAAGTTGCATGAGTCATTCTTGCTTTCCGAACAACAAACCTAATTTCTCAGAATAAAAGATTATTTTCTCTGGTGTGTTTGGTAAATTTTGTTTAACTTTAGGAAATCATTCTATTAAAGTGGTTTCACTTAGGATAGCCATCCTTCTTCAGCCTCCTGAATGCTGGTGTAGCAGGCAGGCATCACTGTGGTTGCTTAAGTGAACACTGTAATCAATATTCTATAATTTGCAGTACAAATGGCTTTTACTGGACCTTGTATGTTGTCCTCAGCTTGGGTTGTTAATTTCAGGCTGCTTGGTTCTTCTGGTTGGTGTTACTGACGCATTGTTGTTTCTCCTGCTACCCAGCCAGTGTTTTGACCCTTATCCATATAATAATGGTCCCCCAAAGATGTCCATACTATGGTCCCTGGATTTGCAGATATATTTTGTCACCTGACAAAAGGAATTAATGGCAGGTGACATTAAAGTTCTTTATCAGGGGTTTGGTGATACCAAGTCTGTTTTCAAGGGCTGAGAGAAACTTGGAAATTTTGTAGAAAACAGAAACAGATGACCGCTGGGTGCCCTGGGTCAGGCCATGGGTCTGATTGGTTGCGTCAGTTCAGCTCTGGTTCTGCAAGTGCTTCTGGAGAAGTTGTTATTGGTATGCTGCCACTCTGGAGCGGTCTGTTCTCCCTGAGGTGGTTACTTCTGTCCCAGTGTGCAGTTTCCCATCACAGGTTATTACCCTCAGCTGGGACCTGAGCTGTCCTGCCCGGCTTGCTCTTGCTTGGGAGGAGTTTTGGTCCCTTGTCATAAAGATGTTTACAGATCAGTCTTGTCTTCCTGGAATCCAATCTTGCAGAAGAGATTGACTTTGCAGGAAAAGGAGACCTTGTACAGGAGCACTGCCCTTCAGCTGATTCTAGACATAGTCGGCATACTCTTGCAGTCAGCACTTGGCTTGTTTGTGTATTTCTGGGACCCTTTTTCCTGAGGACCTCCAAGATGTGCTGCTTCTGTTCAGCACTTCAGTCACGTGACACTACCGCTGAAGTCTTGATTATCTTGTTTTGTATTGCAGTGCTAGCCATCAGAGTACATTTAATTCTCTTAACTTTATTGTGCCTTTCACTACTAATCTTTTAATATAGTAAGCTATTCACTTACTTGGGATATTATTAACTCTCATTCTACTAGAGTGATTATTTTTATTCCTTCACACAATTTCAGATACTTAGAACAGTGGCAGGACCTTCTGAATGTTCTGTAAAAATCTGCTGAAGGAATGAGCACATATTCCTCAAGTGCTTTGGTTTTCAAGAATTGGAAATGCTAGGGTGAACCACTGTCTTTGTAAGTCTATTAAGATTCTTGATTCTAAACAGAACTTCCATTGACTGTCTCTTTAGTATGATCTTTACTTTCTAGATAAGTGATTATTAATATAAATAGCACACCAGGATATTATTTGTGTGTGCATGCTAGAGGGCCTGCTTATAAGTTTTACTCCACAGGTACATTGTACATATGCTTTGCAGTTAAATCTTTCTGCTTAACAGAATGGGGTCACTTCTCAGTCTTCCACACAGTAATGCACTAACTGAGTAAATTTTCTTTTCATTAGTGGAGAATAGTAATGTTTCTTATTTATTACAATTTGTCCAAAAATAAGATAGAACAGTTTTGATACATTTCAAGAGTTTTTAAAGTAAATTATTAGATGCAGGGAGCCTTTACCGCTTGTTTGCTTACTCTGAAGTAAAATTAAACAAATCAACTCATTTCATAGACAAATTAAGTAGACCATTGTTCATTGAAGACTGCCTTCCAAATTGTAGACTTTTAAAAGTAGAATCTCTTACTCATGTTATCTGCCAAGTGAATACTGTTTCAGAAGTTAAGAAGCTTGGAAGAAAATCTCAACCTTACAACTTGTCGAAAGGTTTGAGCACTGCATTAGAAGGCATTGGTCAGAATTAGAGGGTTTTCTTTATGTGTAATTTTAGAATTCTATCTTACTTTGCTGTGGACTGTTGAGTTGGTTACAGGAAATGTTTGTCTCTTATTCTACCTCAGTTCCTTTTTCAAGTTCCCACTTGCCCATTATATAGTCTATAGTTAAAGGAATGCTTTGCCTTGTCTTGTTTATTTTCTTAAAAGCTACTTGCCCTGTAAGCAATGCTATCTGTATAAGCCAAAGAATTAATGATCGGAAACAGGTTTTGTTCCAAATCTCCCTAAAGTACCACATGTACCAAATAATTAAGCCTTTGATGCCAAGAGCTATTTATTTCACATACTACTTGAAGGAAAGAGCACCAACTGTTCTTTCTCTTCACCACTGTTTTCAAAGCTAGATAATATTAACCTCAGTATTATTTTCTTTGTAAAGGTGGTTGATGCTCAATACAATGTAAAGAATGTTTTGGACCACAGTTTGGCTTCACCAAGTAGCTGTCCATGCTCCTATAAGGAGTCACAGTGGGTCTCATGCAGTAAGAATTTCAAAATTAATAGTCCTGCTTTATATGCCTGAAATCCATTAAAAAAATCTTACTTTTAATCTTTCGAGACATGTTTTCAAGGAGAACTTTGATCTGTTCCACAGAACAGAGGAGATGTTGCTCACACTTGAGTGGAGTGTGCTGATTTGTGTGAGTCTATCCTTTGCCCTTCTCTTCTGAGCCCTTGCTTGTCTTTTCCCTGGATGTATCCGTGCTACTCTGATGCTTCTCTGCTGAGACTTACCAGATTGTTTTCAGGGATCCATCCCTGGAGCTGTTGGAACAGCTGATTCATTGGCTTGGCTTCTGAGTATGTGATCACCCAAGTGAGCACAGACAACCACTCCCTTCCTATTCTGGCCACTTCCACATTGGCCTTTTGATTCTGTGGCAGTGGGTCATTTTAAATCATCCAGATTGCCAGAAAGAGAGTTACTTCCCATACTACTACAAATAAAGGTTGCCAATTTCTGTCACCCCAGCTCCATTTGCAGTGGAGGTCAGAAGATTGAATACTTTCTACATTATTTCATTTTCTTCCTCCCTCCCTCCCTCCCTCCCTCTCTCTAGCCAGAAGTTTCTAGGGTCCCACCCGTGCCCGCCCCCCCCCCCCATGGTCCCGCAGCCACTCGGACCCAAGTAAACACAGAGGTTTAGATTACTTACAAACTGTATGGCCTATGGCTTTAGCTGCTTGCCAGCTAGCTCTTTCATCTTAAATCAACCGTGGCATTACCCATCTGCTGACATCTTGTTGCTCTTTCGGCAGCGGGTTTGAGTCTCTCTGCCTCTGCCTTTCTTTTTTCCTGTCTCTCTCCTTGGATTTCCTGCCTGCCTCTAAGCTTCCTTGCCATAGGCTAAAGCAGCTTATTTAATAACCAATGGGAACAACATATATTCACAGCATATAGAAAGACATCCCCCTGCACTTCCCCTTTTCTATCTAATCAAAAAGGAAGGATTTAGCTTTAATATAGTAAAATTATGTATAACAAACAGTTATCAAGCAAGAATTACAATTATAATATCTAGTCCATTTGTATTTGGGAAAATTAAAGAAAATATTCTATCATCTGTTTTATAGTAGTGAGTCTAAAGTTTCATATCTAATTTATCTTTTATCATAACCAAGGAGAATTATACTATAACTATGTATTCTTCAACTACATCAAAGACTCCAGAAGGATATAATATTACCTGAGTAAACAGAAAGAGCAAACAAGCGACTTCCAAAAAATGTGAGGAATGACAGAAACAGCCAGCTGCCTGGACAGTCACCTGAGGTTTCTCTGCAACGTTGGGGCATCCATCTTCGGCCTACAGGTCTAGCATATCTAACAGACTCATCTGTGAAGCAGGAATTTCTAAAGAGCTTTCCTACCTTGTCTTGGCAAGGATTGGCAGTCCTTTCTTTTGTGTCTTGCTTGTCCACTTTGGACAGATACTGTCAGCAGTCGATGCAAGGGCACTTTCTGACCTAGTGGCTAACTTTTGCCACAGTGAGATTAAACTCCATATGGAGTTTCTTTGAAGTAAATTGATGCTGCCAGGAGTAGTTGTGTCTCACTGGCCAGAAAGTCTAAGTTTTTAAAACATTTTAAATTCCTTATTCTGTAAGTCTTTGAAGTGTTTGAAGATTACCTACCTAATTGAATTATATCTATGTATACCTAGAAAACTTAACTAATAAGTTTTTATTTGACGATAAGTTTGGTTATCATGGATGGCTAATTACTAATCTATACTTTTTAATTATAATTACAATTTCAAATGAGCTGCAAAACATAATACCTTAAATAAGAGTAGAAATATATATACAATATAACAAAATTAACTTTTAAATTTGTACCAATAAACTAAAATCCATAGCAATGTGAAACATTTTAAACAAGTTGTTGCTCTTTAAAGGTAGATTCAATAATCTACCCTTTTATCCTATCATATCTATACTGTCCCCTTTTCTTTTTTTAGAAAGAGATTGTATTTATAATCAACCCCCTTTAAAAAACATAAACAATATTGGGAATTTGGGTGTAGCTTCTCATACTTCTTCCTGTTGAATGAGGGCACTGGCAATCTTATAGAAATCCTAAAAAAATTAAGAATTATGGTCAAATCCTGACTGGAGTAGTCTGTGAGGCTGCGTTGTCTGAGCCAGTTGCCTTGAAGCTGTTCTGGATGTTGGAATATCTGGAGACCTCTCAGGGGATCTTCCTTGATCAAACCATATTAGCTTGAAAGCAATCCATAGGTTCTCATCATCTGTGGAAACAAAAGGAGCATCTCTTTTCCAAAGACAAATTTTGAAGTCAAGATACCTTAAATATATATATATATATATATTTTTTTTTCATATACATACATATAAACACACACACACACACACACACACACACACACACACACACACATGGGCTTAACTCAGCAGCCTTTACAATCAAATTTCTTTCTGCAGTTAAAAATCCCAAAGACAATATAATCCGCCCACCTCAGCTCCCCAACATGGTGGAGGTAATTCACCACCAGCTCTGGGAAGCAGTGCATCTATGCCTCTATCAAGGAATGTGTAGCCAAGAAACCTTTCTTTTTCTTTCTTTTGTCTGTATTAGCAAAAGCTAAATTCACCATGCTGTGTGCTGCATGGCTTGGAGACACCTCTGTACTGCAGAGGGAATCTACCATGCTATAGGCCAAGCCCAAATGCTGCGAACCTACCATATTGTAGCTCATGACTTGCCTGAGAGACACAACTAGGAAGTTGCTCTTGGCTCCATTTTAGAAACCTTTTTTAAATTCTCTCAGGTTTTAGGTGGAAACTCCTTGCTCCATGTTGGGTAGCCAAATATAGCCAGAAATTTCTCAGTTCCTGCCTGCCATGTCGTGTCCCCCCACCCCCAGCTGCAGTCCATACAAATCTTTCTTACCCCTAGTTCTGCAGCTGCTAGGACCCAAGTAAACACACAGAGGCTTATATTATTTACAAACTTTACAGCTTTGGCTTTAGCTGCTTGCTAGCTAGCTCTTTCATCTTAAATCAGCCCATTTCTCTACATCTATATGTTGCCATGTGGCCGTGGCATTACCTGTCTGCTGACAACTTGTTGCTCCTTCGGCAGCGGGTTCAAGTTTCTCTGCTTCTGCCTTTCTTCTTTCCTGTCTCTCTCCTTGGATTTCATGCCTGCCTCTAAGCTTCCTTGCCATAGGCCAAAGCAGCTTATTTATTAACCAGTGGGAACAACATATATTCACAGTATGCAGAAATATATCCCCCAGTCCCTCCCTCCCTCCCTCCCTCCCTCCCTCCCTCCCTCCTTCCCTTTCTCTCCCCCCCCCCCCCCCGTGTGCATACATGCATGCATGCCATAGCACACATATGGAGGTCATAGAATAGTTTCCTTCTACCGTGTGGGTCCTGGGGAATCAAACTTAGGTTGTCAGTCTTGAAGGCAAGTGGCTTTACCTGCTGAACCATCTTGACAGCCCAGAAGATTGAATACTTTCCATTTGAGGTCACATCAAATAGGTAGAATTAATATTGTATATAAAAGGCTTTCTAAATCTTTTGATGACTAAGACTTGGTAACTTTGTATTAGTTACTTTTCTGTTGCTGTGATAAAACTCCACTACCAAAGCAATGATAGAAGAGTTTATCTAGGCCTACAGCTACAGAGTCCTGTAGAGTCCATAATGGTGGGGACAGTGTGGCAGCAGGCATGGTGACATAAGGAAGGAGGTGAGAGCTCACATCCTGAATCTCAAGCACCTTCCTCAAGCAGTGCCATCCTGTGGGACCAAGTGTTCAAATACCCAAGCCTGTGGTGGACATCTATTTACACCCCCACAGTGAGTAGAAATTACATTTTAAAAAAAGTCTTCAGAGTCTTTTTATGGCTGAGATTCAAAATAGAATGGGTTAAGGATGATGCCGAGTTGCTAGCAGACATCTTTGTAACTATTGTTAAGACTCTCTTCTTTACTTACCCTAAGAACAGAAAACTGCAGGGCAATTACAAACAGCATCTCAGAAGGCCAGACAACCAGCGCTAGCAGGTCTGGGTGAGTTACAGTCTCTGCTGCGCATAATGTTTTTTTGCCTGAACCCTGGGAGTCCTGCCTCAATTTTTTCACCTAAGAACTTCCTCTTACTCTGTTTCCTAGCACTCAAGAAAAGAGCCTTTTAAAGAACTGCATAGTTTTGTTTTTTTTTTTAACCACTTCTCATTGTGTTTCCTTTTATTCTGTCCCAACCTTCTCAGTCCTTCCATGTGTGAATTATGACTGTTTTATTTTGTACTGTATTTCAGATAATGGACTGCTTACAACTCTCTGGGATGCAGATTGTTGAAGACAGCTGTACTTTACTTTTTTTTTTTTTTTTTTTTTAAATTTTTTTTTGTACTTTACATTTTTATATCCCAAGCACATTTTAAAAATTATTTATCTTATGTCTGTGTTTGTATGTATGTGTACCATGTACATGCCTAGTACTTGTGGAGGTAAGATCCAATGTTTATTGGATCCTCTGGAATTTGAGCTAAAGATGGATTATGCAAGGGCTGAGAAATGAACCTGGGTCTTCTGAAAAAGCAACAAGTGCTCTTGACTGCTAAGCCATCTTTCCAGCCCCTCACAACACATTTAGCTCATGTTTACATTGAGAAATATTAGGAATTACTGGCTGGAATGTACTGGCATAAAAACAGACACTGATCAATGGAATTTAGTTGAAGACCCAGATAAATACACGCACCTATGGACACCATTTTTTTTTTGTTTTGTTTTATTTATATATATAATCCAGAAATACACATTGGATAAAGGACAGCATCTTCAACAAATGGCACTGGTTAAACTGAATGGCTACATGTAGAAGAATGCAAATCCATACTTACCACCATGCACAAAACTCAACTCTGAATGGATCAGAGACCTCAACACGAGGCCATATACTTTGAACCTGATAGAAGAGAATGTAGTGGGTAATCTTAAACTCATTAGCATAGGAGAAGACTGAACAGAACACCAGGAGCACAGGCACTAAGAACAACAATTAATGGACCTCATGAAACTGATTTAAAAAGAAATATTAGAGAACAGTTTATCATGTATCTTTCGTCTAAAGATTTTGACTTGGCATACAGTGGGTCTTCAGTATGAATCTCTTTGCAAATGTGTGTCAGATAGAAGCTATGTTAATAGTGCTTTAAAAAGGGGGAAAAGCAATTTCTTTGTCAAATAAAGAACTTGGGTGTATCTGTAGTTAAGCACACTAGGTTTAAATGTTAAGTATGCTACTCCCTTTGTCAAGAACCATGCATTTTCAAGACTTCTCATACGCAAATGAGATAAGACCTATCTAATAGTAGTTTTATGACATAAATAAGAAACTATATTGAAATACTTAGTAGTGTAGCTCTTTAGTAGTCACATTAAAGTGTCAATAGAAGAGGAAAAGTCAATCCAAAATATTCTAAGAAAGCCTGTAAATCTTAGCAACAAAATGATTATAGTTTGCAACTTTATTGAGTTTTAAGTCTCTGGAAAACTCTCTTATCAGAGTAACATTTACCCAGAAAGTTCAGGCTACTCAGAGTTTTGCAATACCATCATTTTCTGTTTCGTATATATCGGTTCATATATATATATATGTATATATATATACATATATATATGCATACATATATATATGTATTGTGTTGAAGGAAGAAATGTCTTTGTTTTTATCCAGCTTACCTTCAGTAAAAGACAGTTAATGAGAGAAAAGCATACAGTTTTATGTGACACACGAACTTCTTTTGAATTTCTTCTAAGAAATAGCTGAAACTCAGTATGTTAGGTTTGACTAGGGAGAAGACTGGAAGACTGTCTAGTGTAAACATAGAGTCGTAAACAGACATTTACATTTACATTCCTATTGACACCCATGTCCATAGAGATAAGGCTAGTCCTCTCTTCCATGTGTAGATGTCACGCTTTAGCTGATGTGGGTAGAAAGCACGAATAGGTGAAGTGTAGTTTCTAAGGCTTTATTAGCAGCTCAGCCTTAGCCACTCATGGTAGTTCCTTGACCGCTGGTGGCTGGTAGCTCTCTAGAGGCCTCCCAGCAGCCGGAGCCTTTACCCGCTGCAGTTCCCTGCTGTCCAGTGTCCACCCACTGCAGTTCCCTGCTGTCCAGTGTCCACCGCTGCAGTTCCCTGCTGTCCAGTGTCCACCCACTGCAGTTCCCTGCTGTCCAGTGTCCACCCACTGCAGTTCCCTGCTGTCCAGTGTCCACCCACTGCAGTTCCCTGCTGTCCAGTGTCCACCCGCTGCAGTTCCCTGCTGTCCAGTGTCCACCCACTGCAGTTCCCTGCTGTCCAGTGTCCACCCGCTGCAGTTCCCTAATGTCCAGTGTCCACTCCCTGCAGTTCCCTGCTGTCCAGTGTCCACCCACTGCAGTTCCCTGATGTGCAGTGTTCACCGCTGCAGTTCCCTGCTGTCCAGTGTCCACCACTGCAGTTCCCTGATGTCCAGTGTCCACCCGCTGCAGTTTCCTGATGTCCAGTGTCCACTCCCTGCAGTTCCCTGCTGTCCAGTGTCCACCCTCTGCAGTTCCTTGATGTGCAGTGTCCACCGCTGCAGTTCCCTAATGTCCAGTGTTCACCGCTGCAGTTCCCTAATGTCCAGTGTCCACCCACTGCAGTTCCCTGATGTCCAGTGTTCACCCACTGCAGTTCCCTGATGTGCAGTGTCCACCCCTGCAGTTCCCTGATGTCCAGTGTTCACCTGCTGTGGTTTCCTGCTGTTCTGCTCCTGGTTCCTTGGGAACTTTTCAGCTGCCTTCTGGCTGCTTGGTATGCCTGGGGCCTGCAGCCACAGTTATCATCTGGTCCTCATGCAGCCAGCTCAGCTCCCTCTGCCTGATACGGTGTAACTGAGGACCTGTGCTGTAGAACAGAGAGACCATACAGAAGGGTAGTCTCCTACACCCACCTGATGAGAGTGGAGGAGGGCTGCTCTTCTGGACAGCCGTGCATAGGCTCTTGATTGCTTGCTACAATACGCTTAGCCGTATCACCATGTTGGAGGAATACTGGACTTGCTTGTCCACTGCCATAGGCTGGGGGAGTACTCCCCAACAGAGAAGTAACTTATGCCAGGAGGGTGGATGCATCCACAGCAGTTGGGGGCTGGGCCACCTGGAACACTTGTGGCTGAGGCAAACTCTTAAAAGGCAGGTTTTTAAGTGGGGGCCTCTGGAACAGAGATGGACAGTTTGGCGGCTCTGACAGCTGCAGTGGTTCCTGTGAGTGGAGTGAGTAGTCTTCCCCAGGGCATCTTCAGCCCGAGCCAAGTGTCTGTGAGCAGCTGTGGGGCTCTTAAAGCAGCAGTGGCATCTGGCAGGCAGTCCTTGGGACAGCCGAAGAAGCGCCTGCTTAGTTGACAGCTCCCGGGGCTTGTGTGGGAACAGGATTGAAGTTGTGGTTACCACCACCTCCAATGGTCCCGAGACAGTGGTGGCAGTGTTAGACGCAGTGCAGCCAAATCCAAGTCTGACGGTACAGACACACTGCTCCCCTGCACCTGGCCTTAAACAATGGCGTCTGGGAAGAAGTTCCCAGCAGCTAAATTGGGCAGCTCTTTCACCAAGTTTTTACAGCCTTAATGATTTAAAGGAAAGACATAAACACCAAAAGGTGCTCATAACCAAGATTTGATGTAAAATTTACATACTTTGCCGGAAACATTCTCCAGGACTTAACCCCTAGCTAAATGCTCTTACAAAAAGGTAACCAAGAAGGTCATCTCATCTGTGTGACACTAGAATATCTGTCAGATGAGTCTGATGAACTCTGTCAAAAGGAGAGTCAGGGAGTCTATGTGCTGTTTCTCAGATTCCTACAGGTGAAGTAGTCTACATATCAGTTGTCATGGTTTCTACTGGCTTTCATCTCAAAAACCTTTTAACCTTTTTGGTAAGAGGCCTTGTCATCATATGTAGGCCGTGCTGGTTAGTTGCTTTTATTTGGTAGGGGTGGGAGTGTAGGTTGGTTTGGTTTGGCTTTTTGAGACAGAGTCTCACTATGGAGGCCAGGGTGGCCCAGAACTCAAAGAGATCTCCCTTTCTTTGTCTCCCAATTTCTGAGACTAAAGGCATGCTCCACCGTGTCTGGCACTGGGTAGTTTTTTATCAACTTGGCACAAGCCACATTCATATGGGAAGAGGAAACTTCTGTTGAGAAAATGCCTCAATGACATTGGTCTGTAGGCAAGTCTGTATGTAGCACATCTTCTTGAATAGTGATTGATGTGGGAGGGTCCAGTCCACAGTGGGTGATGCCACCTTTGAGCAAGTGCTGGGTTGTCTAAGAAAGCAAGCTGAGCAAGTCATGAGCAAGCCAGTAAGCAGTGTTCCTCCATGTTCTCTGCTTCAGTTCTTACTCTAGGTTTCTGTGTCTAGCTCCTGCCCTGACTTTCCTCAGTGACGGACTGCAGCTATAAGCTAAAATAAACCCTTTCCTCCTCCAGTTGATTTTGGTTGTCATGTTTTATCCTAGCAATAGAAAGCAAACTGGAATGTAGGCATACTTAGAAATCTAAAAACCAAGTAGATGATAGGGAGGCAAGGACATTCCTCTCTGTGATATTCTTGTCTAGTGCTAAAATGAAAATTATTTCCCTTTGCAAAAAATAGCAGTGCCTTTTAAGAGACACCTGCTTATGTGTCTACCAGAACGTATAGTATAAGGTTTTTATTATCTTTATTTTAATTTTTATTAGAAGTCTTGGAGGATATAGATACAGTTTTATCACTAAAATGAATTACTGTGGGATGTCTTTCTGTATGCTGTGAATATGTGTTGCTCTCATTGGCTAATAAATAAAGCTGTTTTGGCCTATGGCAGGAAAGCTTACAGCCAGGTGGGAAATGGAAGAGAGATAGAGAAGAAAGGTGGAGTGAGAGCCACCCAAGAAGGAAGATGTGAAAGTACCAATAAATCACAAAGCCGCGTGGCAAGACATAGATGAATAGGAATGAGATGAATTAAGTTGAAAGAGCTAGCTAATATAAGCAGTTTGTAATTATTATTAAGCCTCTGAGTGATTATTTTATAAGTGGCTGTGGGACTGTGGGTCTTGGGTAGGACTGGAGAAACTTCCAGCTACAGTGAATGCTTATTCTGTAAGCATTTAGATCCATTTAGATTCTATATAGATAATGCCACTGTATCTTTTAAAATAATTTAAAATTTTTTAAATATTACATTAATTTATGTGTATGAGTGTTTTTGCCTGCTTGTCTATATGTACATGTGTGTGCCTGGTACCGACAGAATTCAAAAGAAGATCTTGGAGTCCCTCAGACTGGAGTTAAGGATGTTTGTGAGCCACCATGTGGGTGCTAGTAAAACAATAACAACAACAACAACAACAACAACAACAAACAAATCCTCTGTGAGAGCAATAAGTGCTTCTAACTGCTGAGCCATGTCTTCAGTTTAAAAACCAAATAGATGATGAAGAGGCAATTGTCATTGTATCTTAACGGTACTAAAAACAAATATGATATTGATACTTAACAGTGAATAAATGTGGAGTTGTAAGAAGGATATTTTAAAAGTGCCTTCCATTTCTGTGAGAATTTGTATCTGTGAAGCATCATTACACATTTACATAACTTCACATTTGCCAAATTATACCAAGAGGGAAAACTTAATTGAATCATTTTACAATCATATAATCTATTCAATATGATTGCATTTGCTCATAATGCAATTTGGTAAACTGGTGATTGTTGAGATGAATGATAATTTTCCACAGATAATGTAGTTATATATATTTTGGATTTTAATGTTCTTTAGTTGGCATATGTATGTGGTGTGTATGGCTTCTCCCCTAGTTAATTCCTGTGGAGGACTGTATGTCTGCAGTGTTTTCTGGGACATGCAAGATCTACATCCTCCAGGATGGTACTTGGAGTACCCATGGGAAGGGGCTCAGGTCAGTCAGACACACCTGGGGAGGGGAGGCCTCTATAGTACTTGACAAAGTGAATCACTCCTGTAGTTAACCACTGACAGGGTTTGTAGCCATTTATTGGGGGAGGGAAGGCCACCCCCAGGTGTAACTAGTAAGAGTTAAATACGGTCCTTCTAGGGAATACCCAGAGTCCTGCTCTGTAGCAGTCAGTGGAAAGGAGCTCGGGATCAAGTACATGACACTGTCCAGGTCACTGTTCTACTGTAGTGAAGAGACCATGACCAAGGCAACTCTTCAAAAAGAAAGCATTGAATTGGGAGCTTGCTTCAAGTTTCAGAGGATTAGTCTGTTATCATCATGATGTCAAGCTGACAGGCCTGGTCCTAGAACAGTAGCTGAGAGCTTTACATCCTGATCCATAGGTAGCAGACAGGGAGACACTAGCCCTGGGGTAGACTTTTGAAACCTCAAAGCCCACTGCCAGTGACATGTCTCCAACAAAGTCACACCTTCTAATCCTTCCTAAACAGTTCATCAACTGGGGCCTAAGTCTCATTCTCATTCAGAATCACCACAGACACCAAGAACCAAAGCTTGGCATTTACACAGCCAATGCCCTGCAAGGACAGGCCACACCCTTTTATTTCTGGGCCCTCTAGAATTGAAAAACAGTGCCAACAGTTATATTTTTGTATCTGTTTGTTTATTGTGGTGCTAAAGATCAACCCAGGGATTGAATGTGCTGGACAAGCACTCTGTTGCTGAGCTAACACCCCAGCCCCAGAGCAGTTTGAATAGTGCTGCATATTTGACAGAGAATTACGTTCTTAAGTCTGATAGATCTCAGGCTAGGGATCATTCTGTTTCCCCAAGCCACTATCCAGAAACTCGCAATAGCCAGCCGTTGTCGTTGTTTGGGGAAATAAGGTGGGAGCAAAGGCACAGCTCACAGGGAGCTGTGTGACACCCGCTTTGGAAGCAGCTTCCTATGATCTAATGCCAGAACTGGGACTTGGCAGGAGCTGGGCATCTGGTCAGCCTGGGAGTCTCACAGTCCCTTGATCTACACCTGCCAGGGAAAGAAGCTGCCTTACTGAGAAAAAAGGGAAAAGCTATTTTTCCTCCCATTGTCCATTAGTGTGGTGTGGGCACTACAATAAAGGAAAAAATATGAGCAAGAGAGAGACTTTAAGAACCCAGAGATGCCATTTGGCAGCAAATTGCAGACTCCATATTCCTTTCAACACTGCTATTACTTGATCTCAAACTGCTATTTCTTAGTTCCCAAAGATGCTGACCGGAAACCAGCTACCCCTGAAATTCCCATGTAGACATAGCATAATGTCTGCTCGAATCCTAGGTATGGGTTGTGCATTTTCTGGCGGATGTTCTCCAGGAGTGGCTGTGGCAGCTGTTGTTCAGCTAAAGGGACTCATAGTCTAATGATCTAGGAGCTTTAAATAGGGACACCAGAGCAGTGTGCTGTCACCTCGCTCAGCTGAACTGGCTGAGACTTTAAGAACCCAGAGATGCCATTTGGCAGCAAATTGCAGACTCCATATTCCTTTCAACACTGCTATTACTTGATCTCAAACTGACCAATGCCCTTGGGTCAAAAACTGGAAAGAGAAATTGTCATTATGTCTTTTTCTTTCATTTCCCCAACCCAGCATAGTGTCTAGTATGTCACTCAGTAGATTCTAAGCATCACTGAATGAATAGCACCAGCTCATTGGTTTGAGATGTCACCCCAGCTTGTCCTTAACACTCAGGAACCCTACAAGGGAAAGCACCAGAGACAGCTGGCCCAGACAGGGAATAGTTTAGCCCTGACTGAGCTAATGTTGAATTACACCTGCCTGAAGACCCCTGCTGTCAGGTGTTAGCTGGAATTCCCAGCCTTCAGGGTAGAGAGAGGTTGCCCTGGAGGCCAGAAAGGTGGTGGTGGGATTCAGGGTGGACAATAAGTGCCTTCCTTCATTTAGAGACTGAACAACGTTCTCCAAAGGATGAGAAAAGCTGCACGTGTCTCCTGGGGAATGTGTGGCCTCCTTTGGCACTTCCAATCTTGCAGGGGAAGCCAGTTCAAGAGGAAGTTTGGTGTCAGACTTGGCTGAATGTTTGAGAGATAATAGTATGTGTGTGTTTTGTGTTATTGAGGTGACGGAGAACCTACTCTTGACTCCATTTTTCCCAAAGTCCACGTTCAGGTGGAGGTAGTGTGGTATTATGAGATCCCCCCAACATTAAAAGTAGTTGGACTCCCATGAACCCCTTGATGACAGGCCCAGCTCCCCTGCTTCTGGTAAAAAGTGAGCCAGGTCCCTTGATACTTCCCTCTGGGGGATATACAGCCACAGTAGAGGACAAATTGACAAGTAAGCAACCCTATTGCTAGGTTTGTGACATGAGGGGCTTCCCCTAGCCCGCTGGTGCAGGTACCCTCATGGAGAATTTCTCACGGCTTCAGCAAATAAACAGTTAAAGGGAACACCCATTTCCCATATTAGAGTCTGGATCTGTGAGGGCCTTAGGAACTAAAAGGAGGAAGTTGCAATGAGCACAGGACCCGGTCCCACTGCCTGGATGCCTCCCAAACAGATCAGGCCAATCAACTGTCTCACCCACTCAGAGGGCCTGATCCAGTTGGTAACCCCTCAGCCATTGGTTCATATTTCATGTGTTTCCGTTTGTTTGGCTATTTGTCTTTGTGCTTTATCCGACCTTGGTCTCAACAATTCTCTCTCATATAAACCCTCCTCATTCTCGCTAATTGGACTCCCAGAGATCCACCTGGGGCCTAGTCATGGATCTCTGCCTCCAGATCCATCAGTAGTTGGATGAGGTTTCTAGCACGACAATTAGGGTGTTTGGCCATCCCATCACCAGAGTAGGTCAGTTCGGATTGTCTCTCGACCATTGCCAGCAGTCTGTTGTGGGGGTATCTTTGTGGATTTCTGTGGGGCCTATGCAGGGTCCCTTGGCTCAGCATGGGAGGAGGGGACTGGACCTACCTGGACTGAGTCCACCAGGTTGATCTCAGTCTGTGGGGAAGGCTTTGCCCTGGAGGAGATTGGAATGGGGGGCAGGCTGGGGGGAAGGTGAGGGGGGCGGGAGGGGGGAGAACAAGGGAATCTGTGGCTGATATGTAGAACTGAATTGTATTGCAAAATAAAAATTAAAAAAAAAAAAAAAAAAGGAGGAAGTTGTAGGACACATAAAAGGCTCAAAGAGCTGAGAAGTAGACGCGCAGCTTGTTAAACCAAAAGGTTTGGGCTGAGTCTGGATAATGCCAGGTAGTCTCAAAGGAACTCATGAGAGAATGCAGTGGTGAGCTGGGATGCATCCTGTGCTGTTCTCGCTCCTCAGCGTTAGGGGAACTGAAGCTATGAAATGGTTTAAAGCTAGGAAATGGTTTAAAGAACTTAGGGAACTCACCCCCAGCCCTACCACTGCTTCCCTGGATGCCATGCAGAAAGACTGACATTTTAATTTTTCTATTATGTAGATAGCATGAAGACTCAAAGACAAGAATTAGATTTAACCACTTAGGATTAAGCTGCTCGAAACTATAGGTTTGTCTAAGGAGAGAAAACTAGATGAAAGGCTTTGGGGAGATGTAGTGCTTATGGCAATGTCAGGTTTATAATCTTACAGATTTAGTATATTTTTAACTATCTATTGGAATAATTAAGTATGTCAGTAATCATGCTGGGCAAATCCTAGAGGAAAATAATAGACATGAATACAGGCATGCTTCCTGATTCATTGGAGATTAACAGGGTATTCAGGAGTAGTAAATACGAACCCAGGTCAAGCTCGTGGAAAAGTGAACTGTGAGGGAGTTGCAGAGGTGATGCAGCCTGGCTGGGAGCTGCTTCAGATTCTGTGCACAAGGAAGGTCTGAAAAGGTGGCCATCAGGACAATAAGAAGACACCCCAGTGTCATTTTCTTGAAATGCTAAGCTGAATTACATTAGCTTTTTCTCAGAAACTAATGGAACATACTGAATAAAATATTTTTTAATGCTTTAAAAACAAACTGAAAAGATAGCTGATGTTTACACAAGAGAAACCTGAAAGAGACTAAAAAGAGGAGCCCCTCCCAGTGTTTTCAGCATTTTTCTACATGTACTGCATTTACATCATTTCTAATTTCCCTCTACTCTTGTGCCTCCTTTTCTTTAATTGCTAATTGTTGCATGTGCATGTTTGTGCACATGCCCATGTGTAAAACCTGCAGAATCAATTTAGTGTTGCTTGTATGTATATGTGTTTTATGCTTACTGCTTGGGAGTGTATAACTTAAGGGACTCATCCCTAGACAAGACTGATCATCTGCTGTGGATATCGCTCTGTATAAATAAAATGCTGATTGGCCAGTAGCCGGCAGGAAGTATAGGTGGGACAAGCAGAGAAGAGAATTCTGGGAAGTGGAAGGCTGAGGCAGAGAGACACTGCCAGCCACTGCCATGAGAAGATGTTAAGATACCAGTAAGCCACGAGCCACGTGGTAACTTATAGATTAATAGAAATGGGTTAATTTAAGATATAAGAACAGTTAGCAAGAAGCCTGCCACGGCCATGCAGTTTATAAGAAATATAAGTCTCTGTGTGTTTACTTGGTTGGGTCTGAGCGGCTGCGGGACTGTCGGGTGAGAGAGATTTGTCCTGACTGTGGGCCAGGCAGGACCAGGAAAACTCTAGCTACAATCGTCTCCTCCTCCTCCTCTCTCTCCCTCACCTCTCTCTCTGTTTCTGTTTGTCTCTCAGTATCTTTGTGTCTCCCGCTCTCCCACTCTCTCAATCTCCTGTAGCTCTTTGTCTAGAGGTGGGACCCTGTGAGATTTTCCCCATTGGCATGTTAACTGGTGTTGTCATTATGCAGGGTCTTATTTAAAGCAACTATAGTTTCAAGGTTTCATGGGTATAGCTTCCCTGTCAAAATTGGACACGCTACCTCACAGCAGACATCCTGGCTCTCTGGCCCTTACAGTCTCTCTGCCCCATCTCCTGCAGTGTTCTCTGAGCCTTGTGTGTAGTGGTTGTATTGTAGATGTATCAACTTGAGGTGGGCACCCCATGGTCACTTGTTCTCAGCATTTTGAGCAGTTGTGGATTTCTGTAGTAGTCTTCCGTCTGCTGCAGAGAAAAACTGCACTCATCTCTAGAATGCAGTTAGGAATTATACTCATTTAGGAAAGTGTAGTTGTAGATCCTCCTCTGGGATGCATGACTTTATTGGCCTTGGATAGTTGGCTTGGTTTACAGTACTAGACATGGATTCCCTCCCCTTGAGCTTGTCTTAAGTCCAGTTAGATAGCTGTTGGTTACCCCAAAGATAAAAGTGCCTTTGCTGCACCTTTTGGGGAGGGTTGCTCATTGTTGTGGTCCCTAGGCTTTACGGCTAGGTAGGACTATCAGATGCTTTTGTCCCTGGGCAGCTGGCATAGCACCTTCAGATGCTATGAGAGCTAGTAAGAGGGATGGTTTTAATGCTGAGCAGCACAGGAAAGTAAATTGAAAGTAGAGTTTTAGAAGAAGTAACAGAAATGTGGCCACTGCCTGCCTTTCATACAGAATTGCTTTGCAGGTTATCTGTAGCTCACCTTGGCCAGAGATGATCCCATCTGTAGTATGTCCTAAAACAAATGTAAGCCTCTACAGATGAGGCAGTGTCCTAGACCACAGTGTACCCTTAAAAGCACAGTTTAAGTCAAGTAGTCAAAAGATAACAAAGCATGAAGAAATAGAGAGATGATTAAGAACCTCCAAAAACAGGTAACAAAGTCAGCTCCATAGACTTCAGGTGCTGGTTATTAGGCAGTCACACAAGGAATTGTGACACACAAAAAATATCTGCAAAAGTCATCATCAAAAGCAACAAGTTTTGTAACAAAATTTTTAGAAATGAAATACACAATAACTAAAACTGAATGAGCCTTCTGGTTCTGCCTGCCTTGTGTGTGTATCAAATGAATATTTCTACTTAAACACCATCATAGCTAGCTGGCCTTTATTTATAACATAGTTCTGTAAAATGCTTGGAGAACCACTGGGGTAGACTGGACTTGAGGAACTTGGCTTCTTGAGAGAGAGAAGCTTCTCAATTGATTTCTCTATTCATTTTGGCTTTCTTCTTGAGAGACTTTTATAATTCCCAGTGCTGGGTGGAGCCTAAGCAAAACATGATTTTATGTAACTCAGTCCAGACGGCTAGGAACTGAAGCTCTGTGCTGGAAGGCAAAGGACTGTAGGGTTTGAATATTTTACACATAATGTCTGTGTATAAATTCTCCTCCAAGCATAGTAGAACTCCAGGCCTAGAGCAAAGTCCAGCAGTCTTGGGGGATACACATTGGAGTTTGTGATGGTTGGGTATTTAAAATGTTTGTTATGTTTTTCTTTTGTTGGGGGAAGGGATGGGAAGCATGTGCATAGAAGGAAGTTGAAGGACAACTTGCAGGAATTTTCTCCTTCCACCATGTGCTTCCCAGGGATTGAATTCCGATCTCCAGGCTTGGTACAGATGCCTTTACCCAAATGGTCCATTTTTTTTTTTAGCCTTGATGATCAGTAGTTCACCAAGCAGTGAGGCAAATAATTAATATTGTGATTAAGTCCAAAGCTGATGAGTGGGGGGCCAGAGAGATGGCTCAGTGGTTCAACTTTTTGCTCTTGCAGAGGACCTGTTGCATAACTTCAGTTCCAGGGGATCCCATGCCCTCTTCTGGCCTCTGAGGGCATTAGGCATATACATAGTACACATACAAATAAGCAGGCAACACACTTAGGCATGCAAAACAAAAGGAAATAAATCTTGAAGAAGAAGAAGAAGAAGAAGAAGAAGAAGAAGAAGAAGAAGAAGAAGAAGAAGAAGAAGAAGAAGAAGAAGAAACAACTAATGGTGAAAGCAAAAAACTTAGTAGATGGCACACTGGCAACCCTTAGCTAAACAGCACATATCTCAAAAACAAAACATAATCTTTAGGATACATTCACCTATACATGATTACTTTGTTTCTAAGGGCTAACGATGAACGAGAATCTCTTCAAAGAAATACAGTAATAGGCCAGGGAATGGGCTCATTTATAAATACATGGAAGAGTTAGGATATTACCTACCCACAAATAATGTTTAAGTATTAGAGATTATGCAGGTGAGTATGTCTGGCATCTATTGTCAGAATGAAGCAGAACTTGGTTGTTGCTGAAATTTCAGTAATTGTGCTATTTTGTATAGGAGGCTAGCATCGCTTAGAGGTGGGGAACAGCCCTGTGTTGGTCTACACATACTTAGCTTTAAGTCATAGCCGTGTTTTTATCTTGCTAAAGGTTTCCAGTGTCTATGTTTTCATATGCCTCTCAGTTTTAAGTGGTTAGGGAAATCTGATGTAAGTACTAAAGTTGTCTTCAGGATCGACCAGTGCACTTAATGCATGGCCAGATGCGTTGAGCATCCACAGGAACATACAGCAACAGGGAGCATGCTTTATACAGGTCACTGAATTTTCTTCAGAGCTGAGAATCACTTTTAAAGTACTTTCTCTATATACTTGTCTAAGTCAGTAAGTACACTGCACTAGAGAACAGCTATCAGCAAAGCAAAGCTGAGTGAATTGTTATTGTGTCGGGGGCTGTCTGTTTTTCTTGCTGTGCATGGTAGTTTTTACCAAGAAAGCACAACTCATCTCTCTTTGTGAGAGTTATTAATTCTAGATTTTTTTAAATGAGATGGATGCTATTCAGTTTATTCTTACATTTCTCTTCCCATTCACACATTCATTGTGATGTTTTGAAAACTATTGCTCTTTGGGGCCTGCAAGATGACCTAGTGGATAGAAAGCTTGTTACACAAACATGACAACCCGAGTTCCATCCCTGGAACCTTATGGTGGGAAAGAGAAAGTAACACCTGAAACCTGCCCTCTGACCTGCATATGTGACTTGGCACATGTTGCCACACACACACACACACACACACACACACACACATACACAAATTAAGCATGTTTGAAAACTAATGCCCTTTAAACCAGAATTTATCCTTTTTCTATGTTTATAATGTATCTGTTGAATTGTTCATTGAAATTCACAAAAACTAGTATTTTGTTACTTCTTTACTAAAACACAGTTTATATCCAGGCCAGTGTTTAGAAATTCCTGTACAACCTTGGACTTGGCTGTCATCTGGAGAAGTATTGGAGATACAGACTCTTGGGCCCCAACCCAGACCTATACTTAATACCTGCATTTCAATAAGCGCAAGTGATCCATGTCCACATTAAAGTTTGAAAAGCATTGATCTGTACTCCGGCAGCCTGTTCCCTAGTGTTTGTATTCCTCCAGCCCTTTAAGGTAAAAGGCGCGCTGCTCTAAGAAGTATGCAGCGATGATCAGAGGTGGACTCTTGTTCCAGCTTCCAAGGAAGATCTCAGGGCTCATGTGACTATGCTTCTTAGGAAATGGACTTACTAATTTCCCTGCTGGTGGTTCTACCATGTCAGCTTTTATGTCCTCATCTTTTGTCTTGTCTAATGTAGTTTTACATCTTTAACTCTCAGAAAGTTACTGTGTACTTCTGCAAACCTTAATACATGACTCATGTGTAGACTTAACGTCTCTGCTTGGGCTTTTACATTGATGACACTCATCATGCCCAAAATAGAATATGACATCTACCAAACTGTGTCCCCTCCCATACCTCTTGGTAATCATATCGTTTCTGTTAGGCCTAGAAAAGTCTCATTATCCAAGAGCCTTCTAAAAACTTTTCTAGTATATAGTCATTTCATCTTTCGTTCATTTACAACCTTTTTTTAACATCTTCATGAGATGGCATTGGAACTCATGTCTCCTGTGCAACTCTGTTTACACTATTTCTATTTCTAGTAATGGTTTCTGAGAGTAAAATTTGTGGTTGGAATGCATCTTATAAAAGTAAAACGTTGGCAGGCAGTGGTGGTGCACACTTTTAACCCCAGGAGTCAGGTGGATATCTGAGTTTGAGGCCAGTCTGATCTACAGAGGGAGTTCCAGGACAACTAGGGATACATAGAGAAACCCTATCTTAAAAGAACCAACCCCCCCCAAAAGTAAAACATTGTTCTACATCACTAAGTTGAAAATAGTTATACCAATAAGCATTCCATCTAATAGTTTGATTAAAACATCAATTTTTATGTTTCTGTATTTTACAGTTAATTTAATAATCATAAGTAATAATTAGCATTTAATAAATTTTAGCTCATTAAGAACAAAACTAAGTGAAAACTTCAACAATATAACAGTTTCTGTAAAGTAGTCAATATCTCCACTTTGTGTGTAAGAAATAGAATTGATAGAATTATGTTTGATGGCATAATATCAAATGTATTATGGTTATTTATCATTATTTTCTTCCCTTTTTGAGGTATAGTCTTGCTATGTAGCTCAAGCTGGCCTGAAACTCACTGTGTAGCCCAGGCTGGCCCCAACCTATAATTGCTTATCTTACCCATTTGAATTACAGGCATGAGCTACTGTGCCTGCCTCTATAGGTCATTATTTCATGACATGCATTAGGTTATTCAAGTTTAAACCCAACAAAAAAGTTTTAGACCTGAGGAATATTACAGATCATACCCTCTGTTTTAGAGTGATAGAAACTTGCACAGCAGCTAAATATCTTTTTTATTTCTTGCCAAGTTGTATGCAGGGCATACCTCCCAGCTTTTGATTTTTAGTCTAAAGACTAGAAACTTGAAGATCAAAAGTATCCAAACTGGGACAGGGTAAGGGTGCTTGCTGCCAAGCTTGATCACTTGAATTCAATCCCTGGGTCCCACATGGTAAAAGGAGAGAACCTTCTCCTGAATTCTGCTGTTGTCTACATGGGGACGGACACACACACACATACATACACACACACACACACACACACACACGCACGCACGCACGCACGCACGCACGCACACGCACACGCACGCACGCACGCACGCACACAGAATTTGTAAGTATCCACATTATGTTGGTGTCTAGCTTAGAATGAGAGGTGAGCACTAGGATCAAATGTATTTGACATCAGAGCAGGTTGAGTAGCTTTAACATAACAGTTCACATCTTTAAAAAAAAATCCAAAAAGTATGGTGTGCTTGGTAGTTTGCTGTACTAGATTGATGGGGACATGTAAAAGTGTGTGCTTAAAAGCTGAGAGTGCTTGCAAAGTGACTATCTCCAACATTAGTTTCCAGGGCTTCCCCCTTTGTTCAGCAGGTCCCAGGAGCCTCATCTTAGGTCCTGGCAAAAACTTTCATTTATTCAGGAGGCTGTAACCTTGATAATCTTCCTGTACTACTCTGGAAAGTTGAAATTCTGGTGAAAAGTGAAAGCAAAAATACTTTAAAAAGTCTTAATCCTTCCTGCTAACGTAATTGGTGAGGCAGTGAACAGTGCGTGTGCAGATACTTTGGGCTTTACCGTGTGCACACATTCCTTGGTGTTCCTGACTCTAAAATGCCTGTTCATCTCTGGGCTAAACTTTTAGCATCATAAGAACCAACCCTTTGAGAGGAAGTCTGTTTGGGAGGTTGTTTTTCTTGTCTTTGTACTAATAAGGGCTCTCTGAAAGGGAACTAAATTGAATATATCTTCAAATGTTTACTTTGAAATGTTTTGAAAGTTACATGATAACAGTGCACCTCCCAAAATGAAGAGAAATTACTTCTGCAGCTCAGGAACTTGAAATTAGAGACCCTTAAACATAATGTGCAATAATAAGACAGCTGGAGAGATAGGTTGCTGTCCAGTTACTGTTACTGTGCTCTTAGAACATTTGTTTCTAAATCTCTTGGTAGATGATCATCTACTTCATAACTCTAAGTGTTCAGCTCTGAGGGAAGGTTTCTCCAGTGCACATGTTACAGCTCTGAGGGAAGGTTTCTCCAGTGAAGTGTTACAGCTCTGAGGGGAAGGTTTCCCCGGTACACGTGTTACAGCTCTGAGGGAAGGTTTGCCCAGTGCACATGTTACAGCTCTGAGGGGAAGGTATCCTGGCAATCAGGAGCCAAGGAATACCACAAAGTCACACTGCACAACAAACCTCACACAAGAGATTTATTGGGAGAGACACAAGAGGGTGGCTGCTTCAACTAGGGTGAGAAGCAGCAGGGAACTGAAATAGGGTTTCTTGAGGGGGTGTGCATTCCAGGGTGGCCTGGCATTGGAGGCGTTTTTTGTGGTCTGATCTTGGGCTTGTTTTCTGTAGGGTGGGGCCTGGCCACTCTTGCCTCATGGGGAAGCACCCAAGAAGTCTGGGGGGTGGGGTCTAGCCTCTTGCACCTCCAGGGGCTTACGGTAACTACTATTTGGACTCAGAGATGTTAAAACTTGCGCATCTCACAAAATCCCTCTAAGTGTTTCTACACCAAATTTTTATTTTTCCTCTACTCCTTTATAGAAAATGACTATAATTTTTTTTTCTACCAAGTAGCTTGTCTAGTATAATTGTATGGTCACTAACAGCCCTGAAATTTCTCTTTTAAAAAATGATTTTTTAAAATATGTATATGTGTGCTGGAGTCTGTGGAGGTCAGAAGAGCACATCCTAGTGTACTGCAGCTGGAGTTAAGACCATTGTGAGCCTCCATAATGGGTACTAGAACCTGGGTCCAGTTTTGGCAAAAGGAGTAAGTACTCTTAACCTCTGAGCCATCTCCAGCCCTGAGCACTGAAAATTCTTATTTGACTCCTGATTGGAGAAATGTCATCTGAGGCACTTTTGGAATAATTGCTTAGCATCAAATGTAGACTGCAGCAGTAACTAATAAACTTTTTAGCAATGGAATTCATTAAAGTCTGTCATAGATTTTACATACACTTACAGTTCCTTTAAAGCAGAGATTGTGTTTGGGCTTTGCCTATGCTTGTGACCAAAGGTGTGTATGTGGTCAACCATTGGGTCTATTTGGATCCCAGCGCAGCCTGGAATGTCTCTTTACAAAGTGATGGGTCAGGTGAAGGAAGGATCCTTGAACAGGGAAAGCATGGTGTTGCTACCTCTGTGTTTTTAAGGAGCTGTTGATTGATTAGACTTGATTTTCTAGAAATACCATCTTTAAGTCAAAAGCTGTTTGAGATCTAGTGTATAAGTTTTGTATTAGTTGGGATAAGAGCTAGGGTAAAATTAATTTTATATACTCTTGATGGTGGACAAAAACTTACATTAGCATTCACACAAAATGAGATTTTATATGCAGATCACTAACTTTTAAGAAAAAATTGAGAGGCTGTGATGTGGATTGGTTTTAGAGTATTTGCATATTGTATCCAAGGCCCTGGGTTCAGTCCCTAGCAAACAATAGTAATGGTGAAATTTTGATCTCACACAGTTCACAAACAAAAGTCATTGAGATTTTCTTGTCTATGAAATAGCATTTTTGTTTTTAAAACATCTATTTTTAATTGTATGTTTGTACATACATGGTAACATGTATGTGGTTATTCAGAAAGACAAGATGAGGTCATAGGATTCCCTGGAGCTAGAGTTACAGGAGGCTGTGAGCTGCCTGAAGTGTGCTGGGAAAAAAAACTCCAGTCTTCTGCAAGAGCAGCAAGTGTACTTAACTCCTGAGCCAGCTCTCCAGTCCTTGACATAGATTTCTGAAGGTAAATGTGAAAATTATCATTGATTCATTTTATCAGTGCATGTGGGAATGCATTCTGATTTGACCATAGAACAGAAATTCATTTTGATAGCTTATTTTTTTTTACATTTTAATATTTTTAATTTTTTGAAATCAAAATATAATCACATCATTTTCTCCATTCTCTTTTCTCCCTCCAACCCGTCCTATGGACTCCCACTGGTTCTCTTTCAGATTCATGGCCTCTTTTTCTTTAATTGTTCACACACGCACACACATACACGCACACACACACACACACACACACACACACACACACACACACACATGCTTAAATATACAAATATAGCCTGCTCTGTGTAATGTTGCTTGTATGTCTGATTTGAAGGCTGAGTACTTGGTAATAGATTGTCTATCAGGGAAGACCACTGTAGCTCTCAGCATTCCTGAACTGCTATATTGTTTGTCTAGGGTCGAGGAGCTGTGAGCTTCCTTACTTTCATGTTAACGTATCTACTGGTGCTGTCTTTGTTCAGGTCTTGTTTAGGAAGCCATGTTGTTGAGGTTTCATGGATGCAGTCTCTCTGTTTCTAGGAGACAAAATCTCATACCACACTTCCTGTTCCTCTGGCTCTTGTAATCTTTCTGCCCCCCCTTTCTGCAACGATCCTGCTGTATTCACAATAGCTAGGAAATGGAAACAATCTAAATGTCCTTCAACTGATGAATAGATCATGAAAATGTGGTAATATATTATGGTTTATTTAGAGCTGCAAAGAAAGATGAAATAGTGAAATTTACAGGTAAGTGGATGGGACTAGAAATACAACACAGACTAGAAAGGCAAATGACCCATATTCTCTCAGATTTTTAGGGGAACACCAGCAACTCAGGGAGGGCAGAGTCTAGTTAAAACACAAGTTTTGTTATACAAAAAAAAAAAAAAATGACAGGAAATGGAAAAGGAAAAGTGAGTACAGTGGCCTATCAATAGCTTATTTTTAAGTGATGGTCTTTTGAATTTTGTCTGCTGGCGTTACCTTTATATGCATTGTTGCATTGTTGAATTTGATTGTTTTTTAGTCAGCAACCAATCTTTTGCAGTTCTTAGCAATGAACTTCTCAGTGTGTTGTTAAAGAGAATGTTTATGTCACCAAGCATAATTCCTGAATTATTTTTTGTTTTTCATTTATGAATTCAAAATATCAAACATACCAAAACATTTAACATAAAGTATATGATGTGTGTCAGTGTTTGCTGAGGAGATGGCTGTCAGGGGGATGAATTGCTCTGTAAATATTACTTATTATATCTGTGTATTTGTTTGGATGGAGACATGCTGTAGCACAGGTGTGGAGATCCCCAGGAGTCGGTTTTTCCTTTTCACTATGTGGGTCCCAGGCTTTACCCTCAGCCAGCTCACTGGCCCCAATACAATTTGTAAACTTCTACAAAATGAGTATTTACTTAATTTTGCTGTCATTTTTACCTGAAGAATGAAAAAATAAAATTAGATGCCAGTGTGTACTCCTCGAACTAATTCAATAGTGGGTTGGTAAGCTAATATAACAGAATCCTTTCGAGCAATATCACCAATTTGTTAATGGTAAACAGTAAAGGTGCTTTCGAGCCCCAAGTATTTCAAAGAATATTCAGAATCACATTGAGACTTAGATGTCACACAGTCTTCCCTTCCAACTAGTACAGGTAGCCATTTCATACAGTTTCTAACAAGCTAACATTAGAGAGTTTAGACGTGGGAATGCAGAAAAGAATGGGCTATTTTACTTTAACTCCTGAGAATCACCAGTTGAGCACCAGGAGCTCTTCTTTCTAGTTGTGGTCCTGGTTTTGAACTGTGGGCTACATTTCCAGCCTGATCTAATCTGCCTTCCCAAGGATGGCAGTTACCATGTTGTGCTAACATCTCTAAGTCAGTATCTTTGCTATAAATCTCAAATTCAGAAGGATTTTTTTAATTGTATGAATTCTTTTTGCCTGCTGAGAGGCAAAATCATTTTCTGTGTATATTGGTTTATTAGTTAGGGTTTCTTTCACTGTTTTAGCAATTTGGGGAAGAAAGGGTTTATTTCAACTTATTCTGTTAGGTCACACACTCCATTACTGAGGGAAGTCAGGGCAGGAATTGAAGCAGAGGCCTTGGAGGAATGCTGCTTATTGGCTTGCTCCTCATGGCTCATATTTCTCTCAGTTGAACCATCATTGGATTCTGTTTATTGTTTTCTGTGTGGTCCTTTATCTCCATTTTAAAACTACCAACATTCTCAGCTGTTATCTTTGCTTTCAAAGGAACACAATGGTATAAATCATTTCTATCTTCTAACCTTATTTACAAAATTAAAAAATTTGCAATTTTAAATTGTAACATAACAACTAAAATGTATTAAAGTTTCTGAATTATGGAGAAAAGAAACCAAATAATAATAGAACATTACTTAACTCAGGAATTTCAGATACTGCTTTAGCTATAGTTTTCCTGACAGATGATTTAAGTAAAACGTTTTCTGTGTTAGATATCAGAGAAACCAAGTTCAGCTTGCCTGAATTCTTCCCTAAATATGTGTGTTGAAAAAACCTTTTAAGAAAATTTTAACAACTTTTATGCAGAATTTTGCCTTATTAATTTTCTTTTCACAACTCATGATCTTAGAACAAAATAATATATGACATGTTAAAAGACATATCCTATTAGTTAATAGCTCATATTGAGAATTTCATAATTACATTGTGTCTAGCACTTCAGCAGAAATGATTGTTCTGGTGATTGTTGGTGCTATGTTTTGACAAAACATTTACATGCTGTGATATTCTGAAATATAATTGGTAGGCAAAGTGACATGTAAAAGCTTTAGTTCATCTACTCCACTATCACTTCTAGAGGCTTTAGTCGGTTCTCAAGTGAACATGTCAGCAGCAAGTAACCTTTAGTATAGTTTATAATTAATGTCTTACAAGCCCTTAAAGGGTGAGGAGGACCAGAGCTCAGTGGTAGAGCAGGACTTAGTGTGCATAAGGCCCTGGCTCCAGCCCATGTATCACATAGTAGTAACAGTTGTGTGACAGGTAGGTAAACTTATTAGGAAACAATATAGACAGAATTTTATCTTTGGGCATAATGACTTTATATTCTTCTAACTGTAGCTTAAGAAGGCTTGACAAGTCCTAATGTAGGAAATGCCCTTTTCGCTAACATGTAAAAAATATTTTAAACTTGGGTAAGAATTCTCTAGCTCTCTAAATACCACTGCTGTCCATGATGTGCATCATGGGTACTCATCCTCATTCCAGTCAAGCATTCAGTGCAGCAGGTGTGGTCCTTGGGAAGCAGTTGGAAGCAAAAATAAGTGGACTCCAATTAGCTGCAGTCTCAGACATTGGACATCTAAGAAAATGGGATTAAGTGGCCTCAGTATTCTACTAGAGTCCCATAAATTGGCAGCACACAGGAACACAGAAAGGCACTTTATTTTCAACAGTTGCCATGGATATATAAACATAGAGAGAATTTTTGATGTCTGTTTTATTTGTAATACCAACCTTTTCTCTTACTCAAAAGAATAATAGCAGAAAACTCAAATTTCAGTGGCTTATTTATTTTCATATTATATATACAATTCTCTGTGGATTTGCTATGGTCTCTTTATGCCCTCTACAGTGTGAAAACAGGCTGAGAGAAAAATTATGATGGCAGATAGTGAGAATTCTTAAAGTTTCTGCTTGGGACTAACACACAGCACTTTTGCATATGGCTGGTAAAAGCAGGGTGAAAGTAAGACATGTAACCTTTTCACAAAAATAGACCCAGTAAAGGAAGAGAAAAGGTTAGGACGCTAATATAGTCTGTCACATGGTAATAAACATTCCTATCTTGTCAAAACACTGTCCACTGCACCTGCTTTTTCTGTTTGTGGTGGAGAAATAGGTCATTTTTTGTTGTTGTCTTTTGTTTTATATGAATCTCAGTTTTCTTACCAAATACTATTTATTTAGGACAGGAAATAGGAGGAAACATTCAAATCACTCATATCATTCATAGCCATACTGATACCCTACTGTAATTACTACAAAAATAGGTTGACAGACATATAGAAAATATATTTTTCTTTTTTTTAAGAGAATGACTTATGATGATTAAGGAACCAAAAGAGAAATTTTGAATAACACATAAATATAAATTTATATCTCATGATCAGTATGTCATAAGGAGACTTAAAACTGGGCCCTCTGTGTCTTGGGTGTCTATTGCTGTGATAAAACGCAGTGACCAAAAGCAGTGTGGGAGGAAAGGGTTTATTTCAGCTTAGGAGTTTCAGTAACAGTCCATCACTGAGGGAAGTCAGGGCAGGAAGGTAAGCCATGTTGTTTCTTCCATAATGACTTTAGCTTGTATCAAGTTGGCATAAAACAAGCTAGCGTAATCTGTGTTCATTTGGCTCTGAGTCTGGAATACTTTGAAGCATTATTGTACCTGCCCTACTCTAGACATGTTCTCACTGTGTAAACTAGCCTGGCCTTGAATTTGCACCAATCCTCTTGCTTTTGTTTTTCAAGTGTTGAGAATACAGGCATGGACCACCATGACACCTAGCTTCAACACTTTTGAAGTAAGATGTTTTATTTACTTAACATGCAGTAAAAGCATAAAAATGAAAGCAGACCTAAATGTTTTCATTTTGATGAAGTAATATATAGTGTACATCTTATTTTTTCCTAAGTGTTTTGTTTTGTTTTTGTTTTGCTCTTCAAAAGCCAATCTGCATTCTGTAGTCAATATATATTGCTGTAGAAATGTTGAGCTGTGAACTGAGTTCATTATATTGTGTGCATATAGTAATCTTATCCTCTCCCTCTTCCTGATGGGAGTGTCTATGTAATGTTAATCAAGCATTTGTTCTTATGTTTGTAAAAAGCTGATGCTCTAATTCCAGTGGGTGCACACATCTGTCATATGGATTTAGTGACTAGCTGCTTAGAATCCAAACCACTGTTCCGTGCAAATTATTGAGGATTACTATAGATACAATTTTTAAAAGTGCACTTATACTACGTCTCAGTATATTTAGGGGTCTGATTTACTTGAGAGTTGTGGGTTTTAGCTCCAGCACTAGAATAATTTTCTGCATTATTTTTTTGCTCATGTTCACATATCTAATTTTTATATGCTGAGTTTATTTTTAATTTGAAGAATTATCTTTTAATTTTGTGTGGCCTGCATTATTTGGTTTAAAAGCAGTTGGTCTTTTTTGGAAGGTAGACTCTTTCATAAATGCTTTATATAAAACTGTCCATTCATTGAGTAGACTCTTCACTATTTGTGATGTTTTGGTTCATAGATTGTTCCTACCTGTGAAAAATTGGGTCTCCTGAGAGTGTCAGATAGTAAATACACACTGTAAGGGTTACAACGGAGGTTTGTAGTCATTTTATAAATTATTAATCTGGGTTCCATTTCAGTTGTAAACTTTCAGAATTTTATGACATTATTTATAGCCTTACACCTCTACATGAGCTGCTTAAAAGTACCCCATTAAGAGCTTGGCAGCTTAGGTCTAAGGCAATAATACCACATACACGTTTCCAATACATTTGTCTCCCCACAAATGTAAAAGGGAAAAGTACTTCTCTTGTCTGCACAGATGAATGAGACTGTTGTGCTCAAGTCGCCACAAGTCATTGCAACAAGGGAGAGACTAGGGACTTAACATGACATGGGCCAGGGTCCCTCACTTGCTGCTTGCCCATCTTTCAATGAGACTGAAAATCTTGCTAATGCTTCTTGTCTTTCAGACAGTTTCCTCAGCTTAGAGGGAAAAAATGCCTCAAAATAGTTGGAGTATGTAAAAAACAAAGTCAGGGGCATTAGAGGTAACCTTAATAGACCACATTTTAAAGTATATAATTGTTGGGGATTTTTGTTGTTATTTCAGTTAAAATGATGCAAACACATTTCAAATGGTACAATAAAAGAATAAATGCCGGGTTCCATTCTAGGGTCATTGGCACAGGGTTGGTTTGCCTTCGTCAGTCTTCTCCCTGCTCTGCATTCCTCCTTTCCAGCATGGTTTGCATGACTGCAGAACAACATCCAGTTAATACAAAATATCTGTGAAAATTTATTTATTTAGTTTATTGTAGGCAGATTTTTCTATCCCTCTTCAGAGCTCTAAATTGTGATGTGGAGACTTACTATTAATTATGAAAGCTCAGCCAATAGCTTAGGCTTGTTTCTAACTAGCTCTTATAACTTAATTTAACCTAATTTCTTTTAATTTATGTTCTTTTGCATGGCTTGGTTACCTTTACTTTGTAATGCCCATGCTGCCTCCTATGATCTGGCTGGCAACTCTCCATGTCTTCATCCCTCTTCTTCCCAGCATCCTCTCTGCCCCCAAAATGCTGCCCAGCTATTGGTCGTTCAGCTTTTTATTAAACCAATCTGAGTGACAAATCTTCACAGTATACAAAGGATTATTCCACAACAGTTTATTATAGTAACTGTTACTTTAGTATACAAAGAGCAACTTGTAGGGGAAGGAAGTCTAGGTCACAAATACTCAGTAAGACAAAGGTGAAAAAAACCCCAAAATATATGTACTCTATAAAACAGTCATTGTAGATGTCTTTCAGACGACAAAAAGGATGTCTACAATTGTTTAAATGGCTTTTTACATTATTAAGTATTGAAAACTTTATTTTTAACTATGCTGCCTAGAATTATAAATATGTTATTCATAAATATTTGCGGATCTAATGACTTTAGAGATTTTAAGTTCTAGTATCTGAAATTACAGAATGATAAGAGATGGTCTAAAGAATGACAGGATGATAAACTTTGCTTGTTTGAGACTCTTCTATATCCAGTATTTTTTTTAACTATTTTTTTGGGGGGACATTTGGGATAGACTATTATTATCTTATATAAGAATAATTAAATATTATATGAATAAAATTCCAGTTCAACTAGAATGTAATACTGGACTGATAAGCTACACTTTACTGTTCATGAAACAGGAAACTGTTTGAAAATTTTATGTGTGATATCAGGATGGTTGAGATTATCGGGGTCAAAATAATAGAGCTTAAAGTTTATGTTAGAAATTAGTAGCATATCAATATTATCAAAATCTATCATAGAATTATAATTCTTTTGAAAACTTATTATCATATTGTGTGAGTATGCACTTGTTCATAAGTGTGCCATGGTATACTTGTGGAGTTGAGAGGACAACTTTTCGGCGCTCAGTTCCCTCCTTCCACTTCGAGTTGTAGGATCAAACTCAGGTCACCAGGCTTGTGCAGCATGCACCTTTTCTTGTTGGACCAGCTTGTCAACCCTGAGTGTAATTCTTGATAAGTAACTTCTGGCTTTATAGTTTCTATTGCACATTTGTGTGTACCATCTCATCTAAGAAAATGAGTCCTAGTGCCCCATACTACCCATGTTAATGGCTTTTTCATAGGTTCTTTGCCTTTTCCAAGCTTAATCCATAGGTATTTCCCCAGTACATGATCAACACTAATTTTGTGTGTTTATTATTTAAGCATGAGATCTACTGCTATACCAATTTTTTAGTACATAGAACGGTATGCTATAGAGATGTAGATGTAGCACGAATCTTAAAAGTTCTTATTAATAAAAACAAACCTGGAGCCAGGTATTGGGGTGAACTCTGGAAGATCAGAGAACCAGAATAAGCCACAGCTTCCTCACCCCGCCAATTCCTCAGCTGATCCTGTTTCCTCAGACTGGAAGCCTCTGAGTCCTCATCCAGAATGGATCTCAGCTGAACTGCTGCTAGAAGCCTAAAAGCTTAACCAGCATCTAGTTCCTAGTTTTCACGCCTTATATACCTTTCTGCTTTCTGCCATCACTTCCTGGGATTAAAGGCGTGAGTCACCATGCCTGGCTGTTTCCATTGTGGCTTTAAACTCACAGAGATCCAGATGGATCTCTGTCTCCCAAGTGGTGGGATTAAAGGTGTGTGTGCCACCATTTTCTGGCCTCTATGTCTGTCTAGTGGCTCTTCTGTCCTTTGACCCCAGATAAGTTTATTAGGATGCACAATATATTGAGGGACACAATATATCACCACATCTAGTAATTTCTCACCTTGCATGACTGGAGCATTGTCTTCATCAACTATAATAACTCCCCATTTCTTCCTTCTACCTGCTTCTGGCACCCACAATTCTACATCCTGCTTCTAAGAGCTGAAACAACTATTTTAGAGTCTCCATATAAATGGCATTATGCAGCATGTGTCTTTATGTGTTTTATTTGTTGTAATGTCTTTCAAATCCATCCATGTTGTTTCAAATGACAAATATCATAGTGTTATACTGTATGTGTATAGCACATGCTTCTTTATCCATTTGCTGGTTGATGGACATTTTAAAGGTTTCCATGTTTTGGCTACTGTGAATAATGCTGTAGTGAACTTGAAAGTATAGATACTGTTTTGAGATAGTGATTCCCTTTACTTTGAGTGCCCAGATATGCTATTGCTAGGCCATCTGGGAATTGTGTGTGCCAGTTTTTCAAAGACCATTCATACTGTTTTCTATAGTGGTGTAAAGTGACGTTGTTTTATTTCAGCACCAGCAGTTGGCTTTTTGCTCACCCGGGCTACCATAGCATCTTATTTTGACTTGGGAATTCTAACAAAGTTATTTTGCTGTATATATTTATATTCAAACTAGTGTTTCTGTTATGGGGAAGGACCAGGTTTTACTGGTCCACTCTCATGGACTCCACACTGACACTGCATCGTTAACCCTGAACAGTGAACATTAACACAGTATCTACTGTATACCAGGCTCCAGACTAGAAACTTGAGTTTTACAGATAACTAAACACATGTGATGTC
Source organism: Peromyscus eremicus (assembly GCF_949786415.1). Taxonomy (NCBI): domain Eukaryota; kingdom Metazoa; phylum Chordata; class Mammalia; order Rodentia; family Cricetidae; genus Peromyscus; species Peromyscus eremicus. The sequence goes on along the minus strand of NC_081421.1, from coordinate 115,416,835 downwards.
GAGAGGACCATCTGCGGTGTATAAGTAGTCAATACATGTAAGATGACTTCTTTTGCCATTCTAAATGGGACACAGTTGTTACTTAATTCCTAGAGAAAGGATACCTTCAAAGAGGTGAGTTTGAAGCTTAGAGGCTGTTCAGAAGAGGCAGCAACATTTACAGAAGAGGAAATCATGTATGTATGTTTAACTAGAAATGGAAGAAATGACCAAGGGTAAGGAAACAGGGACAGGTAACTGAGAATAGTATTTGTGTAAGATTACAAAAAAATTCATTTGGAGGCAGAGGCAGGCTGATGAGTTTGAGCCAGCCTGGTCTACAAAGAAAGTTCTGGTATAGCCAGGGCTACACAGAGAAACCCTGTCTCAAACAACAGAGATTTATATGCTAAGCTAAAGAGTTTAGGGTTTGTCTTGTGGCATTGGTGGGGGTTATGGTTTGGTTTATTTTTAAACAGGATAAAGAAAAAAACACAGCTGTTTCTTTCCATATGTGTTTAAAGGAATAATCTTAGTCCTTTTATGGAAAATGACTAACATTTACTGCCTCTCGGTGGACTGGTTGCAAAATTCAAATCAAGGATGAAAAAAAAAAGTCCCTGTGACACCAGCCTTATATATGAAAAAATAGAATAGAAATTAAGCCAAGAACTGCTAACAAAATAAAAGTAGGAAAAGGAGAAGTTTCTAAGGTACCTTATAGATACTGCAGAGTAGAACCATGATTCGTAGAGGCAGTGAGATGGAGGTGATGGGAATGCAGTGACAAGCAGAACCTTTAGAAAAGTATTACATTTCAACCATTTGCTCTAATTTTCATTTTGTAATCCTTTAAAATGAAAGAAAGCAGAGAACCAAGTAAGCTCTAAATTAGTATTTGAACCAAGATTAAGTGAAATATATGTTGCTAGCTGCAGACACAGTTATTTGACTATATACCGCCATGCCTGGCTCTGCTCAAGCCTCTACAAAACACCTAGCTGTGCTTAACTTCATTAGGACATCCAAGACAGCTGATAAGACCACATGTGGAAAGGGTCCCAGGTTATTCAAAAATGGTTTGAAACGTTGGCTTGTCATTTGTAATTTAAAGTCTGTTTTACTGTTTAAGTTTCATTTAACTAAATCAACACTGCCATTGAAAACCCTGTACAGGGTAATGGCAAAGAACCAGAAACGCTTATGTCTCTGCTTTGCCACTGCCAGCTGTGCCATATTGAACAACGTCCTGAACATTTCCACGGTACACTTCCTTATCGATGAAGTAAGGGTGAAAATAATGTCCACCTTTTGAGGATGTTCAGGTCTTTGAGAAAAAGTTTAGGGTAGTCTTGGCGGTAGCCAAGTAAAGCTAAAAAAATCAACAATTGTGTCCAAAGCCATGTTTAGGATGTAGAATAATGGCATTTCTTGCATGTAGAATAGTGGCATTTCTTCTGTCAGTTGCTTTTCTGTTGCTGTATGAAAATACCAAGACCAGAAGCAACTTGAGGAAGAAAGAGTTGATTTTAGCTTATGATTACAGAGGAATAGAGTCCATCATGGTGGGAAAGGCATGGTAATGCATGACATGGTAGCCAGAAGCTAGCTGATTACATTTTCATCCACACACAGGATACACAGGAGTTCAGGCCAGGCTGGGACTCCTCAAGCTCTCCTTCAGTGACATCCTTCCTTCAGCAAGGCTTTACCTCCTAGATGTCCCATAACCTCCCCAACAGCACCACTAGCTGGGACCCGTTGTTCAAATATATGAGCTTTTGGGGGATGTTTCTCATTCAAACCACCATGCTTTGAAAACTTGTTCAGGTCTCCTCAGTTTTGTTGCAGAGAAATATTTCTGTTTTCTCCCATTCTGTTCCTGATCTAGCTGGGACCTCCCGCTCCCCTAAGCTCTCTTCCCCCCAACACTTGCCCTCCATTACCCCCCTCTGTTGCTTGAGTTTTCCTGCCTGGCCCACAGTCAGGACAAATCTCTGTCACCCGCCAGTCCCACAGCCACTCAGACCCAACCAAGCAAACACAGAGACTTATATTGCTTACAAACTGTATGGCCGTGGCAGGCTTCTTGCTAACTGTTCTTACAGCTTAAATTAATCCATTTCCATTAATCTATGCCTTGCCATATGGCTCGTGGCTTACCGGCATCTTCATATGCTGGTTGTCATGGTGGCGGCTGGCAGTGTCTCTCTGACTCAGCCTTCCACTTCCCAGCTTTATTCTCCTCCTTGTCCCGCCTATACTTCCTGCCTAGCCAACGGCCAATCAGTGTTTTATTGATTAATCAGCAACACATTTGCCATACATCCCACAGCACCCCTCCCCCAGTTTGCTCATGTAGATCTCATCCATTTCTCTGTTGTTGGGCAATCCCTGTGTCTTTCTTAGGGTCCTCTTTACTAGGTAGCCTCCCTGGAGTTGTAAGTTGCAGTCTGGTTATCCTTTGCTTTACATCTAGTATCCACTTATGAGTGAGTACATACCATGTTTGTCTTTCTGAATCTGGTTACCTCACTCGGGATGATTTTTTTCTAGTTCCATTCATTTACCTGCAAACCTCATGATGTCATTGCTTTTCTCTACTGAGTAGTACTCCATTGTGTATATGTACCACATTTTATCTATCCATTCTTCAGTTGAAGGGCATCTAGGTTGTTTCCAGGTTCTGGCTATTACAAATAATGCTGCCATGAACATAGTTGAGCATGTGTCCTTGTGGTATGATTGAGCACTCCTTGGGTATATGCCCAAGAGTGGTATAGCTGGGTCTTGAGGGAGGTTGATTCCCAATTTTCTAAGAAAGCGCCATATTGATTTCCAAAGTGGCTGTCCAAGTTTGCATTCCCACCAACAGTGGAGGAGTGTTCCTCTTGCTCCACATCCTCTCCAGCATAAGGTGTCTTCAGTGTTTTTGATCTTAGCCATTCTGATGGGTGTAAGATGGTATCTCAGAGTCGTTTTGATTTGCATTTCCCTGATGACTAAGGATGTTGAGCAATTCCTTAAATTTCTTTCAGCCATTTGAGCTTCTTCTGTTGAGAATTCTCTGTTTAGCTCTATAAACCATTTTTTTAATTGGACTGTTGTGCATTTTGATGTCTAATTTCTTGAGTTCTCTATATGTTCTGGATATCAGCCCTCTGTCAGATGTGGGGTTGGTGAAGATCTTTCAGGGAAAGAGATACCATGATAAATGAAGACCCCATGGGAATAGGAAGAAGCAGAATGCTAGAGAGGTCCCCAGAAATCCACAAAGGTACCTCCACTGTAGACTACTGGCAATGGTCAAGAGAGTACCTGAGCTGACCTGCTCCGGTGATCAGATGGCCGAACACCCTGGCTGTCATGATAGAACTCTCATCCAGTGTCTGGTGGAAGCAGATGCAGAGATCCACAGCCAAGCCCCAGGTGGATCTCCAGGAATCCAATTGGTGAGAGAGTGGAGGGATTACATGAGCAAGAGATATTGAGACCATGATTGGAAAAAGCACAGGGACAAATAGCCAAACTAGTGGAAACACATCAACTGTGAACCAATGGCTGAGGAGCCCCCAACTGGATCAGGCCCTCTGGATAAGTGAGACAGTTGATTAGCTTGAACTGTTTAGGAGGCCCCCAGGCAGTGGAACCAGGACCTGTCCTTGGGGAATGGGCTGACTTTTTGGAACCTAGGGCCTATGCTGAGACACTTTGATCAGCATTGGTGTAGGCAGGAGGGGACTGGACCTGCTTAAACTGAATCTACCAGGCTGGGCTGACTCCTTAGGGGAGACCTTGCCTTGGAGGATGTGGGAATGGGGGGTGGATTGGGGAGGAAGGCTGGGGGGTGGGAGGAGGGAGGACAGGGGAATCCGTGGCTGATATGTAAAATTAAATTATAAAATAAAAATATTTAAAAAAAGAAAGAAATATTTCTGTTAATTCACATAAAATCATTCTGAACACACAACAGAGTTCCTGAGTTTCCTTCATATGAAATCAGATTTCATTATCTTTTTGTTCAGTCATCATTTACTTTCTGCCAAAAATTTGGCCCCCGTATTCTTAATACTACTTGAAAGGCTTGGTTGTATAAACGTATTAACCTCTCCTTTTCATCCCTCAATTTGCCCATCAATAATAAACTTAAAGCATTGCATATTGCTCCCTCATGAGACAGCCATCTGTCTTATCTAACAGGATCAGCGTAGTTTAAATCTTAATAGCATACTGAGCACCCTCTCCAAGTAGACAAGATTTCACTTTGTCTAGGAGGACTGCTGTCCAAAACCAAGGTAGTTTGTCAAAATGACAGATTTAGGTCTAAGATATGTGCTTTGAGAAATAGATGCTCTAAGTTTCTTTTTTATGTGTGATTTTGAAGAAGAAAGCATACCTAGAAGGAATTTGTCTTAGTGGCTGAGGAGGGTTAACCTGGACTTTGACTTAGTCACTTTTAAATGTGCATAGTACCATGGTTGCCAGAGTATTCCTTCAGTGTGTGCAATCAGTCATAACTAACTGATTCCTCCCACCACAGGATTGTCTTGCAATGCTCTGAGATTAGAAGCTGCCAATAATGCTTCGAAGGATTACACCTTCCCCCTCAATTCTAGGTTAATTCCCCACCGGTACCTTCACCCTTCAGTTTTCACTGGACTCTAAATGCAGACTTTTCTGGCACTGTCAGCGTTCACTCTGTGAAATGACTGTTTGGAGCATCCATATGATATACCTTATTCAGCAGTGCATTTCTCTGCTGTGTTTCCATGGGTTGTTTTCTAGAAGGATATTAGAAGGAAATGAGCGATGCATCTTATCCAGAGTCACAGTCAGTGTAAGCACTACATTACTGTAAACGTGCTGAAGATATTGTTCACAATTGTGCATATGAGAAAGTCCTGAGTTTTCATTGGGAAAATCTTTGTTGATGTTAAGGATGTATTTTCTCAATTTTGGTTATAAATATAACTGAATGAAAATTTTTTTTCTTTTGCCTTGGGCACTTGCAAGCTTCATGTTTAATAGCAAATATGTTGACCTTTAAGATAGACTGTTACCTTTTTTTCCCCAGCTCATTCTTTTTTTTATTACTCCTATGGCAGGCGTGTTTTAGAAATAAGCTCTTGGGAAGGAGAGGACATGTGGGAAAGCTCTGCATGTCTCAAAGCAAAGGAGCTGGAGGCAGAGACTCATCAGTAGACTCCAGTGGTATAGGCGTGGATAAAGGATAAGGCGATAAGGACTTCTCCTCTGTGGACAAAGGCACACTGGAGCTGTGATCATGAGCACTTGAGAATAAGTTACATTTATGTATCTGATTCTCTCAAGCCTGCATGAGAACAAAACTGAAGCGACATTACTGAATTTGGTTTCATACAGACTAAATTTTTGGTATGCATTGAACTGTTAATTTGGGGAGTTGTTTTCTCTTAACCTGTTAATATAGTAAATTATACCAGAGGCTTTCCAAATGAGTAAATCATCCCTAGCCTATACATCATTTTTATGGTAAACTTTTCTTCATTTTGGCTTAATATTAACGTTGAATTTAATTTGCTAATATTTTACTACATACTTTTATCCCTGTATTCATTGAGATATATCTGCATTTGTAAGCCTTTCATTGTACTGAATGTCCAGTTATTGATGTTGTAATATGGCTTTATTCCTCATGAAATACCTTTTTATATTTCTTCTTATATGATTTGACTCTTTTAGATAGATGTGGTGAATGCCATGTGTTAAATTGTCTGGATCGGCCTTTTGGAGAAGAATTAGTTGCTGTGGCTGGTAAAGATTTTGAGCATCAGTTTAATTTCTCAAATAGTTATTGTTTTCTCACAGCTTTCTCTTTCTTTGAAGAGGATTGATTTGTAGAACATTTTCCTAGGAATTTGGTCATTTTGTATTATTTATTATAGTTAAAATGTCTTCGGAGTCTGGAATTTAAGAGAGGTTAGCATGGAGATGAAGAATTGGTCATCAGCATGGGAGGAGTTTGATCTCTAGGCCAAAGCTATAAAATAGAGCACAAGGCAGCAAGAACAAAACTTATATGAAGTGCGGAAGCCCTCCCCCTCTGTTTACATTTATCGTCCTATAGTTTTGCTGCTAGACTTAACACAAAAGAACCGTTGTGAATACTGGCTCAGTGTGTTCGGCAAGCATGGGAGCAGAGAGGAGAGTCTCTGTAGCTTGTGTTTCAAGAAGAGCAGACATGTTCAAGGTGTTGATCATGAATCTGTACAGTGACTGCATGTGAGAAGTGCATTAACACTTTTCTCATTGTTGTAAACAAATACCTAACAAGAAGAACTCGAGAGGACGGGATTTTTTGCTTCCTGTTCAAGGCTGGCATGGCAGGGAAGGCATAGTAGCCAGAGTGGCTTGCAGATGTCATGGCTGGTGCTCAAAGTGGGTGGGGTGGGAAGCAGGAAGAGGAGCACAGAGCTGAGCTCCCTCTCCACTTTCTCAGTCCCAGGACCCAAGCCCATGGGGTGGCTCTGACCACATGCAGGACAGGTCTTAAGCACGTCATTCTTTTGGGCAGTACCCTACAGCTGTCCAGAGATGTGCTCACACTGACAGTTGGGAACCTGCCACAAGGAGAGTGGCTTCTCACTTTTGGGACAACTGTGTTCTTTTTCCTGGTTTAAAATTAGTGTCAGAGGGGACACAGACTGCCATCAGAATCATTAACTCTTGGAATATTAAGTCAACAGAGGTGCCTTAAATATGATTTCCTTCATGATAAAGTTATGAAGAATAATTTAACCTCAGCAGTCCTTCCTGCTTTTGTAAGCGTAGGGAGGGGCAGGCCTTGTGAATCTGATTGGCTTCAGGGACTTTCTGAAGCCTTGGAGTTGTTTACCTCCTGAGCTGAAAGAGTTTCCCTGCAGGATGGGATGTTTAACCTTCCTTGGAACATCCAGATCTTAGTGAGGAACCCTGGAGTAAACTGCTTCCCAACACTGAATGGAGCTGTGACTTTTCTAGCAGAGCTGGACCTGAGCCTGGTAGGAGCTGTTGTTGCTGGCTCTTTTGGTCCGAGGGCGTGTGTCTGCTTGTTCCTCGCTGTTTCTTTAGTGTTTTTCAGAGTTCTCCTTCTTAGTAGCTAGTCTTTTCATTACTCCAATGATCTGTCCATTTTACAGTTGTTTACCTTTACCTATTTAAATTGATATATTGTGGGTTCACAAAATACACGGAGTTAAGCATGTAAATTACCAATGGGGTTTTTCTCTTAACAGGTGGGAGGTGGTCAAGTGTGTGCTTAACATGTGAAGCCCTGGCTGTTGGTACCAGAACCAAAACTACAGATGTTTGGTATTCTTCAGCATATGAGTCAGGGTATATCACAGACTGATGTTAGTTTGTCAAGTATTGCTTTTCAAAACTAATTGTAGCGTCTATGAGTTTATATGTGTATGTGAATAATATGATCTTGAGTCATTAAAAACACTTGCTGGAATTTTATGGAGCATGTTGCAAGTGTCTGTGCATTACTGAATGCCTGACGTGCATGAGGCCCTGGCTGCAGTCTGTGCAGTGCCGGCCTATGCCTGTTGTAGATGCCTTGCACATCACCTGTTCTCTCAGCCCTGCTCCATCACGTCATGACTAACCTTGTGAAGCTGCATTTTAATATTTTATTTTCCTGCTGAAAGCTGCAATGCATTAAAATGAAGGCATTTATATTCTGTGTCACATTACCATCACTTTAGCTTACTAGATAGTATTGTGTTTCTAGTTGGTTGCAAATGTTGATTTTCCCCCCCTTCTTCAGTTTGCAAAACTGTGTGACAGAAAATCTGTAGCTAAATATCACTTTATGATTTCCATCTGTTCAAGAACAATGGTGTTTATGGCATAGTCCAGATTGCAATGTCATAGAAATATCCTATTATAGCAGATAGAATTTCAAATGATCATTGTATGTTCTAATGAGAAAACATTTTTAAACAAGTGCTTCACTTAATTTCAGAGTGGAATAGCTGAACACTCAGCTTGATGGCAGCATCTGTTCTTCAGAGTGTTTGTGCTGTCAACAGTGAAAACTTGCCTGACTAATAGAAATCCATCAGTTTGCTGCTCGTGTGGGAATCAATAATGGAAGTGGGGTAGGCAGAGAGAGTGTTGTTAAAGTCACTGTGAACATCCTTAACTTTTTATTGGTATAGACATGACTTTCTACTCTTTGTGTAGGGGTAGGATTGGAGAAGTCATTTTGGCATATGACAGTGTTATTTTTGACAAGTTTTCTTGTGAGAGAAGGTTCACATGTGACAAATAAAAGCAGTTCCATTATTACAAAGAACTCTGGTCATATCTAATTTCAGTGGCTGGGCAGGAGAAAGAGGACAGAAACCATGCTTCCTAATGTCGTGTTGGAGAGGACAGCAGTTGGTCTCGGTGTACTTTCCTCTGTTACCAGCACAAGCATCTCACGCTCATGTCTGCTTAGATGCTCTTTACCTTTATGGGAAGTAGAAGCGTGTGGAGGAGTGGGGAAGGCACCCACTGCTAGCACCAAGTTTGATAACTCAGGTTCCTGTGGACCTACATGGAGGAGACAAGGAGTTCCTGAAAGTTGTCCCCTGCCTTCTGTGTATGTATGTCTCAGGATGTGTATGTATACAAAATAAATAAATATGTAATTAGAAGAAAGTGATGCCCTGCTTACTGTGTGGTGTCCAAGGTCATACAATGGTTAGAAGGTAGACTGTCATGCTGTGAGATGATTTATGGGAATTGTGGGATGAGCTAGTGGACACAGGCCCAGCACCATTCCTTTCAGATTATTGTTGTACATTTGTTTGTGCTGGCAATTGAGTTCAGGGTCTGTCATATAATTGATTGATTGGAATAAGTGGGAAATATAGATACTTGTATTTTTAATTTTTTAGTTTTTCAAATTTAGATTTATTTTCAGTGTATGAGTTCTTTGTCTGCATGTATGTCTGTGTGCTACATGCCTACCTCATACCTGTGGCAGTTAGAAGAGGGTGCCTGGTCCCCTGAAACTGGAGTTACAGACAGTTGTGAGCTGCCATGTGGGTGCTGGGAATTGAACCAGGTCCTCGGGAAGCTCAGCCAGTTCTCTTAACCACTGAGCCATGTCTCTAGCCAACTTGTATTTCTAAAGATAATTTTTCCTTACATAAAAACTTAATTAAAATGTGTGTTGATCCTTTACCTCTCATCTATGATTTTTAAAATTACCAACACAGTTTCTGGGGTTAGAGAAAATAGGTATTTTCATTGTTTTGAGAGAGTACAGTTTTCTGGAAACAAGACTTTCAAAATGTAGTAAATCAAACTTGAAATATGACTTCGTTTTTGCTGCCATAAGTTTATCATTTGAGCAAAATTACAAGTGTGGGTTTGAGTTTGTTGAAGTTAGAACAGAGTGAACTTGTAAAGATTAAGCTATGTCTCATGGTTCTCTTCACTGTTCACCTACTTTAAGTTTTTATTCTTAGCACTTTATATTGTTTTCACCCTCTTTTCATTACTGTCTGGTTTTTGTTATTATACCACAGTCTTACTCTGTCTGTGTAGTTTGGGCTAACCTCAGACTTGCTGGATAGCCCAGGCTAACCTCAGACTTGAAATTCTTGTGCGTCTGTGTCCCAGTGACAGGAGTGCATAATGCTCTTTTAACCGCTTTTGACAAATCTATTATTGGTATAATGAAGGTGCGCCCAGTAACACAAGAGAAACAAAAACCTGAATGTATATGTGAAAGGCCTATAGAATTAAAAGTCAGTGCTCATGGATATTCTAGATGAGCAGCTGGTTCTGTTTGACTATCTGTGATTACTATCCTTTGTAAAAAAAAAAAAAAAATAGTTTTCTTCCTTTCTTCTGACTCATTCCCAGTCTTACTTTCTAATCTATTTTGTTTGTTATAATCCTCTTTTATAATCATGATGGGCCTCTAGAATGAAAAGTAATAATGATAAATGCCATTTTTAAAATGTTCTAATAAATACTAGGAACTGAGTTTATTACATATTTAAGAATATTACAGATATGTTTAGGATATAAATAGAATTATAAAATGGATCTCTGTATGTTTCTCACAAGCTGTGGCAATCATCAACTCATGCTTGGTCATATTTCATCTATACTTTTACTCATTTGCAGCATATCTCACTCAAGTTTCATATAATTTTGTTCATAACTGTTTTTCAAGGGAATTAAAACAGCAGATGAAGTTCAAGAATCCTGTCAATGTTCATAAGCACAAAGTAATGGGGAGTCTTTGTAGGCAGGGAGTTTTCTTTGGGAGTGCCAACACTGTCACATAGTAACTGTTTACTAAGATTCTTCCCTGAGGACTAGCTGGTACTGGAAAGTGCCATGCAAGCTTCTAAGGGAGGGAAGTAACCTATAGTCCTACCTGGCTGTGATGCCTGTTGTCTTAGTTACTATTCTATTGCTGTGAAGAGACACCATAACCAAGGCAACTCTTACAAAAGAAAGCATTTAGTTGGGGGCCTTGCTTACGGTTTCAGCAGGTTAGTTCGTTATCATCATGGTGGGGAGCATGGTGGGACATAGGCAGACCTGGTGCTGGATGAGTGGCTGAGAGCTACATCCTGATCTGCAGGCAGCAGCCAGAGCACCACTGGGCCTGGTATGGGCTTTTGAAACTTGTAAGCTCACCCCCAGTAATACCTTTCCTCCAACAAGGCCACACTTCCTAATCCTTCTAATCCCTCTCAAACAGTTTACCAACTGGTGACTAAGCGTGCAAATATCTGAGCCTATGGGATCCATTTTCATTCAAACCACCACACCTGTGAACTCTAAGAATGACCAGCATGGCTCAGTGTCCTGAGGGTACAGCAGTGGCACACACACCTTGGCAGTAACCAACAGCTCTCTAATTGGACTTAAGGTCCACAACTAACAACAGGGAAACCATGCCTAGTGTTGGAAACATAACCAACTACCCAGGGCTAGTAAGTCATGTCTTGGATCTTGGAGGATCCACCACTTTAATAAATCAGCATAACTCCTAACTGCATTCTAAATAGTTAATCCTTATACCCACAGGTAATCATAGCGCTCTCCCCTCAGCAAAGAAACTTTTTTTGCAACAGATAAGAACTGTTTCATAAAACCACAGCTGATCAAAATGCAGAGAACGAATGATCATGTGGTACCTAGCCCCAACCGACAACATCTACAAGGTACTCCTGTCCCTAAGGCTTAGGGGAAGTCATGGAAGAGGGTGGCCAAAGGATTTAAAGAGCCATAGGATCAGGACGTTTGCTGTAAGACTGCATCTGGAAATATCAGAGAAGCTGCACGCATAAGTCTCACCAGTGTGACTCTTAAACATGACCTGCACAAGGACAACACCAACAGACGTGCTGACGTGGAGGGGAACTCTCATGATGCTCTAGTCCTGGACAAAGAACTACAGGAATGCTGAGAGCCCGAGAAAAAAAAAAATCTTCCTCAGGGAAGAGTCCCCCTCGCTGGTTATCCACTACTAAATGGTTAGCCCTGAAAACATACTTATAAGTAACATGATACAGACTGAGCAGGCTATAATTATATATTTAGGAACATATATGTATAGCAGTAATTAAAGAAATAGAACATGAATTTGAGAGATAGTAAGGAAGGGTACATAAGAAGGATTGGAGGGAGAAAAGGAAAGGGAAAATGATGTAATTATATTTTAGTTTGAAAAAAATAAAGATTCTGTGTAGTGTAGTTGAAATCTCATAAGCTTCTAGTGTGGTGATATATTGTGTACCCTAATACAATTTGCCTGAAAATCAGAGAGACAAAGGAACAAACCACTGCCACGTCTCACCTCGCCAACTCCACGAATCCTCTGACTGAACGCCTCTGAGTCCTCAGCCAAAAGCTCTCCAGCTGAAAAGCCTTTAGTTCCTGTTTCCTTACGTCTTATATACCTTTCTCTGCCCAGTCATATCACTTCCTTCTTAGTGGTGAGATTAAAGGCGTGTGACTCCCAAGTACTGGGATTAAAGGTATGTGCCACCACTGCCTGTCTTGTTTCTCCCTTAGACTGTATCAATCTCGTGTTGCCCAGTGTGGCCTTGAACTCAAAGAGATCCAGACATATCTCTGCCTTCTGAGTGCTAGGATTAAAGGTGTGTGCCATCATTGCCTGGCATCTATGTTTAATTTAGTAGCTTGTTCTGTTCTCTGATCTTCAGGCAAATTTTATTAGGGTATACAATATATCACCACATTCTAGGATTCATCTTTCTCTGATTCTTCAGTGTGTCATTTATTTGTTGATTTTATTTATTTATTTATTTATTTGTTTGTTTGTTTGTTTTTTGAGACATGGTCTCACTTGCAGTTGTGACTGGCCTGGAACTTGTACTCATCCTCTTGTCTCTGACTCCTGAGGTGGGGATAACAAGCATATGTTACTACTTCCTGCTACACACTTTGATTTAAAATGGTTGATTTGTTAGCTTGCATAAAGCTTTTGTTTTCTTTAGGTGGATTTGTAGTTCGTTATACTGTTAGAATGTTACTGTCACAGTGATGAGCATGTGATAACAATGATGAAAGGCAAGAATGGGAGAGAAATTAGTTCTGCTGGCCCTGCTATTTGAGACATAGTCACTGAAATTAACCTAGTAAGTAATATGTTTCAAATATGCAAAGGTAATTTTAAAAAATAAAGAGGTAGTAGTTCTTAATTTTAGTGTAAATCTTAAAGTGAGTAAACTGCCTACTCCTTAATCTGTTTCAGAGTATTGAAACAAAAGTGGAATTCATTTTGGGAATGGCTGAGACATCAATGAGGAAGGTCACGGTAATTGATTCCACAAGTGAAAGTATCATCTTTCACATCACAAACACTAATATGTAAAGAGAAAAGCAAGTACACAGTATATGCTTGGAGAATTGTCCTTTTTATTTTCCTTTTCTATTTCTGTGGTCTAGGGCCACAAAGATGATTGTTGGAAATGGTTCTCTCAGATTCTGTAGTGAAGAAAATAAATTAACAGTAGATTGATAACTTTATTGCACAAGCTATATTAATTGTTTTCATTATAAGATTGTAAATTTGGGGCTGGTGAGATAGCACAGGGGTTAAGAGAACTTGGTGTTCCTGCAGAGGATGGTTCTCAGCACCCACATGGTACCTCCATCATCCATAAGCATGCACGTGGTACACATATGTACATGCAAACAAAACATTTATATATTTAAAAGACATAAAGCTAAAACAGATTTTTAAAATTTTAAATATTTCAAATGGACTACAATTCTTGAGTTCTGAGTATGCTAACCTGTATGACTATTCAAGGAACTACACTTTCAAAGCGATCACTGGAGTGTCAGTCTGGTACAGTGAGTCTCTTAGAAACCAGTCATGTTTTCAGATAATATCAAAGTTTAAATTTTTTTCATTGCTATCTGTTGAGAAACTGGAATTGTATTAGTGTGTGTGTTAAGCATTTCCCTTTAAATAGTTAATACAGGATCAAATAGTAAAAGGACCAGTATCTTTGTAAAGGGGCTAAATGTGTCCCTGTGAGCTGAGTGATGTGTTATCTTAACATCTATGTTAGAAAGAGCTAAGCAGTACTTCCTTTTGCTTCCATATGCATGAAATGATCCCTGAATGGGTAACTAATAATAGTGGTTGTATATTGTAGAAGATGTGAACTGGACAGATGGGACAAGACAAGGGGGAAACTTCATTGCATACACTTGTGAAAATACTCCTGCAGAATCCCAGCACTAGGGAAGCTGGGGCCAGTCTGAGCTATAGAGGAAACCACTGTCTCAAAAAAAAAAAAAATGTTGAAGAAATGATGGTGAAATCTCCTATATTTGTGGATTGCCTCCCCATGAATTAATTCATTTTTTTCTTTCATTTAAAGTGATTTCCTTATAGCATTATATAATGAATCTCTTATGTCCTGTCTTGCAGTCTCTTCACTTTCATTAGCATATATGGATCTTTTACTTAAAAACTGTGTGTGTGAGTGTGCATGCCGTAGAGGGCAGAGGACAATGTGGAGAAGCTAGTTCTGGCTCTCTCAGTGTTTACCTCTGCAGGGGTTCCAGGGACCTAGCTCAGGTGCACAGGCATAAGTGGCAAGCACTTTTTCCCTCCTGACTCATCTCAGCAGCCTGTACCTTTTACTTATAATGCCTAAATGTCAAGTTTGGTAATTATAAATAAGATTTTAAAAGTTTGAGTAATTTTTATCACATAATATTATCTCTAAAATTTAATTTTCATTAAGATTGCTTTGCTATATTTAGACTTATTTCTAAGTCATCTTAGACCACTCACCCAAAATTAAGAAACTGGACTACATTAACGAAAAAACAGATCCTAAAAAGATGGCTCAGCAATTGGGAACACCTTCTGCTCTTCCAGAGAACCTGAATTCAGCCCCAAGCACCCACATCAGGCAACCCACACACCCCTGCAACTCCAGTTCTAGATTCAATAACCTCTGGTCTCTGCTGGCACCTGCACACATGTGCATATGAACTTATGCAGGCATATACTCATAAATAAACATAAAATAAACATAAAATAAATAGCTTCAAAATTAGAGCTTTGTGTAAAAGACAGTCAATGTCATGACCTCTCAACTGACTGGATAGCCTTTTTTTTAGATTCAGCTTAAATGATCAAAACATAGTACAGACTCTGTGTTAATGGGAATACCTTCCAGTTACACAGAAAAGAGGAAGTGAGAGTGCATTGTTTGACCTCCTACAGCTGACAGATGCTCCTAGAAATATTGATTCTTGGTTATTCTTAGACCACCATCATCACCTGGGAATTTGATATACCATTTCTTGGGTCCTGAACGGGTAACTGGTGACGGTGGAAAGGTGGGGGTTACTGCAACAGTCACTTCCGGTGACCCTGATGCAGGCACATATGGAGAGCCTCTGCCTTGGAATATGGTGCATTTCGAACTCTAGTGAAATACAGAGCTTTCAACATGCTAGCTCTAATTTTGAAACAGCTGCGGCATTAAGTTTTAGATAATGAGCCCAAACCCAGCTGGAATTGAGTCCTAGTTACTCCTTATTCTTGTTATTTACTAGTGAATGGAGTACCAGGTGCAGCTGCTGCACTGTGGAAATAGTTCAGCTTTGTAGACAGTCCTGGCATTTCTTTCTTGATTTTGAAAAGGCTTTAATCTTCCAATAGTATTTATCTCAACAATCAAAGCACATATACTTAATGGCAATTTGTACTTATGCTAAAAATTGACAAAAACCTCTCAATCTTTTTGCCACTTAATACCAAAATTAATATTTTAGCGGGATTACAAAGCTTACATTTAATTCAATCCCCAGTCTTGCATCTTTTCACCAGTGTTTGCATACTAAGAATTTTTTCAAGTGTCTTTCCAGCATAATTTATTTTGTACCTCTCACATCCTTTACATTTTCACATCTTTGTTTTTACTTGTGAGTGGAGTGGTTCACTACCTGAGCTTCACAGTCGTTATGTGCAGTATGTTGTAGTGAGTTTCTGTGCCTTCCAGAAACATCCCAAAGCAGTATCCCTGCATCATAAAACAAGCCTGTATGTTCTACAGGTGATTATCTGCCACCCTGTACTAAATATGGTTATTTACTGGTGGACAGCACAGTAAGAACTACTTAGACTGATCATTAATAATCTTGTGGTTGTTACTGGGGACTTGTATTCTGTTGTGTTCTATATGTGGGGCAGTGGTGGTGAGAGAGGTGGAGCCTGCAGCTCAAAGCCATTGGCCTCAGACCCCTTCTTTGAAGCGTTCTGTTTGACCTCACCTTCATGAGCTCATTCATGCTTTCGACATCAGCTGGGTTACGACTCTCCTTTTCTGCTGTTTGGTGTCCTGCTGGTCCACTGTCTGTCTGTTGGTATCCTGAGATGTGTATTTTCAGAGGTCCACCCATGACCACCCAGACGTTGGATGGCTATGTGAAAATCGCTTCATCTAAACCCTTACTTCGTCGAGTTTCGCACTCGCCCTGAGAATGGATGTGGGTCAGCTTACACTCCGACACTTTTCACTTGGTCTCGAGCACAGCTGTTTGCACAGGGCTGCCTTCTTCACTGAGGTGCCTTACTGGTGGAGTTGTCCGGAGAACCTCATGTGTGCTCTCAGTAATGAAGAGCGGAATTCCCTCTGCTCCTAGGCACCTGTTCAGTCACTTGTCGTCCACAGGCATCCATCTCTCATCAGCATTATCCCCCTCGCTGCGGCCCTGGGAGGAAAGGCAGGCAGGCAGGCAGTGCCACAGCTCTGCGTTCGTTGCCAGCACTGGTGCTGTGCCTTCTGAAGAACAGTCCTGTTCCTGGACCCCTTCGCAGAAGCAGTATTCTGTCACTTTGAACCTGCTTGGTGTGCCTCTGTGAAGGTTCTGTGACTATAAACTGAGTGTACATTATTCCCTTTCATAGTGTGTGCTTACTATCAGGGCTTGTTGTGAGTTCAGGGTCAGCCTGAGCTACACAGTGAGTTCCAAGCCAGCCTAGGCTACAGGTGTAAACTGTTTCAAAACAAAACAAAACACCCAAGGAAACAAAACATGTCCTGGTGTGGCGCTCCCAACATTGTTATGACGACTGCCGAGCCGTTCACCTCCTGCCCCACTTTGCACACGCTCTTCTTGGGCCTAGAGTGTTTGTCCAACCTTCTCCAGCCCATTCCCCCTCTTTGTTTGTCCTCCGCAGAAAGGATTTTCTTTCTTTCCTCAGCCATCTCCTAGGAATCCTTGGGTAGCCTTCCTGCTTTTGCAGCTTCGTTACAATATAGACTTTCTCATGGACAGAGTCTTGATGTGTCACCCAGGCTGACCTCAGGCTCCCTGCACTGGGACTAAGTGCTGTGATTATGTTGGCTCATTCAAGCTTCCCAAGCATAGCTTTTTCTCCAAAAGCTGAAACAATACTTAAGCATTAATAATTAGTTAGTAAACCTGGTGTGAAAATGACTTCCTTATAAATGATCATAGCATTCCCATTACTTAAGCTGCACAGAAACATTGTGACTGCTCCATTCATGAAATCAATTCTTCAACATACAGATATATCTTATGAGGCAAATTTGGAGTTTAAGATAAGGATTTGACATAGATGTAAGCATGGGCATTGGGGACAGAAGGGAGGACATGAAGTGTGGCTTTTCCAGCTACGTTGTTCCAAGATGAGCTTGTCTTCATATCACTGCATAAAATGCAATTATGTTAGGTGATTACGTACCCACTCCCTTCCTGCTTAGCTGTTGGGGACCCACTAACTTCTGGTTTTGTTTTGCTTTGCTTGCTCTGTTATGAGAATTCATAGCTTTGTGGAATGTAGTGTTTGTTTACTCCAGAGAGTCCCTGGTTTCAGGTCTGTTCTAGAGTCCTTTCTGTTTCATCCTTTGGTCCTCACCCAGTGTCTGGATCAACAGCTTTACCCCCATCCCAACCTCCTGGAAAGCTTGCCTTTACTAGTTACCTAAAAGACCTTCTATTGAGCCAGTCTTCATAGGCTATTACTACAGAGACAGGGCTTCCTTTTCTTCACAATAATGGGATATTTTGCCATGCATTGCCCTACTGTAGATTTTCTCAATAGTTCTCTCTGTATGCAGCATGATGCTCTAGTTCACACACATTCTGGATGTCCTCTAGTCTGTAGTATGTGCCTTAAATGTCACTTATTATCCCTTAAGACATGAATACAAATGTCTTAAGAACGGTCCTTGTGATTTAAGAAAGTAATTACTACATTTTAATAGGAACGTAGGCTCCAGTGACCGGTAAAGATCTGGAATTTGACAACTTTATACTTAATCTTCTTGACTCCAGCTTTATGCAGTATTATCTATATAAATTCTTTTAAAAATTAGATGAATTTATGTTTACTTAAACATGTGGAATTGTTCCTGGTCCATAGAAAGGCCCTGATATAAGTGAAGTATTTTTTTTTCAGCTGCTTCCTATTACTGTTGTTATATAGTTCCATAATCATTATAGTAGCATGTATTATTTATTAACTGCTACCCATGCTTTATGCCTTTCCCCATTTGTCATCACCACAGTTGGAAAGCAGTCCCGTCTGGTCAAGGCTCAGCGTATTCAGCATGTCTTCTAGATCACTCCTCCCCTATTCTTGGACTTGGAAGTACTTTGTCTTCATAGCATTTGTTAGAGTGACATTCACTCAATTCTGTACAAGATGGTAACTGAAGTAAGAACACTTAAGACATTACTAAAATTTGAAAAGTAATTTGAGATATAATGCTTTGTTAAAGCTCATGAAAAAGAAACAGAATAATTGGATTGGACTCCATTATGCTTCAGAGTATTGAAGTTATTGAAATGAGGAAAGAACAGTGATTGAAGTCAACAGTTGATTTTTTTTTTTTACAATACTTTACTTTTTATAAATGTGTATGTGGAATAATTACTGATTGGTAAAAAGGCAAGGAAAGGTATGGAAGACTATTTTTTCCACAAACACTGTCATCTTTACTGCCCATGTAGTAATCCACCAACAAGAGAAAACAATGACTTGTTTCATGAATGCTTGTGAATGGTACTTAGAATATTGTACAGTTAATGGATTGTTAAAATGGTAGGAATTTAAGAATTATGTTGCTTTGGCATTGATTTTTTAACATTAAAAATTTTAAAATAATGATACATTAGTAAGAGGTTCCAAAGATAATACAGCATGTTTTGTTTTTTAGTTCCTAGAAAAGAGTTGAGTACTATCCATCTGTTTCACTAAAATAATCACAAAATACTTTGCAAAATCAAAAATAAAAAAACATTTTCTGTAAGTAACTTAACAGCTTTAAAGAGTATTCCGCTGTACTGTGTCTCACAGTATTTGGCTGTAAAGTTGGGCCCCTTCTCTTCTAACCACAGTGAGAAAAATAGTAAATTTTAGCTGATACAGTGTGGAGCACAGACTCTGGGGTCAGATTGACTTGGAATTGTGTTCTTACATCAGTAATCAGCCAGCAGTCACTTCCTTGACATCAGTTTCTTGACTAAGTAGAGATAATAATGGGCTTCTTAGAGTTCCTACAAAAATAAAATGTGAGGTAGTGTTGCAGGATATTTGTTTAACTATGCAAGGATGTGTTGCATTTGTTTAACTATGTAAAGATGTGTTGCATTTTTTTATGTTGCTGAGTGTTTGTTTAACTATGTAAAGAAGTATTGCCTTTGTTTATGTTGTGGAATATTTAACTATGTAAAGAAGTGTTACATTTGTTTAATTATGTAAAGATGTGTCGCTGTTTTACCTTACCTGCCTAAGGCACCTAAAGCTGAACAGGGAAAATAGTAAGAGAGGAGGGACAGGCAGGACTTCAGGGACCAGACAGACAGACATGGAGGAAGCAATAAGTAGGACATACAGAATGAATGAAAGAGTAAAAAGGCCCAAGGCAAAATGTAGATGAATAGAAACAGGTTAAATTAAGTTAAGAGCTAGTGGGGTGCGCATAAGATAAGGATGAGCATTCCTAACTAATAAGTCTCCTTGCCTGTATTTAGGAGCTGATTGGTGGCCCAAAGAAAATTCCAACTACAATGGTCAATGGTGCCCACCGTGGGGCCCAAATTTCCACAGAGGGCCTGAGAAAGCTGTAAGAGAGAGAGAGAGAGAGAGAGAGAGAGAGAGAGAGAGAGAGAGAGAGAGAGAGAAATGGATACAGCTCCTTTAAGAGGCACTGCTGTGCAGCAGAGCACTTAAGCAGCTGGAACACTAAGTAGAAACAGCAAGCTAGGTAAAAACACCTGCCACAGTGCAGGCACCCACTACCTAGAGCTGGGGTGGTTTAATGCAGCTCTTGGTTAAACACAGCTCCTGGCCAGGCACCTGGGCTTAAGGCTCAGCTCTCAGGGACCAAAGAGGGGTGGAGCCAACCACCAGAGCCACACAGCAAGGGCCTAGCTGCCACTTAGCATTTTAAGGTTTGGCTTAAGCAGTCCGAGAGTGCTATAGGTACATAGTAAAACAGGTTCAGACCAAACAAAACAAAACAAAACACAAACAAACAAACAAACAAAAAACTTTAAACAGATTACAGCATCTGTAGGTTCTAAGGAAAAGAAAAGAAAATGGGTATAGACAGTCATAAGGAAAAAATAGTTTAAAAAGAATTAGGTAAAATCTTTAAAGAAAAGGTAAATGAATATAAAAAGAATAAGCAACATAAAGATGGGAAATCCACAGGGAGTCTGGATCCTGTATGGTGCTTTGTTGACTTTGAATTTTTTGCATGCTGATGAGTGAACAGCTGCTGAGAGACATGGGGTTGTAAAAAGAACTGCTGAATTAAACCAGCCTAGATACTTTTGGATGTCTTAACTTTAAAATGGAATTCAGAAAAATGTATTGCGTTGGGGGAGAGGTTATGCTCTTGTTTCCACAGGAAATGAAAGACTAGATTCCTTCAAAATTAAAACAGACCAGATTTGATAGGAGGAAACACGCTGGAAATCTTGGCTCCTGACATCAATAAGCCTAGAAAAACAAGACAGGTGACATATATGCTGATCTCTTGACAGGGGAACAGCTCTGAGACTAGATGAGACATGATAAATCTTGTTGGTTACAGAGTCCTCATGACTTATTACATGCCATCTTTTCAAATGGCATGGATAGAGGTTTGGTTATAC
This sequence comes from Peromyscus eremicus, assembly GCF_949786415.1. NCBI lineage: Eukaryota > Metazoa > Chordata > Mammalia > Rodentia > Cricetidae > Peromyscus > Peromyscus eremicus. The sequence goes on along the minus strand of NC_081421.1, from coordinate 115,396,186 downwards.
AGTTCAAGCAAACTTATAATGTTGACAGATATGTTTTACCTGTTCCATCATAAAACAAAGACTCATCTTTGGCTGGCTTGTGTACAATGCACAGTACATTCTTGTGTTAGTGTGTGTGTGTGTGTGTGTGTGTGTGTGTGTGTGTGTGTGTGTGTGTTACCTTTGAAAGTTTGTATGTTTTCAGAGCAAGAGGGCCAGACACCAATGAAAATAGGTGGCCCAAGTGATCCAGCATTTCAGAGTGCCTCTGTTGCAGTTTCCTCAGAGTTCTGCATTCAGAACAACTTCAAGGCTGCTGGCTGAGCTAGTCCACTCTAGACTATTCTAGCCAGGACTTCAGATAAGCCTTGCACTTTCCCATTACACAGAGATAGGACAACAAATGTTACAGCTAGTTTTCTTAAGATTTGACTATTACCTCAATTTTCTCAGGGTCCCTTGGGGATGCTTTTGTCCCCTAGACAACAGGAAGCAGGCTAGAGAATACACTGCCTATATTTCCAAGAGGTGCTGTGGGTGGTTTTTGGTCATTTGGTGTGTTGTGGATGTTTGTCATTCCGTGGAGATATAGGCATATAGGATAAAAATTCATCTCAAATATTTTACATTAGTATGGATTTTTATATATTGATACAAATTAAGGTTTGTAATCCTGTATATATGTTTCTATTCTTGTTTAAAGTATTGTACCTGTGCAGCTCATTTAAAAAAGTAAAGTTCTAATCCTTGAAAGCTATTATTATAAACTGTTTAGGATAATTAAGAAATGCAGGTTAATAGTTAGTCATCTATAACACAACTAAAGAAGTACTCCTATTCCTCCCAATCCTGTGGCAGCCACCAGTCTGTTCTGGTTTAATGAACTTACCTATTTTAAATACAGCATTATGATCTTTAATTTCTTGCTTTGTTTACTTATTTTGACATGCATCTTTTACTCTTTTTAAGGAGGAATAATATGTTCCATATATGTTCCATGTGTCATTTATCTCTTGATGGATCTCTGAACTGTTTTTATCTTTTGGCTTTAGAGAAAAGTGCTATTGTAGACATAAGTATTTGCTTAAATAAATACCTGTGTTCAGTTTCTTGGAGTATCTACCTAGGAGTGGAATTGCTGAGTCATATTCTGTACTTAAAATTTTGAGAAATGCTAGAGTATTTTCCATTGTAAATACACTTACAGTCTTACCAACAATGTTCTGCTTCCTCTGCTTCCTCATGAACACTGTTTAATAATTGCTGTCCTAGTGAGTGAGTCCCACGTGGCACTTCATTGTACTTTTGATCCGTGTTTCCCCATGACGGTTTCCAGCATCTCTTTATGTGTGTTTCCATTTGTGTGTCATCCTTATTGATTAAAAGTTATTCTCATGTATGTGTATGTGCTATATGTTTTTCCTGTATTCTTCTTCTATCTGTATTGATACTGTGTTGACAAATATTGACACTTTATTTCATTTGTATTCACTTTAAATATATTTTTAAAAGTTCTTTTGACATTTTGTTTTCTGTTCTGGGTTTTGTTCTCTGGACTCTTGTACTTTGTTGTGTATTTCTATTTTCTGCATTCTTGTGAATGTTTTTATAAAATTACATTTTATCCTAGAGTATTTTGTGTATAGTATTTTTGTAGGTTCTTTCAACATTATTTCTTTCATTATATAAACATCATATTTCCCTTTGCTGATGTCATTTTACAAAGTCACAGGAAGTGTAGAAACCACAGCTCCATTTAGGCCTTTTTATTCTCTGTTTATAACATCGTCTTAATATTTGCTATGCATAAATTTGAACCAAATTTCATACTTTAATTTTTGCTTTTGTTGTTTAAATACACTTTCAAAAACTCAAAAGGAGAAGAAACGTTCATTATATTATTCATTTTGGGGGGGTATTGTCAATATTTTTACTCCATTATTTGCTTTTTATTTAAAATTTTTGAATTCATACATGAATGCTGTATTTATATTATTTCCACCCTTCCTTTTCCTCTTTCTCTCCAACTCCTCCTGTGTTCTCCACTCTCTATCAAATTCATAACCTCTTCTTTATTATTTATACATACATATAATCTATGGAGTCCATTTAATGTTGTCCATATGTGTGTTTAGGGCTAACAACATGAAATTAAATAACAATCCAGGGCTCATTTCTGGAGAAAACTGCTTCTGGTATCTCAGCAGCCATAAATTGCCTGTTAGCTCTTCATCTCGGAGTAGGGCATTGTGAGATTTTCCTCATACCCCGTGGCATGTCAACTGATGCTGTCATTCTGCAGGACTTGTTTAAGTGACCACTATTTTTTAGATTATATGGGTGCAGCTTTCCTGTCATATATGGAAGACACTATCTCATAGTAGATGCCCTGGTCCTCTGGCTCTGAAAATCTTCCTGCTGTTCTGTGTTGTTCCCTTAGGTGTAGGGATTGTTAGAAATATATCGGTTGGCATTGGTCAATTGTTTTTTCTGTAGTTTGACTGGCTGTGGATTTCTGTAGTGTTCTCCATCTGCTGCAAAAAGAAGCTTCTTTGATGAGAGGTGAGAGCTGCACTTCCCTTTGGGTATAAGGATATGTATTTAGAATACAGTTAGGGTTATACTGGTTTAGGAAAGTATTAGTAGTAAGTTCTCTTCTTGGGGCCATGACTTCAGCTAGGTGGTTGGCTGTGTTTACAGTATCAGATATGAATTCTCTCCTACTAAGTGTGCCTTTTCCAATTTGATGGCTCTTGCTTATCCCCCAAGACATAAGTGCCGCTATTACACCTTTGGAGACATCATCTCATGCTGGTTATCATTGTCCATAGGCTTTACAGCTTGGTAGGTCTTTTGATTTCTTTTTTCTTTGACTTCTCCAATAGCATCTTCTCACACTTTAAGAGCTAGTCCTTGGAAAAGAGGTTTCCAAATCATTTCCAGCTTTATTTCTCCAAGTTCTATGTCCAAAATGTATGGTGTCTTCAGCAAATAAGGTCTTTCCCTCAGTTTGGGGAGGCCACCAAGGGCAATGGCAATAACCTGTATTGTTTTGGGGTCTCTTGGAATCCCCTGACCAACTCGAAGGGAGGCTTTTCATGCCTAATACTTTCTTTTAAGATTTGAAGATTTTATTTTTATGTTTATGGGTATTTTGCCTATGTGTATATCTGGTCACCATGTATGTGCAGTGCTCACAGAAGTCAGGAAAAGGTATGGGATCCCTTGGAACTAGAACTACAGACATGTGAGTGCTGGGACTTGAACCTGGGTTCTCTGGAAGAACAGAAAGTATTATGACTAAATCATCTCTCTGGTCCTGGTACTAAGGGTTTTGTTAGATAGTCTACAGAATTCCATGGTATTACAATTTTTGCTTAGCTGTTTATAGTCTCAGAAAATCAATTGGAAAAGGCAAGTCCATTTTGTATTTATGGACATTTTTATTCTCTTCATTTTTGTTGTTTCTGTTATTTTCTTTCTTTTTCAATTTAAATTTGCTTTGAATTCTTTCTATCTATGTATCTATGTATCTATCTATCTATCTTTGCCATCTCTTGTGTGTAGACAAGCATTATTTGTCAGAGGACAGCTTACAGGAGTTAGTTCTCTTCATATGTGTCATAGAAATAGAACTTTAGTCTTCAGGCCTGGCAGCAGGTGCCTTTGTCTGAGGCTCCTCATTGGCCCTCAGTTTAGAGAACTTTTAAAAGCCAATCTCTTTTAAGTTTGTTTTATCTGTGATGATTTTAAACATTTTTCCTTTCATACCTATGAGAGTTATCTTCCTCTTCATGTTTGAAAACCGTGTTCTCTGGATCTAGGGTTCTAGCTTCAGTTCTCATGACTGTGTGCTGCCTGTTCTGTGGTTTGCAGCAGGAAATGTGTGCCTGATAGCTCCCACATTCTTTTTTAGGGATGGCTCCGGCTTCTCAAGTTACTTTCAACTTGTTTTGTTAATTATGATGTGTCTTGACCTAGATGGATGTCTTTGGGTCTTGTCTTATTTGGGGTTTCTTGACTCTAAATGTCTTTGTCTCCTGGCAGATGTTAGTTGTAGCCGTGGTTGGTTGAATTTGGTGGTAGCTGTCTTATTTCTCCTTCATTTCTTACACTGTTACAGCACTGTCAGATTACAGCCCGGAGCCTCAGCTTCCCTGGATCCTGGGCCCTGCTTCTGTTTCTCTCTTCTCCGCTCTGCTGTTGAATCCATTCACAAGGTTTTTACCTCGGTTACTAGACTTCAGCTCTCAACTTTCCATGTGGGTCTGTTTGTTTGTTTGTTTGTTTCATTTTTATTGTTCATTTTACATTTGTGGGTGTTTTGCTTGCATGTATGTCTGTGCACCATATGTGTGCCTGGTGCCTGTGAAGGCCAAGAAGGCAGTGGAAAGGGTACTTTCTCTGTACATGGTAACTAGATCTAAGCCAAAATTAAAGGCATGTGCTACCACTCCTGGCTGTTGGCAAATTTTAATAAGCTAGAAAGTAACTAAATTCTAACGAGATTTCAAAAAAGTTTCCGTAAAATAATTTTTTCTAGGTATATTTTATCTGTGAAATACTGTATTCTCTTCTGCATTTTTTTAACTCTTCTGTTGCTGTGACCAAATACCTGACAAGAATTGACTTAAGAGGGTTTGTTTTGACTTACTGTGAAGGGCACACCGTCCACCATGACAGACAGCCTTAGCAGCCAGAATAGCAGGATACTGTTCACATTGGCATCTTCCCTCAGGAAGCAGAGAGAAGATAGAAAGTGGGGCCTGGTTTTAGAAACCCTGGAGACCCACTCATTTCCTTCAGCCAGGTTCCGCGTCCTAAACCTTCCATAACCTTCCAGAAGAGTGCCACTGGCTTTTCAAAGACATGAGCCGGGGGGGGGGGGGGGGGGGGGGCGGCGGGGGGGCGGGGGGGGGCGGGGGGGCGGGGAGCACGTTTCACAGTCCGGCCACAGCACACGCACTCTGGTGTGTGTATGTGTGAGAGAGGATTACTTGAGATAGTGGAGTTCAGAGCTGTGGGTACTATTGTGTGCTACACTTTTAACTATTTATCCCTTTGTTCTTGTATTGCGTCTTTTTATCCTGAAGAAGTAGTTCTGAAGGTCTGGTCTTTTAACAACCATTTTTCCTCAGTTCTTGGGAAGGAAAAGTGTGTTCTGAGCTGAAGCTGTATAGAATCAACTAGATCTTCCTCTTAAAACTTGGCCTGCCTGCATTTCTTTGCTCTATGCCTTGGTTCTTTTTGTTGTCTGTTTTCTTTTGTGTTTTTATCTTGTCTTATGATAATCAAAAGTTAGGCATTCCTAATTTCGTAATTCTATCAAGAACTTAGTTTATTCAGAGTGGCTGTGAAAAGTGTATAGACATTCATTGGGATATATAGACTTTAGTGTGGTGGTTAATTTTGGTATATGACTTTTTTATTTGTAAGGGTTTTTTTATAGTAAAGTTTGTTTTTTTTTTTGTTGTTGTTGTTGTTTTTTTAAAAAAAAGGTAAAGAACTTAGTCCAACTTTCCTTTTCTTTACAGAAAGGGCAATTGCAAGACATGAAGTCCGGGAAATTGAACAGCGACATACAATGGATGGCCCTCGGCAAGATGCAGCTTTAGATGAAGAAGAGGATATAGTCATCATTTATAACAGAGTTCCCAAAACTGCAAGCACCTCGTTTACCAATATCGCCTACGACTTGTGTGCAAAGAATAGGTACCATGTTCTTCACATCAACACTACCAAAAATAATCCAGTAATGTCACTGCAGGATCAGGTAATTTCCGTGTAGGGAATACGAGATGCTTTCTGGCATCTCCTCAAATTTGCTATTGCAAGGGATAAAGAGTTTGAAAGGATGTGTGCACTGTGGTCAGTGAATTGTAAGCAGCTTTTATGTGTGTGTGTGGGGGGGGGGGGGGACTAACTGTTTTCCACATTTATAATCTTCTTAATACTTGATACATTTTCTTGCATATAATCTATAGTCAGAAATTTGTGTACTAAGCAAACTGATAAATAGGTAAAAGTTATGGACACAGTTTTGATATTCTTCCATATGGAATATCTTGGTCGTTGTTTATTTTTTTTGAGACAAGGTTTTTCTATAAACTCCTGGCTGTGCAGGAGCTCACTATGTAGACTAGGCTGGCCTTGAACTCACAGAGATCCACACGCCTCTGCCTCCCAAGTGCTGGAATTACAGGTATGCACCACCATGCCCAGCATGGAGTCATTTTTTTTTTTAACTTGACTAGATGCCTGCAGCAAAAGTTATTTTATTGTCTCAACTTACGATGAGGAAGTGTTAGCTCGATACCTGTATGAAGTTCTTTGTCAGCCTCCTGAATTTCATCTTCAGTAACTCATGTACAATATTAGCCATAAATTAACCTCCTGGAGAACATATAGTGGCTGATGTCTTTATCAAAGTCTTATCTTTTGATTGTCAGGAATTTTATATGATCAAGTGGATAGGTAACTTCATAAAATGGTATTTTAAAATAGAGGAGATTGTTAAATGAAATCTAGTTTATTCATCTCTTCCAAAAGTAGCTTACAGTTTTCCACACACCTGCAGTGATGACTATAATTATAAAGTTCTCATTGTAAATACTGAAGGCAGTGGGTATTTGACCATCATAAAAAGAAACTGAAATTTTTGGTAACCCCAAATGCCACTGGAGTAGCTTTATTAGAAGGTATCCATTATAGTCATACTGCAGCTAGGGCTTCAGCTGTTTGAAAGCAGAGGAACTCGTTTTGTTATGGAATTGAGCATTTTCCCACTGGTAAGCCTATCTGTAACCCTTATACTAAGCAGGGAATAAAACTGATAAGGGTTTTGGCCAGAGAACTATTTTTGAAGGCTAGTGGTAGATGGCATATCATCTACCCATCTGCTTTTTGACTGTAGGATAATTTATTTTTCATAGAATCAAAAAATATACGTCTGTTAGCTAAACCAAGTAATTTTCTGTAAGTGAAACACAAGCTTTTTTACACTGTTGGTTATTAAAAAGTTCACAGCACAATACTGTATATCTCAAGGGACAGCATACTAAATGTTATTTTGTATATATTCTGTATAGTGGGTTTGCGTTGCTGCATTGCACAGCATACCTTGATTTAAAAGAAGCGTGTCAGAATAACGTCAGATTTCCTCAGCAGTATTTTTTTTTTTAAATGTTAGCTTGTTTGTTGGACTTTTACTTATTTTGTGTCCAACCTTCCAAAGTTTTTTGGCAGCTACAAGGCATCTGGCAGTGACACCCATGCTTTTTTTCCTCATGAAATGTAAGTGTGGAGACGCTCCCCACACATGACATTTATCAGCACCATGTAGCTTCGTTTCCAGTTGCGTTTGGATAGGATACAGCTTCTGCATCCCTTGCAGCAGCTTGGTGTTTATATAGAAGGAGGATACAGAGAATCAGAACTGCTGGCCTAAAGCAGTCAGCTTATGTAATGAATAGCACCGAGAGCTTTTTCCTTTTTTTATTGTGGAACACTTTAGGGAAGTAGTCTTAAGCATTAAATGACATATTCCAAGTGTCAGCCAGTAATTCAAAACCTGGTCCTAATGAGGAGTGGCTTATACAGAAGTGTCCCCCGATAGAGTATGTGTAAAGTTTACTCATCTCCTGTGCAGAAGCCATTTTCTAAAATCAAGCCACATTGCAGCTCCCTTTCCTTATCATGACATGTTTAGAGCGCCTTCATTTGCAACCCAAGAAGCTTCATCTGAATGTAAACTTGAAACTATATAATTTTGAAGTCGTTTTTTCAAATATCCCATCTTCTCTACTATACTTCTGGTTTAATGTCATATTTTTGTTGTGCTAGTGTACAGTATTCAGCTAGTTAAGTAGGAGTTAAGGATGGTTTTACTCTTCCTAAGCAAGTAGCATTAAATTGATGTCTGACTTTAGTGAATGTACTGTTGTACAGACCCTCCATTTAAAGCCTAATTGACTCATAAAGCTGGGGCTGTAGTAGGAGACCCTGGTCCATTTGGATCCTTATGTATCCAAATGGAGCTCTTCACTCCAGTCCATTCCAGCTCATCCCAGCCAGCCCAGCTCTACATATCTTGTATGCGCTCTACTAGGCACCATGTAAATACTCACATGCTTAATTACTGTTCTCACAGTCTAGCAGCACAGCACTAGACACGTTTAGTCGATACAGAGCTGGTCAGGGAGATGACAACAGTGGCAGCTTTAGCCATCCTGGAAAGTCACCAGCTTGGCTCTCAAATGTCTCATTTACCTTACTGAACACGCGATATATGCAAAGATTGTGCCATATTCTTTGGGAGAAATACCAATGAAATAAGAAGCCAAGGGATGTCTTTCAAAGAGCTTTTTACAATTTACTTGACAACCTAAGACAAAATCAGAAATTGAGGATAATTAAAACATCAATGTATGATGATCTTACCAAAATGCTGTATGTGGACATAACTAAAGAAAGCAGACATTCATGTCAGAACATCCTGTGAAACAACTCTCCTTGTCTTTTCCAGAGTTTCAGTGTTGTGACAACCAACAGAGGACTAGGTGCTGGGGTGGAGGCTCAATGTGGAAAGCAAACATGTGTGATCTGTAATTGGACTTTTGATTTAAAACATTAAGGTCCTTGTTCATAAATAATACACAATGTTTAAGAAGGAAGTGTGGATGTGTGCTGTTGTCAGGTAGTTGAGAACAATGAGTATGTCTGAGCACATAGAGACAGCATACTGGAAGTGCAATATATTAACAGTTAAGGATCTAGGTTAGCAGTTTGTAGATGTTGGCACTGGACCGTTTCAACTTGTCCATAGTGTAAAGTTTGTTTGCTTTGGACAGCTTCAGATATGCAGGGATGTTGTACCTTAGTCTCCTGTCTGAAATAAAGCAGTTGGGATGGTGGAAGAAGAAAGATTTTTAAAGAGGAGATTAATAGAATATAAAGCATAAGAAACTAAGTGATTAAACTGAAACAACCTTTGTTGGAGTTTGGTTTTTGAGATGGCCTTTAATTCAGATTTTAAAAAAAAGAATTGGCAAGAGCTGGAAAGTTAGCCCAGTGGTTAAGAGTGTTGATTGCTCTTCCAGAGGGCCTAAGTTTGATTCCCAGCACTCACATGGTACCTCACAGTCATCAGTAACTCCAGTTCCAAGGGATCAGTGCCCTCTTCTTACCTCTGTGGGGGCCAGGCATGCATGTGGTACACAGACACACACATGCAGACAAAACACTCATACACATAAAAAATAAAATACATTTTTTTAAAAAAAGAGTTGCTTAGAGAAACAGCTCTTCTGGTTAAGAACAGTAAGTGTGATTGGCAGCATCCTGTGTGGTCTTTGTTAAATCCATTCTGTTCTCATATGCTGAAGTTGATTATATAGGACCCCTCTTGCTGTAAACATTGGAAGCATCTAGCCCTACAGGACAGCATAGTAAAATATTTCTATTGTATGTGCATGTGCGTTTCATTAACTTACTCTCAAGCTGCCTTGTGCTCATTTTCATTAGAGCATACAGTTTGCTATGTGCTGCAGATACTTCTCAGAGCAACATGCTAGCTAATCATTGGTTAAAATGCAGGTTCTCACTCTGAAGGACCAAATGGAGCTTGATGTTCTGAATTTTTAAAAAGCTTCCACTTGATGCTGCAATTTGAGGATCAGTGATTTAGAACACAGTTCAGCAGTATACAAAGACACATTGAGATCTTTCCAGAAAGTTTTATTTATCTTTAAATTCATCTTCCTACTTTGCATAGAGCAACCAAATTTCTTATCCAGTAGCCACACTAGCCTTTAGGATCATTGAGTGTATCAGGCCTTTCTCACTTTAGGACCTCTGTTCTTACCTTCTCTAGAGTGAATTTCACCCTCGGTTGTCTTCCTGTTATCCTTTCAGTGTTTCGGATTAAATGACAGGCCCTTGGACCTTGACTAGCCATCCTATGTTATATTAAATGCTCTTCCAAAGTGTTGGAACCACATCACTCCTAATCCTAATCAATTTATAAAATTAGGTTACAGTCTGGTTTTATTTCTTTTGGTTTTCCTCTGTTGTAGTGTAAGCCCCTTGAGGGCAGACATCTTGCTTGTCTGCTGTATACCCCATGCCTTTTGCCTCAAATGGGTGACCAAGACATGGAAGATACTTGGTGCATTTTTTGTTAAATGAAGAATGTTTAAGCAAATGAGCCAACCTAGATTTTGGTGGTAGTCCTTAGCTGATTACGGCACCATGGTTACAGCTCTAAGCAGAGTCAACCCTCTGATTGATGGAAGTTTGATCCTTACCTCTGGGTGATTTAGGACTCTTGAGCAGCTCGGGTCTGAACCTCAGACTCAGTGCCCTCTGTTGCAGCTGAACTTACCTTTTTATCTACCCACTAACTCGTTCCCCCCTGAGTATAGAAAACCTTCCCTCTGGTTTAGACTAAAAAAAAAATGCCTATGACTAGACAAGAGATGTTTACTTAAAGTAAATTTATGAGTAGGAGTTGGTGAATAGTAATTACTCAAGTTAATAGTAGTCTTCATCTCAATAGATAGTAATTACAAAGTTGGAATTAGGCCAGGGAATTCAGGGATACTCCTACTCCTTCAGATAGTGGGAAGGAGTTCTTCTGTGATCACAGATGATCAGGATGTGGAGTTGAACCTGTCGAGAATGTCGGCTTAGATACTGTTCGTACAAAGGTGCCTTCTTAGCTTTTTCCTTTTGAATTGGTTCAGATCCTGATTTCAACAAGCAAATAAATCATGTACCACCACCTACACTGCTTGTGCTTTCCCTAAAGGTGTATTGTGATTACTTGCTAGCGTGGCTCTGCTTGAGTTATAAAACCCGACAGAAGTCGTAGCTTAGAATCTGCTCCAGGCTAGCCATAAAAACATTATTTTCATGTACTGTATCTAACTACTCCTTATGAACCATCCTTCTTGGTAGCATGCTTCAGTCAGAGTGTGAAAATCTATTTGAGTTCTCTCTTCTCCCTCTGCCAGTGTCCGGTGTTTTCAGTCTCCTAAATATCATGTGATGCTGTTGTGTTTTATTGCCCTTTACCTGGCATAAAAGGAGGAATCTGTAAAATGCACTGGTTGGCTCACCTAGGTCCTGTGGGCAAATGCCCTGGTGTAGACAATAGAGGAAAACCAACAGGAAGAACAAGTCTGGGGTGCAGGAGTGAGAGGGTGGAAAAGGAAAGGTGGGGAACTGGGACCAGGCTGGTGGAGGGAAAGTCAAGGTGGAAACGGGAACGTGGGAACACTAGAGGGTAAGTACTAAACATGACTGAAAGGAAGAGTGGCTCAGCTGATTCTTTAGAAAGGAAGCCTTTTGGAACGCCATTTTTCTACAGATTACTTTCATTCTCTCCATGAAGAACAGCTTTGAAGAAGGGTGTATGGAAGTAAGTGTGCAAATGGCACTCCCACATGCTCAGCTGCTTTCCAGAGGACAAAGCACCACTTAGTCCTTGTCCTATTAGGGTTTCTATTGCTGTGAAGAGACTCCATGACCACGGCAACTCTTATAAAGGAAAACATGTAATGGGGGGCTGGCTTACAGTTTCAGAGGTTTAGTCCATTATCATCATGGTAGGGAGCATGGCGGTTGGGAGTTATGGTGATGAGCGGGCAGACATGGTGTTGGAAAATTGTACATCTTGATCCAAAAGCAACAGGAAGTGAACTGTCTCACTGTGTGTGGTTTGAGCATATATGAGACCTCAAAGCCTGCCTCCACAGTGACACACTTCCTCCAGCAAGGCCACACCTACTCCAACAAGGCCACACCTCCCATTAGTGCCACCCTCTTTGGGGGCCATTTTCTTTCAAACCATCACATTCTACTCCCTGGCCTTCACAGGCTTGTAGTCATATCATAATGAAAAACTGCATTCAGTCCAACTTCAAAAGTCCCCATAGTCTATAAGTCTCAAACTTACTTAACAGTCTGTAAGCTCCTGTAAAATCAAAATCAAAAAGCAGATCACATATTTCTAATACATAATGGCACAGGATATACATTGCCATTCCAAACCATAGGGAAGGGAGCATAGTGAGGAAATACTGGACCAAAGCAAGACCAAAGACCAGCTGGGCAAACTGCAAATTCTGCATCTCTGTGTCTGATGTTGAAACACTTTTCAGGTCTTCAACTCCTTTCAGCTATGTTGACCTCAACACACTTCTTTCCCTTGGGCTGGTTCCACTCCCTGTTAGCAGCTTTCCTCGTCAGATATCCCACAGCTCTGGCATTTTCAACATCCTGGGTTCTCCAAGGCAATCCAGGTTTCACCTTCACAGCTTCATGAAACGACTTCTCTGGACCTCTGTTCAGGGACATTCCTGACATGTGCCTGGCCTCAAAGGTTTTCCTTAGTCACAGAGGAAATTCCATAGCTCCTTTCTTCTATCCTTAACTTCAGAGTCACGTGGTCAAAGCTGCCATGTTCTGCTGCTTGCTGGGGCTGGAACATGGCCCCCTCATTCAAGTACATCTTCACCAAATTTCTGTTTTCGATGGTTTCCTTCACTGCCTAAGCTTGGCTGTCCTGGAACTTGATCTGTAGAACAGGCTGGCCTTGAACTCAGAGATCTTTCAATTACAGCTTTCTATTTTCACTGGTTACCTTCACTGCCTAAGCTTGGCTGCTTTGGAACTTGCTCTGTAGACGAAGGTGGCCTCAAACTCAGAGATCTGCCAGCCTCTGCCTTCTGAGTGCAGAAGGCTTTTATTTGTTCTGGGAATAAAGGTATATATCACCACACCCAGCTCTAAGCTTTTCTTTAATTCCTTCTCACAAGTTGGAAACTTAGCTGGGTGAGATGTTGCCCTGAGCTCAGCACTCCCTTTATTACATTTCTTAATCTGTTTATCTCCTTGAGCAGAGAATTTAGCTGCATTCCACTTCCTGGTGCTTCTTTTTTCCTCAGATTTTACATTTCGTATTTTACCTTTCTCAGCTTTCTCCTTTTCATTATAAATCTTCATTAGAGTTACCACTAATAGCCACACAACAGGTTGATTTGAGATTTCCTCTGCCAACAGAATTAATCCAAATCTCTTCACTTTAGCCTCAGGCAAACTCTTTGGAAAGGCAAAAGGCAGCCATCAAAACATCACAACAGTGATCTCTAGGCCACATACTAAAATTCTTCTCCTCTGAAACCTCTTGAGCCAGCCCCCCACAGTTCAAATCAATCTAAGATAATTCGGTTTTCAGTGTCCTTCTAGAAGTAAAGACTACAGGATTTCCTTGGTCTTTTCCACCTCTAAAGTTCTTATTCTACAGTAAGTTCAAGATTGGTTATAGCATAATATTCATGCCTTTGCTTCTGTCCCCTGCCTTTAACAAACTTCCTCAACCCAACTGGAAGGACTTTAATCTGTGAACTGTTTCTTTGAAATACTCACTTCTAGTGTGCTTCAGGCCTCCCTGGAGAGGTAGGAGTTCAGGAAAGAGAGTGAAAGTAGGTGGAGTTCAGTGCTTCTGCCCTCTTCTTGGTTTTATGTACTGGAGTAGCTCATATGATTACCGAAAACCCTGCTGGATCTCCATGTTTCTTCTGTAACAGTAGGAGGATAACCTTGCCCTAGAGTTTCTGTAGCCCTCGGGCCTTCTTTGCTTGTGCCACAAAACAAGCCTCACGTTAATAAAGGTAAGAGCTGGCTCCTAAGCCCACACCTTCTGAAACGATGTTCTTTACTGTGGTCCAGGGATGAACAACACACTTCCCGTGGGTTTATTAGAAATGCAGAATTTGCTGGGCGGTGGTGGCGCACACCTTTAATCCCAGCACTTGGGAGGCAGAGGCAGACAGATCTCTGAGTTCGAGGCCAGCCTGGTCTACAGAGGGAGTTCCAGGACAGCTAGGACTGTTATAGAGAAAATCCTTGTTTCAATGAATGAATGAATGAATGAATGAATGAATGAAATGCAGAGCTCCAGGTACTCCTTTAGACCTACTATATCAGGGTCCAGCTCAACAACCTCCTGAGATTCCCCATGTTAAAGAATGTTTGGATGTGGCTGGCATTCATCCTCAAGATGCCTCAGGTTAATATTGACCATCCTTAGGAATGTCTGGGGGGAAGGAGAAGATGCTTGGAGTACACGTCTGACTTCTATTTCTGTGAGTCTCTTACCACATTCTACTTCATATTTGTATGTTCTGGTCCCCTGACATTTACTTTCTGCAACAGCATTTCCTTAGAATCTAATCTAGCATTTTTTTTTCATTCCACTCCTAAACCACCTTGTCCACATTAAATCTCAGTTTTTGGCAAACACCTGAGTTTCTAAGCATGTCTTATACTGTGAAAATCACCTCTTCACCTCCTCTTTTTTTTTTTTTTTGAATGAATATATGGGTGTTTTGCCTGATGTATGTCTGTGCATCATGTGCCTGGCTGGTGATTGCAGAGGCCAGAAGAGGACATCAGATCCCCGGGAACTGGAAGTACAGACGGTTGTGAGCTGCCATGTGGATGCTGAGAATTCAACCAGGTTCCTCTTCCTCTGGAAGAGCAGCTAGTGCTCTTAACCACTGAGCTATCTGTCCAACCCCTCTTTATTTTTGGTAGAAATACTGTAATTGATTTTCATAGGATCCAGCTTAATTAACTATTACAAACACATGTCATGCAGTTTTTACAGATTTAGATTTTGGATTATCTAATACTTTATTTTTCATTTGCTACTTTATATTTTTATTCTGCTTGGTGCTTAACTTAAAGAATGAATAGGAGCCGGGCAGTGGTGGTGCATGCCTTTAATCCCAGCACTCAGGAGGCAGAGGTAGGCAGATCTCTGTGAGTTCGAGGCCAGCCTGCTCTACAGAGCAAGTTCCAGGAAAGGCACCAAAACAACACAGAGAAACCCTGTCTCAAAACAACAACAACAACAAAAAAAACCAATAAGAATGAATAGGAGAGAGCACAAGAACCTCACACACATACATGTATGTATGTGGCTCTTAATGTTACTATCATTTAAATCAGTGTATCAGTTAATAATGTGTCCCCTTAAAACTAAACTGTCCCAGAACCTTGTTTTATCTGATGGACATTTTCTAACTGTGACTGCACCTGTTCTGTCCCTAACTTACCAGCAGACCCGCTGTAGAAAGCAGTCATCCTCAGTCACTGCTATAGTGACAGAAGCCAAGGTCATGTAGAATAGATCAGTGTAACTCAGGTCTAAAATGTAGATGAAAGACTGATACATTGTCGGAAGTGCAGGCTCTTGTAGACGAAAGTTTTTCTGTGTCCCAGCCTGCTGGCAGTCTGGACAAATCTCTCCCACTTGCACCCCCCGAGTAAACACAGAGAGGCTTATATTAATTATAACTGCATGGCCATTAGCTCAGGCTTACTGCTGGCTAGCTCTTGCACTTAAACTCAGCCCGTTTCTATTAATCTATATGTCTCCACATGTTCTGTGGCTTTACCTGTGTGCCATTACATGCTGCTCCCTGGATGGCAGGCTGGTGTCTCCTCACCAGCTTTCTTCTTCCCAGAATTCTCCTTTTCTGCTTATTCTGCCTATACTTCCTGCCAGGCTACTGGCCAATCAGCATTTTATTTATCAACCAATCAGAGCAACACATTCACAGCATACAGAGCGATCTCCATAGCAGGCTCTGTTCTTCTGGGACCCGTGAACTGTCTGCCTTCCCCACAGTGTAGAGTAGTGGGCCTCGCCATGTGTGTCTAGTCTCCAGAACAGAGTCCTGACCACTTGCTGTGTATTGTGCGGACTAACTTCCTTTGAGAAATTGTGTAGCTGCAGGCATTCAAACTCTTTAAGTTAACCAGTTATTTTCTTTCCTTTTTCAAAATTTTCTCTCAATTCTTTAAAAACTATTAATGTCCACTTAATTTTTCATGTTAACTTTTTGTGTACTTCCAATTCCAGTAAATTAAGAAGTATTTAAGGGCTAGAGAATTGCCTTAGCAGTTAAGAGTGTATATTCCTCTTGCATTGGCCCTGAGTTCAGTTCCCAGTACCACATCGGGCAGCTCACAGCAGTCTGTAACACCAGCTCCCAGAGATCCAGCCCTCTCATGGATTCTGTGGACACCTGCTGTCTTGCTCACATTGCACAAACCCACACAGTGATCCATACACATACAAACATAATTCTTAAAAGTAAAAGGAAATTTTATATATTTGGATATGTTAAATGTTTTAATTTGAACAAACTTATATATCCACTCTTTAAAATCTGCTTATAATCATATCTTTAATCATTTTGGTAGTTTTATTTTAATTTGTTGAAGCATAAATAGAAATACCTTTTTATGTTTACTTCTTGAATAATGTATTAGAGAAGGAAATATTTAACATATGGAATGAACAGGGTATGGTGGAACATAACTGTAACCCCTTGGGGAGTGGTGATAGGAAGATCAAGAATTCAAAGTCACCAGGCATGGTGGTGCACGCTTTTAATTCCAGCACTTGGGAGACAGAGGCAGGCGGATCTCTGTGTGAGTTCAAGGCCAGCCTGGTCTACAGAATGAGTTCCAGGACAGCCAGAGCTGTTACAAAGTCATCCTTGAATATGTGATGAACTTCAGGCTCACCAAGGTTTCATGAGATCTGTTTTTAATTTACACACACACACACACACACACACACACACACACACTCAATGAATTCTTTACATTGGAATGTTGCTTGCTAGCGTCACTTCATATTGTTGATAGTTTTATGTCCACTTGACATAGGGTAGGCTCATCTGAGAAGAAATGTTAATCAAGAGAATACCTTCATAGGATTGGTCTACAGGCAAGTGTGTGGGGGTATTTACTTGATTCATGATTGATGTGTGCAGGCCTACCCTATTGTGGGCAGCACCACACCTAGGCAGGTAGTCCTAGGGTGTCTAAGAAAGCAAACTGAGCAAGTTAGGAGGAACAAGCATTGCTCTTCATGGCCTCTGCATCAGTTCCTGCTTTGTTGAGTTCCTGCACTGACATCCTTTGATGATGGACTGTAATGTGGAAATGTCAGTGACATCAACCCTTTCCTCCGTAAGTTGCTTATGGTTGTGGCATTTTATATTACAGCAGTAGAAACCCTAATTAAGACAGCCAGGGTTCTCTAGAGGAACAGACTCAGTAGCATGAATACACACACACACACACACACACACACACACACACACACACACACACACACTGTGTGTATGTAAGTATAGTAAAAGTGGATCGTGTTGGAGTGGATCATTGGTTAAGAGGGCTTGCTCCTCTTCAGAAAACCTGAGTTTGGTTCCCAGCGCCCACATGGAACAGCTCATATTACCTATATCTCTAGCTCCATGAGACCCAACACCCTTTTCTGGCTTCTACACACATGTACACAGAAACACATAGATACATACACATGCAACCATATAAATAAACCTTATAAAAGAGAGCAAGTATTAGAATGTCTTATTCATGATGCTTTCGGAGTAGTTCAACAGTGAGTACTTAAACACTGGAGCAGCTGATCCTGTAACTGTTCAGTCCTTGAGGAGTGCCAGCTTGGCCTTGAGGGTCTAGAGCAACTCATCTTCAGTCCACGTTCGAAGCCTGAAGAACCTGGATTCTGACATCTGCCAAAGAATGCAGCGGCTACAGTAGCGGCAGTGGTGCAGGCAGTTAGAGCAGTGTCAGCCGTACAGGCAGCTACGGGGTAAAGAACTCACGGGGAGGTGCAAAGGCAGGCACATACAGCCTTCTCCCCATCCTCTTCCCATCTGGCTGCCACATCTAGTGTGGACCTTCCCACTGCAGATCAGCTGATCAAGAAAATCCCTTACAGCTGTGCCAGCGGCTCATCTCTTAGTTGATTTCACTTTAGTCAAATTGGCAATTATGATTTACCCTCTGGGGGGGGGAAATACTCCCACACCCTCCTACCACCCTGTGTAAATGTACTCCACTGTACATGGGTGTGGTAAATAGTACATACAGATTATACTAACTGCCCTTACTTCAAATGTGTCTTCCAGGTCTGTAACTGTTGAAATGCTGGGACTGGTCCTGCTCCTGAGCAGGAGGTGTTTTGCTGTTGTGGGATATCATTTTCTTTAAATTGCAGTGAGGTAATGAATATGTCCTCCTTTTTTAGGTACGCTTTGTAAAGAATATAACCACCTGGAACGAGATGAAACCAGGGTTTTATCATGGACACATTTCCTATTTGGATTTTGCAAAGTAAGTAGCATCCAAACTGATGTACTAAAGAATGCTTTGTATGTCATCAGCATAAAAGAAAATAACATCATTAAAGTGTTAGGATTTTGGTTTTAAAAAAAGAATATACTAACATGCCTCTTTTAGACCTGTAATTTAAATATTCCTCCCAGTGTTTTACTGCCCTCTAGTGTTCATCAATTGACACTTCCTGTGCTAATTACAGGAATTCGTGTTCTGTTAAGTTGGGGAATAGGGAACATTTTCTCATATACAACTGGAAGCTGACTGCCGGCTCCTGGAGAGCTCGGGTTTTGACCTGGTCAGTCAGCATGGCTCACCAGGTCACTGGCTGGGGAAGGAAACTCTCACTCAGCTTTGGACCTCAGTGTGCTTTCCCTTGCACTGCCGTGTTGCTCCTTTGAAATTGAGGTATTGGGGGAGACTTTTTAAAAACTAAGACTTTTACATTTGAATGTGATTGTGTAAGTCAGGGTAATTGTGTCTTACTTTTCTTAAAGAAAAGTTCAAAAGACTATAGACTACAAACAATGTTCAAGCATTCTGTGGCCTCCTCCAGAGCCCTTGCATCATTAAGGACTAATCAGAAAATTGGTTAAAGGGAATAGTCTAAATATAGCATCTATTTGAATGTTCTCAATGGAACGCGTGGCGCCATTACAGTAAAACCTCAAATCCAGATGCTCTGCTAGTAACTCTCTGTGTTAACTTCAGACACATCAGGAAATGTATTGCCAACTTTAGGCATGATCCATTCAGTTTTTGAATTAGCAGTTGTGTCTTACAAGAATATGTATATCATTATAAACCGTTAACTTTAAAAGACATTCTGTGTAATTTTAAAATGAAAGACTGGAGCATCTCACTCTCCATTTAACTTTTTAAGTTTGAAAATGAAAAGGAGCAGTTAGGTGTGTCACTTGGTCAGATAATAAGAAATCTTAACTCCTCTGGAAATCATATAATTAAAGAATCACCCAAATATTATATACATTCCTGATTCCCCTCATAATTCCCAAGATCCTTCAATAAAATTGTAACTTTTAAGTTAAATGTACACTTTTCTATAAATAATTCATATTGCAATATTGAAAGCATTTTATAGGCAGCTTTAAAATAAACTGAAGGTTCTCTCTGCAGAGGCCCTGAACCAGTTTCATAAACTTTATTCATATGCATAGTTTTCCTGAGGGCTGCGTTATCCTTTAGTGAGTGTTTGTTACCCTTTCACCTAGGTGATTTGTTTTTTTCTCTACATGGCCTGGTTTCTAATACTGTAGGTTTTCATTATTAAAATTATATATTGAGTGGTTTTGCTTTGGGCACAGTCTTGTATATAGAACAAAGCTCTGGTATTTGCTGGGGCACTTGGACTTAACATATAAGGCTTTTTAAAGAATAGTCTTATTAAATATTGACAGCAACACTAGGTTTGAATATTTTCATATTGGCTCATGTTGTTGGAAATAAGTAGTATAGTGTGAAATTTTTAATAAACTAACATTATTTTAAACAAATGGCTAAACAGAATCAATTAGAGGAAACTGTATGATGTATTTTAATGTGTATAGTCAAGGAATATTGTAGATGTGATTATTCCTTAGCTGGATAGTCATAGACTCCATGACTAAGGAAGGAAGAAAGATACATCATTTACCAATTTCAGATTTATTCTTCAAATCGTTGAGCTGAGAATGGTGGCGTATACCTGTAGTTTCAGTTACTCAGGAGGCTCGTACAGGAGGATTACATATTTGAGGCCAGCCCAGACAACATTTTAAAATGAAGGTCTAGGAAGCTGTCCCCATAGGTAAAATTGCTTGCATCACAATTGTGAGGACCCAAGTTTGAATCCCTAGAACTATGTGGAAACCAAGCTTGTAGCACGGGCATCTGTAATCCCAGTGTTCATATGGGGTGTGGGGAGGGGGGTGGGCACAGACAGCAGAGTCCCTGGAAGCTCATTGGCCAGCCAGCCTGCTGGCAGCAGCAGTGAAACCCTGTCTCCAAGGAAATGGAAAGGGAGAATTGACAGCCAAGGCTGTCCTCTGACCTCCACCATACATTGTGACACATGCACCCTGTGGTCACACACAGCACGTTTTACAGAACAAACAAATAATTTTTAATGTTAAAACGCAAATTTCTTGATGTGGTTCTATAGTAAAATGTCATCTAGTTATGGTGGGAGCCCTAGGTTCATTCCCTGTTAACTACCACCAAAAAAAAAGAAAAAAGAAAAAAGGCAACATGGAGGTGGAGAGATGGTTAAAGTCAGTGGTTCTCAACCTTCCTAATGCTGTGATCCTTCAATACAGTTCCTCATGTTGTGCTGACCCCCAACCATAACATTATTTTCATTGCTACTTCATAACTGAAATCTTGCTACTGTTATGAATCGTAATGTAAACATCTGTGTTGTCCTATGGTCTTAGGCAACCCCTGTGATAGGCTCATTCAACCCCCACAAAGATGTCGAGACCTACAGGTTGAAAACAACTGGTTTAAGTGGTTAAGAGCACGGACTGATCTTCCAGAGGACCTGGGTTTGGTGCCCAGCATCCACATGGTGGCTCACAACCATCTGTAACTCCAGTTCCAAGGGATCTGATGCACAGACATGGTATACAGACATTCATGTAGGCAAAACACTGTACACATAAAATAATAAGGTCTCAAAATAGGACAGACAAGCAAAAACAGGCTGGAATGGTCCTTTGCTTGGTGGAGTTCCTTAACTTACTTGCCATTAGAGGAATAATGGTAAATTCATGGGGGAAATGTGTTTAATTTTTCAGTTTATTTAGCAGATAATAAAAGATTGAAACATAATTGAGTTTTCTGAAAACTCAGGGAAAATGTGGGGAAATAAGTGAAAGAACCTTTCTAGTTCAGACTGACTTGTAAGGAGTGCACGTTTTGTTTTAAAACATCTCAAGTTGAGTCCTGGCTTTGTAGTTTTTCTGCAGTTTTAGGATAGAAGGAAAGAAATGTCTTTTTATCTAGTGGTTTTGATTTCTTGTTCTATTTTGCACCCTTTGTTTTAACTCCTTTTGATTTTTTTAATCATTTTATCTAATTCTACTTTCCCTGTAAGTGTTCAGTTGCTGTTTGTTTTCTTAAGGAGGAACAGTTTTCAGATAGTTTAGATATGCCAGATTAATGCCATTGACTTTAATGTTTCCTATTTTAAAATTATATAGGTTGGACATTTTCAAGATGCCAGGGTGAATATAAATTGAATTAGTTGCAGTTCTTGACTAATGAGTTCACTGTAAGCCCCTTTCTTTCTAGAGTGAAGAGTTTATGCTTCTTGACAGTTGAAAATATTATAACCATCCTATTTAAATTTGTTGTTCATTTGTCAGTAGTATTTATTGAATAGGAGTCAACAGTCTAATGTCCTTGATACCACAGTGTCATCAGTGAGACCCACAGATGCCACCAGGTCATTCACTTTTTTGAAACTAAGCAGAGAGAGTCTGCCACTAGTATGAACCATTTATGGCCAAGAGTCCCCCATAAATATGTACAGTATGAGATGTGACTGTCCCTAGCCAGACATAAGCAGACTTAATGGCTGGTGTAATTGGCATTTTCTTTGGGCCACCAACCAGCTCCCAAATAAAGACATGGAGACTTATTATTAATTATGAGTGCTCAGCCTTAGCTTAGGCTTGTCCCACTAGCCCTTTTAACTTAATTTAACTTGTTTCTATTCATCTATATTTTGCCTTGGGGCTTTTTACCTTTATTTCATTCTGTATATCCTAGTTTTCTGTTTCCTCGGTGTCTGTCTGTCTGTCTGGACCCTGTCATCTTCTTCCCTTTCTCCTTGAGCCTAAATTCTTCCTTCTATGTACTCTCCCTGCCCAAAAATTCCACCTGTACCTCCTCCCTCACTATTGGTTGCTCATGTTTTTTTTAGACCAGTCAGTTGTCTTAGCGAGGCAAGGTAAAACAGCAACACATCTCCACATAATTAAACAAATGCCACACATCTTTGCATAGTTAAACAAATATTCCACAACAGGCTGGTAAGATTGCTCAGCGGGTAAAGGCATATGTCACCAAGCCTGATGACCTGAGCTTGACCCCTGGGAACCACCCACGTGATAAAGGAGAGAAGCTTCTCCTGCAAACTATCTCTGACACGGGCACAGGGTCACATATAAACAAACACACAAACACACATACACATGGACAGACGGACACAGACCCATATTATAGTGCACAGGCACACACAACAACAACAATAATGTTTTTTAATTGGTGCTTAAATAGAAATGGGAAATATAATATGTTGCAGAAGTCTCAAAGTGTAGCTTTTCCCAAAGGCTGTCTGCTCTCTGCATAGTTTCATTGTCCCTCTTTTAGACTTTGACCACCGGTAGATCAAGCTCCTTACAAATGCCTCGCATATGCCCTTGCTTTCAAGCAGTTCTGGGTTATTCTACCCAGGCGATGTGAATGTAGTTGTAAAGAAATAATTCTAGGCTGGGCGGTGGTGGTGCACGCCTTTAATCCCAGCCCTTGGGAGGCAGAGCCAGGCAGATCTCAGTGAGTTCAAGGCCAGCCTGGTCTACAGACTGAGGTCCAGGACAGGCACCAAAACTACACAGAGAAACCTGTCTTGAAAAAAAAAAAAAAAAAAAAGAAAAGAAAAAAAAGGCAAGAATTCTAGTGTTTGTTTCCTTTGTGCACTGCATATGCTGACGAGGCATAGACTTCTAAAGTATCTGTTAACTAGCCTGCTGGTGGGTAGATAGATGGAGACATAAATGTACTATAAAATATTCCTCTGCTCCTCTTTTCCCAGGAAGATAGTTCTCACCAGCCAGTAGTTTAGTTTCCTTGAACAGAAATAGATTGTCTGTCTTCCACCCAGGTCTTCCCATATGAATGGCCAGGATTAAAGGAACTCTTCAACTACAGAACTTGGTTTTCTCCCATTATAAGTTACAAGGTTGGCAGAAGTTAAACCAACAAACCTTGTTAGCTCTGTCTCTTAACCAGCTGTGCTGTGGGGCCCGAGTGCCATTCTTACCATGCCCGCTTTCTGTTTACTCCCTTGCCTCCAGCCCTTTATGCCTGTATAACCCTTCTGCAGTTACAACTAACAGTTCATTTCTATTTTCAGAATTAGTCCACAGATTATCTCATTAAAACTGTGCTTCGTACATAGTAAATGCCACCCAAAGTGTCTACAGACAGCTGTAGGCTAGGTGCCGGCAAAGGTTTGTACTGTGCCAGATACTGTTTGCTGCTCCCCGGGTCCATGTGTCCAGGACTGTGGAGACAGGAGAAGTGGAAACATTCTGGAGAGAGGTCCTGGGGAGCAGTAAGGGCCTGGCTCACAGTGGGGACAGCAGCTGATGGAAAGTATAGGCGTTTCTGGGGAACCCCCAGTCTGCAGAGTGTCGGTGCCTTGAGTTTTCCCCTCCTTGCAGCTTCTGTTATATGTCTCTTTAAGCTGAAGTGCTATGTGTGCTTTCCCAGTGCCTCGCTGATGAGTGCTCTCTCCCATAGAGCAGTGTCAGTGGTTAGCTTCCGCAGTCCATCCACCCTAGCTAATTAATACCTAGCGCTTGTGTGCTTGGCTGGCCCTCCTGCCCTTGTGATGAAGCCCCAGACAGAAGAGAAGCAGCTACAGCCTCTTCGGATCCTCTGCTCGTTCCTTGGTGCTTGCTGTATGTTTGCAGCATCACTGTTTCCCTCTTTAAACCGTGCTGGTTTATGTGTCCTCAGACTCCATGCAGCTGAGATGACTGTTAGTAAGACAGGCTCAGAGTTGACTTTACCTCAGCCCAATAGCTCGTGGGTAGCCCAAGTGTCTGATGAAGGCAGATAGTACAGTATGCTGTGGTTACTGGGGACACAAGAGTGTGTCACAGCCCCTCCTCATTCCAAAACAGTAGCTACTTGTCTTTGAAAAGATGAATCATTGCACTTCTCTACTGAAATCCTCCAATGGCCCTCCCACGTGACTCATAGAAATGAATGCACTGAGTCTTCTGCAAGGCCACATGCCTGCGCTCCCCGAAGCCTCCCGACCTCTATACTCTTATCTTCTTTTACTCTCTTTGATGTTGGAGCCACATTCTTCCTGTGTTCCAAACATCTGACCCTAGAAGCTTCAAGACCTTCATCCTCTGAGGTTCCGTCTTCCCAGAATGCTTTTCCCAATATAACTGTATGTGTCCCTTTTGTGTATAACATCAGTGATGAGTTGGTAGAAAATGGTGTTGACCTGTGTTCTCTGTCACCTGCCTGGCATCCTCTTTTCCTTTCCCTGAAGTACTGTTCTCAGTATTTTACCATCTGAGCTCAGTGATACTTACTGTTCTCTGTCCCCAGTAGAATCTTAGCTCTGGAAAAACAAGTCTCCTCTCCTCTTTCCTTTTTTTTTCTGCCCTCTCCCCACACACTGTGGTATGTGTGCAGTCTAGACTACTGCCCGGCATATATTTGGTACACAAAAAAATGGAGGGGGTGTTGTGTGGGGGGGGACAACAAGAATAGCATCGTAGATAAGGATGACTAGTGTAGTTTATGTGATGTAGTGGGAAGGCAGGTCTGATTGTTACCAGAAGATAGTTTCTACCTTGAGTAGAATTGAGGAAAACAGTAAGGTGGCACCTAAGATGTAAAAGGACCAACGTAAGATAACCAAGGGGGTAGGATGAGGTTGTCGCCATTGTTACTTTTGAGGTGCGAGGGATGCATCTTGGGGCCCTGAACATGCTAGTCAAGCTGTACCTCAAATCCCAGAAGTTTCGGTTTGATTTCAGCTGTCTGTGAAGTTTAGTTCAGGTTGTAAAGAGCAGGTGAGCTAACAAATGGTGTTTGAGGAGAACCAGTTGAGAACTGATGTTTGAGGCAGACCAAGTGGACACAAGGAAACCAGCTGGAGTCTTACTGTCAGCTGCTGGTAAAGGAGATGAGCCGGGTACTAGAGAGGTCAGTCCCCTCCACCGTTTGCAGGTTAAGACAGTTTCCTGGCAGTGTGTCCTAAGGTGTGTGTCTCATAGGCTGTTCGTTTGGTTCTAGGTAGATTCTAAGTGTAGTGTTGATATTACTATTTGAGCTAATCAACATATGTTGCCCTGTGTGTCCTGCAGAGGTTGTGAGGTGGTACTAGCAGATAGAATGCAGTTTTCTTAAGAAAGCTGGTGCAGGTACCCTGGTAATCTGGGTATAGTACATGCAGCTTCAGGATAGGACACTCGTCAATTTCCACAGATTACATGGTAGAAGGATCACCCTGTTAGACCTGTACAGATCAGGCCCAGCAAACGTGGCTGCCCAGTGATGGGCTGGGACATGTGTCAGTGTCTGGGTGCCACACAGTGTGCCTAGATGAGATACTGCTGATCAGCCCCAAGGGTTAAGAAAGCCAGTTCATGCCTCTAGGATCTGGTCTCAGGACCTCACTGTGCAGTCTTCTAAACATAGACTGTGTGGCTGCTTAAACTCCTCCGTGAGCAGAGCCATTGAGGTATAGAGTGAGTGGACAGGGCCTGTCAGATCCACACCTCCAGGGCCTCTACAGACTGCCTCCTTACTCCTTGAGGGCATAGGTAGGTATTCTCCATCATTTCTTGAATTATTTCTTGTTTGCTTTATTCATCCTAAATATGAATATTTCCCAGTCTTCACATACTCAATTTCATTTTAATTAATTCATTTTATTGCTTCCATATCCCACCAGTGCTTCAGACTCTGTATATAATTTCAGGGCATGCCTGAACTAATGAGAATGCTGACCTCATCACTGGAATTCTGCTGTTTCAGATTCGGTGTGAAGAAGAAGCCGATTTATATTAATGTCATCAGAGACCCTATCGAGAGGCTAGTCTCCTACTATTACTTTCTGAGGTTTGGAGATGATTACAGACCAGGATTAAGGAGACGGAAACAAGGAGACAAGAAGGTAACATGCTTGCTGTTGATCATAAATGTACTCCTTGTTCAGTGTTGACATTTTGCAAGGAACTCAGGACTGTAGAGAAGCTGTGGGGAAGTGGGTCACAGCTGCTGTCTTGTAAGATATTCTGTGACTGTGAACTGTGGCAAGTGCATATTGTTGTATTACAGCCCTGCTGTAGTAGTTACTATTCTTGCTACTCTGTCAAAATACATGGTTTATTTCAGTTCATGGTTTGGAGCTGTCCATCAGGGTGGGGAGGCATGGTGGCAGGAGAGAGAGGCAGCCGTACTCAGCATGCACACACACACATGTTCAGTTATACTTCTCTGGCCTACCACAAATAAAGCCAAACTTTGTCTCCAGGGTGATTCTAAGTGAACTTGACAATCAGTATTAACCATTACACCTGCCAACAATTTTTCTAGGGATCATTATTGATGAATCTGTTTTTGTATATATTTTGGTTCTTAGTCTTAATGATGGTGCCTTAGGGTTTCTATTGCTGTAAAGAGACATCATGACCATGACAACTCTTATAAAGAAAATATTTAATTGGGGGGGGTTGCTTACCGTCTCAGAGGTTCGGTCCATTATCATCATGACAGGGAGCGTGCAGGCAGACATGCTGCTAGAGCTGAGACTGCTTCATTGTGCAAGCAGCAGGAAGTTGACTGAGACACTGGATGGTATCCTGAACATAGGAGACCTCAAAGCCTGCCCCCACAGTGACACACTTCCTCCAACAAGACCATACCCACTCCAACAAAGCCACATCTCCTACTAGTGCCACTTCCTATGAGGTTATGGGGACCAATTACATTCAAATTACCGTAGATGGCAATCTACATTTACTTGTAATCATCAGTTTATGAAAACTGTTTTGCTAACTTTAAGCAAGGAGAGAGTAATGGGTAAAGCAAGTGTGTGGGGTCAGACTTCGCTTGCCTGTAGCACTTCCTCTGACATGTCACCAGACTCGAGTTCTCAGAACCACACTGGACTTGTTCCTTTTTCAGTGGAACACTGTTACAGGTTTCATGCTCAAACATTCCCCACGGTAGGCCAGAGAGATGACTTAGTCAACGAATGTGCTTGCTGCCAGGCCTCACAACCTCAGCTCAGTTTCTGAGACGCACATGGCAGAAGGACAGGACTGGCCTCTCACTGTGGTACACACACACACACACACACACACACACACACACACACACACGTACTAAAAAAAAAAAAAATGTAGATTTGTTTACCTAAAGCTTAGGAGACACAATCTAATACAATCTTATACCCACCTGCCTCTGTAGCTTAGTTACCCCGTGTGCCAGCCCAGCGTTTCAGCCACACGAAATACAAATGCCCTTGAAACTCATTATTGCTTCATACTTTTTGCACACCTGTTGTCCCTCATATTTAGAGTGCTTTTCCTTCTCCTTAAAAAGCCCTTTGCTTACATTTAAGACCAAACTTTGTCATCACCTCTGCTGTGGACTTGTCTCGGATGCTCCAGACAGTCACACTCCTTCCCAGGTCCCCAGGGCTGGAGAGATGGCTCGGTGTTAAGAACACTTCCTGCCTTCATGGTTCCAGAACCTATGCTGTGCAGCTCACAGCTGTCTGTAACTTCAACTCTAGGGGATCTGATGCTTTCTTATGGCCATGGCAAACGTGCATGTGTGTGCAATGTGCGTGTGTGAGTTGGTACACACACACACACACACACACACACACACACGAGTTAGTAAGCACACACATACACATATACAAATTTGACAGAAAAGTAAGGACCCCAGAAAACTTATGTAGTCGTCTGTTGATATTCACCAGTATAAGTAAATTTCATAGTTTACATAGAAAATTTTAGTTTGTTTTATTTTCCCTGTTTATTTTCGGGGGCGGGGGGTGCCACAGGGCACTTGCCACAGGACAGCTGTGGGAGTTGGTTCTCTCCTTTCACAGTGTGGGTTTCAAGGATCAAATGAGGTCATTGGTCTAGGGACAAACGCCTCCACCTGCTGAAATGTCTCACTCGTCGGAAAACTTCTTCAAATACGAATTTTAGAAAACTGTCTCATGTTAACAAATAATGTTTTGGTGTGAATAATCATCTTTCTTAAGAAAACAGAGAGTGGCATCATTTTACATTTCAGAAAATCTTTTAATATCTAGTTTAATAAAGATAGCCTGATTTTCATATTTTTTAATTCAGTCGATTCAGTTGCACTTTTTTTTGGTTGAAGTCTATAAAGAAAATCCAGGTTTATGCAAATATATAATTAGAAAAGAGAATTTCAATAACCCTTCCCAAAATTGAGGCTGTTTTTTAATACAACACTGAATTTGACAAGTGGACGTTCCAAGTGTAGAATGTGAAGCCACAGTGAACTTTCTACAGATTAAAATCCACTGATACGTTTGATGTTGTGTATGAAATTGGCCTAAATTTAGTCAGGAAGTTTTCAGGCATCTTGCATTGTTTCATACAGTGTTACATTGGACTCCCAAGGGTTAATGCATTTTGATTATACAGTATCAAAAATTCATATTCATTAACCCAACTACAGACATCATCAGCAACAGCTTGTAGGTGCTAGTAAACTGTAGGCTACTCTGTCTTAGTTAGGGTTTCCAAAATGTTCTTTCTCACTTGGAAGTTTAACTTTTACCACGGGCTACTGTGGAATCCTCTGCAGCTGCACTGTTCCTGTCTGGAGATAGCCATTTATCCCGTGCACTTCTGTAGATGGGAACTGTTGAAAAGGATTGTGGTCGCTACTTAGTAGCATCTTCCACACCCCAGATAAAGAGCTCACCCTGTCTCAGAGCGTGCCACCCGAGAGCAGAGCAGCTTTCAGGCAGGGACCACACTGACGGACACTCGGTTATTTCCTTTCAAGTGACACAGTTGACTTGTTTAAGGAAATACAACCAAGTACGGGAGTGCAGCCTCAGCAGACCACAGAGCATGTCGCTGCTGAGTGGGGCCAGTCCTTGGGCCACCGCTGGGCCACCTCCCCACATTGGGAAACGGGAAGGGAAAGCAAGCTGTTTCTGTCTAAGCTGCCCACGTTTGTTCTGCCTTCAGTCCACTAGAAAGCCCGTGACTGTATCGCCACAGTGTCCCCTGCAAGAGAGGCTAACTCTGACCTATGGAAGATTTGGTTTGGGAGGTAACTTTAGTCTGCCTGAGTCAGGTAGCAAATTTAAAAGTACTGCCTAAAAACAGATCTGAAGATCTAAATTTTCTTTGCCTAGAAGACTAAAATACTTGAACACAGGAACCAGGAGTTTGCTAATTAAAGAATTGAGCTAAAATAGCCATCCGGTAT
This sequence comes from Peromyscus eremicus, assembly GCF_949786415.1. Taxonomy (NCBI): domain Eukaryota; kingdom Metazoa; phylum Chordata; class Mammalia; order Rodentia; family Cricetidae; genus Peromyscus; species Peromyscus eremicus. The sequence goes on along the minus strand of NC_081421.1, from coordinate 115,366,732 downwards.
GATTATTCAGTTTTAGTTCAGATAGAATGCATGAAATCCCCAGAGTTGTCTGCATATCGTCCACACTGTATACATAGTAAATTTATGGAATCTTTTAATATTACAGTCTCCCAACATGCTACTTTCTTATATTTAAGCCAACCATTTTAATGTCTTTGAATTTCACACACACATAGTCATGTGCACACATTGGATAGTAGTGGAGATGTTGAGTTTATTTAGTAACTTTCTTGTCTTCTGGCTTGCACTCTAGTCTGGTAGAGGCATGAAGACGCAGAGTCTTGCTGAGCTATAGGGAACATGCTGTGAGTCAGGACCTGCCAGAAATAGGTACGGAATCAGAAACTTTATGAACTGAACTGCTGCATCTAATTCCTTGAGCCATAGTCTTCGTGAAAATGGGGGGTCTGATAGAGATAACTGGAGACATAACATGTGCTTGCTAGCTTTTTAAAAGTAGGCTTCAGGCAGGAAATCTAAATCATACTGTCTTAGTTTTTTGTCCTGTTGCTGTAACAAAAGCCCCTGATGAAAGCAACTTAAGGGAGAAAGGGTTTACTTGACTCACAGTTCCAGACTCGAGCCAGTCATTTCAGGGGAGTCAGGAGAGCAGGAACCTGAAGCAACTGCTCGTAGTGTCTTTGGTCAGCTGCAGAGAATGATTAGTTTACCAATGCATTCATAGTTGTTTTCAGCTCACTTTCTTCATTTCCGGTAAATAATATTTTCCCCTTTCCCTTTCCTCCCTCCAGACCCTCCCATGTACCTGTCCCCTCCCTTCCAGTACAGTGAGCAAGTCTTCTTACCTCAGTTATGCAACAGAGAGAATCCTCCATAAGAATAGCCACAGGCCAACCTAATTTAAACACACCTTTAATCCCAACATTTGGGAGGCAGAAGCAGGAAGATCTCTGTGAACTCAAGGTAGCCCAATCTACACAGTGAGATCCTGTCTTAAAAAAAAACCCAGAAACCTCACTGTCTGTCTTAGTTAGAGTTTCTATAGCTGTGAAGAGACACCATGACCATGGAAACTCTTATAAAGGAAAACATTTAATTCAGGGTTCCTTACAATTTGAGACATTTAGTCCATTACTGTCATAGTGGGAAGTACGATGGCACATAGGCAGACATGGTGCTGGAGAAGGACCATGTTCTACATCAGGATCAGCAGGCATCAGGAAGTGAACTGGCTCGAGCTTCTGAGACCTCAAAGCCCACCTCCACAGTGCCACACTTCCCCAACAAGGTCACAACTACTCCAACAAGGCCATGTGTCCTAATAGTGCCACTCCCTATGGGCCAAGCATTCAAACACATGAGTTTATGGAGGCCAAACCTATTTAAACCACCACATTCCACTTCCTGGCCCCCATAGGCTTGTAGCCATGACAGTGCAAAATGCATGTAGTCTACCTTCAAAAATCTCCATAGTCTACAACAGTCTCAAACTTTTTTAAAAGGTCAAAGTCTTTTCTGAGACTCATGCACTCTCTTAACTGTAGTGCCCTATAAAATCAAAATCAAAAAACAGATCACTTATTTCCAACATATAATGGCACAGGATATATATTACCATTCCAAAGTGGAGGAAAGGGAGGATAGTAAGGACCAAATTCTGAGCCAAAGCAAGACTGAAAACGAGGTAGGCAAACTCCAGACTCTGCGTCTCCATTCCTGATGTCAAAATACTCTTCAGATCTCAACTCCTTTCAGCTTTGTTGACTGCAACACATTTCTTCTTGGACTGGTTCCACTCCCTGTTAGCAGCTCTCCTTGGCAGGTATCCCACAGCTCTGGCATCTCCAACATCTTGGGTTCTCCTAGGCAATCCAGGCTTCACCTTCACAGCTTCACACAATAGCCTTTGTAGGCCTCCATGCAGGGACACCTCTGACACATTTGTGGCCTCAGTGGCTTTCCTTAGTCATGGAGGGAGATTCCATAGCCCCTCCTCCATGCAGGGACATTGCTGACACATGTGTTGCCTCAGCAGCTTTCCTTAGTCATGGAGGGAGATTCCATAGCCCCTCCTCCATGCAGGGACACCCCGACACGTGTGTGGCCTCAAGACTTTCCTTAGTCATGGAGGGAGATTCCATAACCCCTTTCTTCTACCCTCAACTCTAATGCCAGAACCATGTGGCTGAAGCGGCCAAGTTCTGCTGCTTGCTGGGGCTGAAACATGGCCCCCTTGTTCAGTTACCACTAGCTTTCTGTTTTCTACAGTTTCCTTTACTGCCTAAATTTGGCTGTCCTGGAACTAGCTCTGTAGACCAGGCTGGCCTGAAACTCAGAGATCCATCAGCCTCTGCCTTCTGAGTGCTGGGATTAAAGGCATACACCACCACACCTGGCTCTAAGCTTTTCTTTAATTCCTTTTCATAAGTTGGAAACTTAGCTGGGTGAGATCTTACCCTGAGATCACCACTCCCTTTTTCCATTTCTTAAGTCTGTTTATCTCCTTAAACACAGGATTTAGCTCCATTGTACTTCCTGGTACCCCCTTTCTCCTCAAATTGTACATTTTGTATTTTCTCTTGCTCATCTTGCTCCTTTTCATTATAAATCTTCCTAAGAGTAAACACTAATAACCACACAACAAAGACAATACTAAGCTATTTTGAGATTTCCTCTGCCAATGCAATTAATCCAAAACTCTTCAATTTAGCCTCAGGCAGACACTTTTGGAAAAAGGCAAAAAGCAGCCACATTCTTTACCAAAATATCATGACAATCTCTAGGCTACAACATTAATATTTTTCTCCTCTGAAACCTCTTGAGCCAGCCCCCAACAGTTCAAATCACTCTCAGCACCACTTGTCCTCCACTGCTCTTACTAGAATGGCCCATTAAGCAGCACTTAAAGCATTCAACTGCTTTTCCAATCCAAAGTTTCAAAGTCCACATTCCTCCAAACAAAAGCATAGTCAGGCCTATCACAGCAACACCCTAGTACCTTAGCAATCCCTGGTACCAGCTTCTGTCTTAGTTAGGGTTTCTGTTGCTGTGAAGAGATACTATGGTCACAGCAACTCTTTTTTTTTTTTTTAAAGATTTAATTATTTATTATGTATACACTGTTCTGCCCGCATCTATGCCTACACACCAGAAGAGGGCACCAGATTGCATTACAGATGGTTGTGAGCCACCATGTGGTTGCTGGGAATTGAACTCAGGACCTCTGGAAGAGCAGTCAGTTCTCTTAACCTCTGAGCCATCTCTCCAGCCCCCACAGCAACTCTTATAAAGAAAAGCATTTAGTTGAGACTGGCTTATAGAGGTTTAGTCCATTATCATCCACACCCTCATGCAGTCCATCTAGGGAAATGCTAAGTAATGTAATGGCCAAGGCCAAGGTTTTCCACTTACACACATAGCACATACATAAAGAAAATTCAGGGAAATGCTGAAGGGCTGTCTCACCTGTGTCATGAAAAAAATGTCTCTGTGTTCACCAGCGCTTTGTGTGTAGTATTTCTGTTATCCCCAGTCACAGTTTTTGCAACAACACTGTACACATGGTAACTCAGCCGACTACAGTGTGTTCTGAAATGCATTTGCACATGGCATGACCTTCTCAAGCTTCACCACAGCTGAAGAGAAGAATGTCATATAAAAACTACATGAAGCTTCTTATGGAGCTAAAGGTGACACATGCAGATGAGTGTGCCCCTTCTTGAGAGATAGTTATAACAAGGCAACATACAGAACTGAAAAGGGAGCAAATGATATTCAGCCAGAGGAGTAACTGGAAGGCTGGACCTCATGTGACCTTCACTGGTGGAATCAATCTAGGAGGAAGAACATTCCAGTAAAGTTACAGAGATTTGGGGTACCATAATACAGTTAAGAACCTGTGGAACAGAATAATGTGGTATGGGTGGATGCTCCAAGTAAAAAATATGCAGGACTAGTGTGTTGAGAGCACACCAGGAAGCACTCCTGAAAGGCAGGACAATGAGTGTGACCTTATTGGTGTTTTTCACTAGACATCAGAAATGACAGCTGTAACAGGATGTATGGATGGTTGTAAACCACCATGTGGGTGATGGGAACTGAACCCGGGTTCTCTGCAAGAACAAGTGCTCTGAACCACTGAACCAACTGTCCAGCTCTTACTTATCCCACCTACTTGCACCCATTTACTTCTTAACTTGTTACATTAGAAGTTTGCAAGCTGGAGAGATGAGTCAGAGGGGAAAGTACTTGCCATGCCATGTGAAAACCTGAGTCTGGCTCCCTAGCACATATGTGAAGCTGGGCACAGTGGTGCATGACTGTACTCACAGTGTCCCGTGGTGAGATGGGAACTGAAGACTTCCTGAAATCTTGTGGGCCAGGTAGCCTGGCACTCTCAGCAGTCAACAAAAGACCCTGTCTCAAACAAGACATGAGGTAAGGACTGACACCCAGGGTTGTTCTGACCTTCATACAATGCCATGGCATGTGCACGCCTACACTCACAAACACACAGACATAACAGAGATTAAGAACCTGTCTTTTAATATGAGACTTGGGTTTATGACTGACTGTTCTTTTTCTCTTTGCTACAGACCTTCGATGAGTGTGTGGCTGAGGGTGGCTCAGACTGTGCTCCGGAGAAGCTCTGGCTTCAGATCCCATTCTTCTGTGGCCACAGCTCAGAATGCTGGTAGGAAAATAAACTTAACTACACTGGTCATCTTCAGTATCTCTATAACCCATGTCTCATGAGGAAGGATGTAGTAGTCAGGACCAGGTAGAGAACTATGAGAGACTGTGCTGCACATACATCTATATCTATTTTTTCCTTTAAATGTTCTTAAAAGTTGTGTACATATCCTCACAGTGTATTTTATCAAATGCAGTTATTATTTTGGTTTTGGCATTCTGTTTTACTGTATTCCAGCAGAGACCTTAGAGGTCAGAGGTCATTCCATAAACCTTATTTTATCTTAAGCTTTCTGCTTCAAGTAGATCAAATAAAGCTGGTTTGTGAGCAAAGTACTACCTGGTTTTATTGTTAAACTTATTTTGAGTTTAAGAGTATCCAACAATATTCTTAGAGAGTTATAATTTAGTCTGCTAATAAACATGAAGTACAAAAGAGATTTTACTTCTAATAAAAAAACTTCCTCAGAATGTTCTGTGTTCAAGTTTTTTAAATAATTGTACATATTTATTTCTTCTAGTCTACCATTTATTTTGAGGTGCTAAGGATCAGATGTAGTGAGCACTTGTTCCACCTCTGACCTTGAGATACCAGCCCCTAGGCCGTGGCCTCTGAGCTAGCTTAAGACCTGAGGGGCACATACGCAGTCCCCACACAAGGCCCTGGGTCCAATGCCTGGCAAGGTCAGTCGTTAGAGCATGGGACCCTTAATCCCAGGGTGGTGAATTCATGCCCCACGTTGTGCGCCAGATTTTGCAGATAATCCACAGATACTGGTAAAGGAACTATTTCTTAAAAATATATTTATATCGAGGAGAACAACTCACTAAACAGGGTAAGGCAAATCTGTTGCAGAGTTCTGGAAGGCTGATGGTCAGTCCCACGCTGCTTTTGCCACCTGAGTCAGTCCCCACCGTTCAAGCCCATGAAGGAGAGAAGAGAAGGGGCCTGTATATGTGTCCCTCAGCTCTTAAGCTAGCCCAGAGGCTATGCTCCAGGGTCTGGTATCTCAAGGTCCTAGGTGGAACAGGTACCCACTACAATCAGATTTGGGCCTTTGCACACACTGGGCAAGTACTGGGTCACTGGGCTGCATACCCAGCTCTTCAGCTAGCCTGAACTTGAGCCTCTCCTATATCAGGTTCTCCAGTGCTGGAAATACATTTAGATGCTGTCATATCTGGTTATTCAGTCGTTTTGATAGAAAATGCAACAACAGAAAATCCATTCAAAATTAGTATTTTCTTAAATTATACTGGGAAATTCAAAGGATTTCTTAATTATTTGAGCTGTATAGATTGACATAAAGTCCAAGGTCCTGCTTTTAGACTGCTTCAAAGCATCATTGTAATAAGAGAATTGGAAGCATTAGAAGAGTATCCTTTAAGGTTTTAGCCATTGCTTCTGAAAAGGAACCCACTCCTATGCCCCAAATATGGCTGAGCACTTGTTCTTTGTAAATAAAGCTTTATTAGAACACAACTACTAATGTTGGTGCATTTACTGTCTGCTGAGATAGCAGAGTTGAATAATTGTGATTTAAATCGTGTAGCCTGCAAAGCCTAAAATATTTAGTGTCTGCCTCTTACATAAAAAGCTTGCCAGGCCCTGCTTTTAAATAATAAAAAGTACTGTTTAGTTGAGTTTTAATTAGAGAGGATAGTTCATTTATTTCATACACAATGAAGTATATTGGGAACATTAGAAATCAACTAATCCACTTCGTCAACCCCTCCCACTTAGGTTTTTTAGAGATAAGACTCTCTTGTAGCACAGGCTGGCCTTGAACTCTTGACCCTCCTGTCTCCCTCCCAAGTGCCAGGATAACAGGTATGTACTACACACCCAGTTTCTTGGTTTGTGGTTTTGACTTTAATAGTTGAGGAAACAAAAAGAAGTGCAGCCACCACCGCAGGGTCACATTGGCACTTAAAATGCAGAGCTGGAGCGAAGTGGAGAGAATGTGGTGCTAATTAGTTCCCAGAAGTATTGTCTGATTAGGATGAAACCTGTTAACGCATTAGCTGACACTGTAAACAAAAGGAATTTTAGTAGAGCTATCTCTTACCTATTTCTATTTCTCGGGATTTCAGGAAACACTAAAGCTTATAGAAGGAAAAGAAACAGAGTTTACAAATTAAGATAGACACTAAACACAAATTGCTTCGACTTTACCATAGGGGTTCTCAGAATGAACAAAGTTTGAGAATAGTTTTAAAACATGAATGCACACTAAGTAAAAAAAGAGAATATATGATACAAATGTCTATATTTAAAACTGACTTAAAGTTTGCTCTTATTAGGAACCCTTTAGGAGAGCCTAAGTAACTATGAAGGCGCGGATTGGGTGTGGAAGCAAAGGAGGATGCCACTGTGATGAGTGTTGAAGCTGTGGCTGTGTGTGTTCACCTACCTGTTTCCTCCATAACCTGGAGGGTCAGAAGCATGAGAACATTTAGTCCATTTCACAGCCGAGTTTTGAATTCCTTGTCTGTGGTTTCAGGAATGTGGGAAGCAGATGGGCTATGGATCAAGCTAAGTATAACCTAGTTAATGAGTACTTCCTGGTGGGAGTGACTGAAGAGCTGGAAGACTTCATCATGTTACTGGAGGCAGCCCTGCCCCGCTTTTTCCGGGGTGCCACAGACCTCTATCGTACAGGTATGTACATGGTAGGGTTCTCTCTGAAGTTGTCCTAACTTGTTTGTTTGTCTACAAGTTGACTCTATAGTAAACTAGACTACAGTTCTAGAGGAGGGTCAGGTGCGAGTGCTGAACACAGGCGCAGCTGTGCTGTGTCTGCTCTAGTTTATCTGAAAGGATACTTCCGGACCTTTGTGAGTCAGTCAAATACTGGTAGTTTTTCCTTTTAGTTGTTTAGTAGCATGCCATCACTCACACCTTCTTAGAGTTTGCACCTGCCCTCAGTTCTCCGTGATTGTAGCAAGTATAGCTGGTGGGAAATTAGAATTAAGTTTGGTGACACGTGTTTTGTCATATTTTTTTTTTAATGAACAAGGGCTAGTAAGATGGCTCTACAAGGTGAAAACGCTACATGAGCATAATGACCTGAGTTTGATGCCCAGATCCCCAGAACCTGTGATGGAAGCAGATGACCGAGGCCAGGAGGCTTTCCTCTGACCTCCGCATGCACACTCACACACACTGGTGTTTTGTTTTGTTTGTTTTCAGTTAAAAAAATAAGGAAATGGGCCTTAGAGCAGTGTGAGAGGGATGGCCTCCCCTTACTGAGTGTTGACCCTTACGTTTACTGTGCGAGCCACAAGCATTTATCTTCTCACAGAGTGAGCCTCTGCTAATGTTGGGTTTCTGGGTTTTGCTGGGTTGGATTAATGTCAGAAGGCAGTGTGTTACTTGCCCTTCAGTGCGTCATAGTAACATAAGCCATTTTTTTTTTCAAGTGAAGAGGCATTGTCTGTAAGAATTATTTCCTTTTCTTATCTTTCCATTGTAAGTAGGAAAGAAATCCCACCTGAGGAAAACCACAGAGAAGAAACTGCCCACTAAGCAGACCATCGCGAAGCTGCAGCAGTCCGACATCTGGAAGATGGAGAACGAGTTCTATGAGTTCGCGCTGGAGCAGTTCCAGTTCATCAGAGCCCACGCCGTCCGGGAGAAGGACGGAGACCTCTACATCCTGGCCCAGAACTTTTTCTATGAAAAGATTTACCCGAAGTCGAACTGAGTGCGCGTGGCCAAAGCAGTGTTGAGCCTGGGCGCGGCTCCGCTGTCACCTCCAGCCTCCTCAGCTTCTTTGCTGACACTATGTCAGCCGCTCTCACTGGGCTGAGTTAGGGACAGACGGGAATGTCAAGAAACCAGATGCTGAGTGGGAGTCAGTGTTCTAAGGAGAGTTTAAGTTTAAGGCATTGTTATTTTTGTTATTTTGTTTTCATTTTTGTGGTAGTTGTGATCTCCTCTCAGTGAGGGGGATCTTACATCATCTAAAATACACACATGCCGGTTTAGTCAGAAGGCTGAACACCGTTTCAGAAGAGGTTCTTGATTCCCTTGCTTTTGATAGTGCATTTCTTCACCTTCTTTGGATGAAGATAAATCTGTTTGCCACTTCACCTTCTGGAGGTTTGTGTTGCACAGTTCTGCTGGAGCGTGCTAATAACTGTTTGCCAGGGTCTGATTTGTTTTTGTGAACTGTGCCTCACAAAATTTATTGGAATGTTTGATCATGTTTTCTCAGAACTATTTCTGCTGTAGTTGGGTTTGCCCGTATTTATGTAGGCTTTATTTCATTTTATTTTTTTGAATGATAATTAGTGTTAAAGAAATCAGCTTAAAACCATGAATAATACTATAAAAAGACAAAACAGTTAAAGCAGTATTCCTGATTCCTGTCCCCAGTATCGAATATTGGGGCGGTATTTCTAAGAATGTTGACAACATTATCTGAGGCTTTCTTAATGATTTCCACATATTAATATCAAAAAGTTGAGTTTAGTATTTGTTTCTCCATGGCTTATCTGTAACCCAGTACACTGAAGTATCGGTGATTCCATATGGCGACTCCATCAGTGAGCTGTGATCAGTGAGCTGTAATGTGGGTAGGATTTTCCTACTTCTGAACTTTTACCTGTAGACTATTTTTACTATGGTGCTTTATAATGTGTTTTAAAGCATTGCATTTACAAAAGAAAAAAGGAAAATGCTGTAAATATTGCATATTTTATGTATTTGGACCAAAAAGTTACAAGAAAGTAGACAAAAGTGGTTTTGCACCAATTTTATTATGTCGAGTAAAGTCATCAGACCTCCTATTCTTGTATTTCTCCTTTAACTTTACTGTTGTGAAGTCACTGAGCTAATGAGCTAATGTAGCCTTTCAATTTTGATAGAGAACATCACTCACCCCCGAGGTGGCAGTCGTGATATTGGAAAGAGTATTAGATGGTCTGAGCATTTGATTTCCGGTTCCAGCCTGCTGTGCCCCCTTCACAGGGCTGTTGTGAGGACTAAGGTGGCATGGTGAGAGCACTTTGGAACTGTCAGGTGGTGGTTGAATGGAAGTGTCTCTCTAACATAGTTTCATACTACCCATTCTTTTAACAACAAAAAGGGAAAATCCACTTTTAAGCTTTATGAGAAAAAAAACTTTATCTTGATATAAATTTGTGTTTGATAAATCTCCTCTCAGTGTTTTATCTTCCATGTTTCAGTGACTGTTGAAATGTGAATACCTGTGAACTCTAGTGACTCAGGATCTTCAGAAGCTGAGGAGGAGGAAAAACCTTCTGCAAACGTGGAAGATGTTCCTGTTTTCACTTGACCTTGTCATTCACAAATGGCGGCTATTTTACACCTCTGGTTTTTAAAGTGTGTTTTGTAGAGCTTAATTTCCTATTCATTCTTCACCTTCTCCCTCTTCAGATTCAGAATTTAGATTCCTCTCAGACTTTTTAATGGAGTAATTATTTCTATGTCTGGTCTAACTGTTTCTGAACAGGACCTCATCAAACAAAGCATTTTCAACAGAAGGCTTTAAAGGTTATTTATTGTGTAACAAGAGGAGCAAAGGACACCACGTATCAGAAAGCACTTACAGAGACTAAAGGGAGGACAGTGTCACCCCGCCCCCAATATGAAAATACTAAGAGAACATAGCAGCATTTCCCCTTGCCTCTCTATCCCCACTTCCCATTGGAAGTTTCTAGGGATCCGCTAAAAACAAGTTGGCTTTTTGCCCAAAGCCACTTCTAGGCAGGCATTTGGCTGTTGAGTAAATCTGAGGTTATTCTTGGGAGTCAAAGCAAAATCTTTTAGGTAATTAGGGTAGCACTTAGTACACTAGCTGGCATTCCATAAACTGTTCTTGTAAAAGACTGGAGTAAATATGTCAGCTGTCTGTCACAGCCACTCAATTCTCATTGTTGCAAAGAAGCTTCACAGACAATATAAGACCAATGACCATGATTATAGCCCAGTTAAACCTTAATTTACAAAACGGACAACATGCTAGATACAGACCATGAGCTGCAGGCCCCTGCACTGTGAGGAATCGTCACGGAGAAGCCATGTCTGTGTCTGCACCAAGTGCCCCAGTGAGTTTCTCTACAACCCAAAGCTCTCAGATTATGACCCAAAAACTGCTTCTGACTCAGTTTCTCCCGTGGATCCTTCCATTTTATATATATCGCTTCCAGGTGACCATATTTTCCCAATTTACCAGGTCAAAATCAGAACATTATTTCTTTTTGGAGTGAGTGGGTTCAAAGTGTCCTTTCCAAGGACTGAGAAAGGGGTAGATTTACTTCTGTTTGATTCAGTATAGTCCTAGGAGTCTGAGTCCTTAGAGTATATAACTTTATAATCAAATAAATAGAACCACTGAGACAATGTGTATTTTTTAAACGTGGCAAATGTGCTTTTCCTTTTCCTTTTTTTTTTTTAGCCTTTGTGTTTTTTCAGTGATTTGACCATAGGGAGATTGTTTTTATATGATAGTAAAACAAATTAACAACTTTGAATTTTGAAGATAATGTATATGTGTATATGTATCTATATATCTACGTTTATTTCCTACAAGACAAGAGGTAGCTTTGTGTTCAACTTGTACCAACTGTTTTCTTATTGCTGTGAATGGCAACTGTTGATAAATCATTGTGTTTTAAAATGTGGCGGGGAGGATATATTTTGATTTTTACCCGCTTTAATCTGTAAAGTGTCACTTAAATATAACTGATAGCAACACTTGAAGTACTGCATGGGAGCTGCTTCTGTGTCCCCATTACAGTCATACGGTCTCCAATCCTGCTGCTTCTGGACTCCTCATGATTGGATTCAAACCACCCAAACCCACAAAACTGAAAGTTACAGACCTTTTCAATGCTTAGCTTTACTTTCTCTTCTGAGTATTCAGCTAATGCCTATAATTTGAACTCTATTGATCATCCTCATTATATGTCCTGTTGGAAATCCCTAAAATTGTTAGCTCCATCAGGGAATTTACCAGAGTATTTTGATGTTGTATTTGCATAGTTAGATACAAAATAGTTTGTAGATGACAATTCTCTCTTTTTTAATAAAATGAAATTTGCTAAAAATCTAAAAGCACTAGAGAGCTTAACTAAAGCCCAGTTCCCTGTATATACAAAGCTGGTGTTTGAACTTACGTTGAAATTGTGTTCAGAGGCCGTCTATGTTGCCGTCATCTTCAGACATTGCTGTGGCCCAGGAGCCTTTATTATGGGAATGTCCGGCACCTAAGCCTTCTGTGAAACTTGTCTTGAGGAGGCTCAGAAGCTTCTGCTCCGTTGTGCATTAGTGCAGTTGCTGTTGAGTCTTGGCGTCCATACTCCGGGCAGAGTTCTGTGTGTGAGGCAAACTGCTCTGTGCACAGTCAGTCTCCTGCCAGGAAAGCCGCAGGTTCCCAAATGTCCTAACATCAGGACTGCAGCTTCCTTTCTGATTTCCTGGGGCAGGAATTTGAGGAACTGGGTGATCGATCGTTTGGTCAGATTCATCCTATACTTAAAGGTTGTGTGGCCTGGTGACCTTTGCAGTGCTGTTTATGAAATAGACCCTGATGGTTACGATCTGCTAAAAATGAATTCTGGTGCTCACATGACATGCCGAACCTGTCTGTTGAGAGTGAAGTGTGTTTTAATGAAACAGACAAGGAAGATTTTAACTCTAGCTAATGAGTGCCTGCCTGCCCCCAACTTTTGGGGAAATGTTCCTCCTCTCTCCCCCTCTCCCCTCTGTTCCGTTCCCTCTCTCCTCCCCCACTCCCTGCCCTCTCTACTCACCAGTATCATTTATGCTGGACTTCCCAACATGAAGCCATTTTGCCGTGGCTCTTGGAAGATAACTGCCCCTTTCCTCGGCATTCTTGCGGCCTTTTGCTGGTGAAGAGTTTCAGTTCACTACCTGGAGCAAAAGCTGTCAGATCAACACTGTGAGAAGGAGGAATGTGGCTTGGTATCCTGACTTAATTTTTTTTCCTGCTGCATTGATGCTGAGGGACAGTTTCCAAGGTGACTTGGTGTTCAGTGTTACCTGAGATCTCAGATAGTGTCACCAGAAAGTCCTGCAACACCACCAGTCTGCAGTGCTTTCCTAGCCGAATCTTTGAACTTTGTATGTGTATTGACTTCCATTTCCTTTGCATGTATTAGTCATTGGTGCTGACATGTCAATAGGAAATTTATAAGGTGTACTTAGGTATACAGGTAACAAGAGGAAAAAGTGAAATGGGACCAGCTGTTCAGATAAGAGGAAATGGGAGGGTGGATCTGGTCAGCGCTTTCAGAACCTTGTCTTCAGAGTGTGACATGGCCTTCATATCTTGAAACAGCCACAGTACCACCACAAGAGGCCCTCACAAGTTCAGGCATTTTGTTCTTTGTTGTTGTTGTTATTTTTGAAGATTTATTAGTTTTAATTGCAGTACTTGGGAGTTCGAAGCTATCCTGGTTGACAGAGAAAGTTCCAGGACAGCCAGGACTCCATAGTAAGATCCTGTCTTGAAAAAGTCAAAACCAAAAACTAAAATAAAGATTTATTAATTGTGTCTAGTATGGTGGTGCATGACTCTAATTCCCTGTGATTCCAGCACTTGGAAAGCAGAGGCAGGTGGAGCTCTGAGTTCAAGGCCATCCTGGTCTACATAGAGAGTTCCAGAACAACTAGGGCTACAGAGTAAGACTTTTTTTATGTGTGGGTGTTTTGCCTGAATGTATTATGTGCACCATGTGCATGTCTGGTGTCCACAAAGGCCAGAAGAGGCTATCAGGTCCCCTGGAACTGGTGTTAAGGATGGTTATGAGCCACCATGTGAGTGCTGGGAATTGAACCAGTGTCCTCTGCAAGAACAAGTGCCTTTAATCCCTAAGCCATCTCTCAGGACTGATACCTTGCCATTAAATAAAAAATAATAAGACTTCTTTATTTTGTGCATCTCTCTCTCCTCTCCTCTCCCCTCTCCTCCCTCCCTCCCTCCCTCTCTCCCTCCCTCCCTCCCTCTCCCTCTCTCCCTCCCTCTCCCTCTCCCTCTCTCTCTCTCTCTCTCTCTCTCTCTCTCTCTCTCTCTCTCTCTCTCTCTCTCTCTCTCTCCCTCCTCTCTCTCCTCTCTCTCCTCTCTCTCCTCTCTCTCTCTCTCGTGTGTTGTTGTGCCTGAGTAGGTCAGAAGAGGGCATCAGATGCCCAGGAACTGAAGTTTGCAGATAGTTAGTTCTAAGCTACCATGTGGGTGCTGGGAATTGGGTCCTCTCCAAAAGCAGCAAGTGCCGTTAACCCTCATTTGTCTCTCCAGTCCCAGGATCACACTTTGAACATGACTCCTTGGAGGGAGTGAGGAGAGGATGACTGGAGCCTCACCTGAGAGTCTGGGCTCTCCCTTTCCAATCACCCCATCCCGGCTGTGTGTAGTCTTGGGAGACAGTGGCACACATGGGAGGTAGAGTGTCATCTGCAGAGGGAACCCTGACCATACAGCCTTGAACGGTCATCCATATTGGGGCTGGACTTCTGGCTGGTCCCAGGGTTTGTTGGTCTCCCAGGCTGCTGTAAGAAAGCTCGGTGAATTCACTGGTTCACCAAGCCCTCTCTTGGATTTGGAGTTTCAGCTCCAAAGTAATGTAAGCAATAAGAAACACAGAAGCAATATACCCAGTCCTAATCTCCCTGGTGAGCAGAGTTCTCACCTTGTTACCAAGTCAACTTAGAATATACTCTAATGAGCTAGGCTGTGGTCACGCGTGCCTTTAATCCCAGCACTCGGGAGGCAGAGCCAGGCACATCTCTGTGAGTTCGAGGCCAGCCTGGTCTACAGAGTGAGATCCAGGAAAAGCAAAGAAGCTACACAGAGAAACCCTGTCTCGGAAAACAAACAAACAAAAAAAAAATATATATATATATATATATATATATATATATACTCTAATGAATGTTACAATCTGGTCGTTAGAATAATGTGGAGCCAATGTGCAAATGAGCCCAGTACCTAACAGTTCAAATGTTGATTTCACAAACATGAGTTGACCTGACTGGGTATTTCATGTAGCATCCCTAAGATTTAAAGTGTGTGTGGCAATGACAGTTTTCATATATGGTGTTGAATCTGAAGGTCCTCTAGATAATGTAGCCAGATTGGGTCATAAGAAATGTAGAGCATTTTTGGTATTCTATACTGTTCCATGTTTTTAAGATTCTCTTAATACTGACTAGCTGAAAAAAGGAAAAAAAAAATTCTAGATAACCAACCTCACCAGTAATTTCATTTGAAGTAGGCCAAGCTCTCAGAAAATGGCTGAGAGGGAATAAGTGGAGGACTGTTCAAAGAAGAGTAACCAGGGACTTATTTTCTCCCCTTTTAAAGTAATTTAAAATTCTCCAGGGGATTAGTAAATTAGGTCTCTCGGCATAGTGTGGTAATCTGATCAGAATATGGAGACTCTAAACAGTGGAGCTGTTGATCCATCCTTGGCCTGTTTAGAGGAGGCTGTGGATATTAAACGCTCTCATACTTAGCCTGTTTCTGTCATCATTTTGTCCTGGGGCTCTTTAAAGAAGCCCTCAGACAGGAGCAGTCTAAAGCCAGCCGGTTAATTCTGCTCCTGTGCAGGATGGCTCCGCGTGGTCCTTGAACGGCAGATGCAAACCCAGGTGGAATTAGCTGTCCTCCCGGCTGCAGTACTGCAGTAAGACAGTCTGCGATGTTTGATACGGATCTTCTGAGTGGACAAGATGAGATTAGATTGGTCTCTCTGGGAGCCAGCATTATTCATTTTGTAAGAAAGTTCTGTTGGAGGCCCGAGGACTGCCAGGAGCAAAGTAGAAACAGTCTGGCTTTCTCCTCTTATCAAGATCCACAGCCGGTTCCGCACTGAGCGGTAGAACAGACCATGGTAAAAGGATTTGAATAATGAATTGGAACAGAAGCCAAGGAGGAGGTCCCTGCCACCCACGATTGCAATATGAACTTCTTGTGTTACAACTCTATTTCCATTTTTTTTTTTTTTGTCGTAATGTATGACAAAAGGTTGGCATCTCCAACACCGAGTTACTGGTGGTTTTTTGTGTTTATTTTTAATAGTCCTACTATGTGCTGGGCACTGCAATCCAGACTCTACACCATGCCCCTTAACGTTTATAATAATCATATTTACTCCAGTGTGATTGGACCTTTCACATCCTTGCAGTCCATTCTCATGGAAGAGGAATTCCACTGTCCTCATTTTACAACTGCTGTCAAACAAGGTGGTTTCTGCCCTGCTTGTTATGTTCAGGCCCTTGAGAGTGTAAGGACTATAATCCTGGCCACATCAGTATCTCCTGGGAATTCATGCCCAAACATAAGAATCCCCCACCCGTCAGGTGGTTCTGACCCTGGCTGAAGTCCAAGAACTACTGGATCAGAACAGCAATTCAAATGTGAAAACTTGAAGTCTAGCAAGTTTAAGCTAGCTGGTTAAATAACTAAGGCTGCTCGTAGCAGACGTAATGAGTTAAGACGTGAACCCAGATATATCTGGTTCTAGTATCATCTGTTTCCAGCTCGGGCCTGCTGTACAGGCTACAGTCCATCTTATTATATTGTATTCTTGGCACTAGCTTCTTAAAACGAGTTGGTGAGAAAGAAAGCAAGTAATTAAAAATGTCTCTGTGTTCTTTTAGGGCGATTTATAAATTCCACCTTTTCTTATGAGTTGGGATAGACCCCAAGCAGTTTCTAGAACATCTATGGAAGGCCAGGCAGCTAGCCAAGGACACAGCGACCACTCGTTGCTGTAAGCACATCACACTCATGTCTTCCCTGTGGTGGGTAAGGCTCTGGTGTCCCTTTGCTGCTATACCAACTACTTGACTGTGGTGGATTTGGTGGCCTGACTTCGGCCGTATTCATAGAGTTCTGAGTTGACAGCATGAGGTCTAGAGCTGCTTGGAAATGCTGCTGCTGTCCTCACTGGCTGGCTTTCTCGGCTGTGGTCACAGTGAGTCTTACAGCCACGTGGCTCACACAGACGTACTCCCCTGGTTCTCTCACGAATTTCATCTGCCTTTGTTTTTTGTTTTGTTTTTGTTGTTTGGTTGGATTTGTTTGTTTGTTTGTTTCTTATATGAAAGCCTACAATCTGAGGCTTAGTCCATAGCTCAAGGAGCTGCCAGGTAACTCAAAGCTGCTCCCATTCCACAACCGACAGGCTCCCTTCCACATGTTCTCAGGAGAGATCACAGAGAGGCAAGCCACCCCAGGAGCAGTGTCTGCCAAGCATGTTCTTGAGAGAGGAGAGTTGTTTGACCGTGTGGAGAACCCTTCTCGTGTGCTATCAGCATTCCAAGTGCTATGCCTTTAACATCTCACTCCAAGATCTTCATCTTCTGAGGAACATACAGCATCCACCACATTTGACAGGAAAACCGGGATCGCACAAGGCTGGACACTTTCTCAGTCACATTGTAGAAAGCGGTGGAGGCAAATTTCAAACCCAGGTTCTGGCCACAAGCTTGTAATTCTCCACCATTGTGCCATACAGGTCTGGCAGCCAGGAGGAGCAGTGAGGACATTTGTTCTGAAAGTTCCCACATGTCTTTTTTGCCTCAACCCCACAGAGCTTGGCAACAGAAGTAGGACCAGTGCTGTGGCACTTAGTTGTATGGGTCCCAGCCGGGAGTGTAGCTCAGAGCTGTCCTCCAACCAGAAGGAATGGGATCCAGAGAACATGTGGGTCACTTTTCTTGTCATCTTCTTTCTAGTCTGTTTCTAACTTCACACATCATCCTCGGGTAAGTATATTGTACCATTATTCTGGCTGCTGTCTGATACTGAGATTCAGGGCAGGGAAAGGACTCTGTGCCCTAGTCTACTGAGGGCTGGGGTGGGGGTCAGGTCCCAGCTCCTGATTCCCGGGGTCAGTTTAGGAATTCTCTCAGTGCTCCAGTTTTGTCAGGATCTCTACATTCAGAACTTAGCTTTGCATCACAGCCATCATGGCAGGAGGCTGCTCTCAGAGCTGGGAGGTACTGAGGACCTGGGCACTGCATGAAGTAAACTGGGCCCAGCTTCAATGTGGTCAGCCGGCTGAGTGCCTGTGACCCAGAGGCCCTCCCGGGTGTCTGCTGTCTCCTCACTCTCCTGTGTAGCCTACTGCTGTCTCATCACATGACCAAGGGTCTTTGAAAAGAGAAGTCTCAAGAGACCCATACTACCTAACCTCCTCAAGGAGGGCAGGGAGAGAGGAATTTAACCATGCTCAGGAATCAGGCATCTGCCTTTGGGGTATCCAAGCACCCTAGAGCAGGGAAGGGTGGCCCAGTGGCCAGTGAGTAGGAACAACTCCTGTCCCAGAAACCTTTATGGGTTTAGTGGTGATTTCCCAGCTACTCTCTGGCCAGCAGAACTGATGCCTCTGAGTCACACAGAGCTTCCCATTTAGTCACTTAGGCCTCTGGAGTCCGGGTGGCCAAGGCTTCCTGCCAACCCCACTTCTGCTAATAGCAGTACTATTAGAGTGGCTTTTGTACTTAAATTTCCTTTCTTCCAGCAGCCCTAAGGTCTTTAACAAATGCAAGAGTGATGCTGTAGGCCCCAAATTAGAAACTGAAGGAAAATAGACACTTCGTTCCAAGACTACCCCTTCAATGGCTTGGCCTACTTGCTTTCAAGGCCGGATCTTTAAAGATTTATAAACCTGGGTGGTGAATGGGGTGGATAAAAGGAGCCTCGAGGCTTTCTTGTTGCTTCATGCCCCCTTTCAGCTTTTAGCATCCCTTTGTGTGATTTTGCAGCTGAGCATCTTTGGTGTTGCATCTGGATGAGCTAATGACTGGATCTGAGAAGTCCTGTTCAACATGTGTGTCTGAGGATGTGCACACAGGAGTAAGAGGAGGGTGCCTATATCCTGCTCTGTCACTCTCTGCCTCATTCTTTCAAGACAGCATCTCTCTGAACCTGGGGGACGGGTAGGTTGGTGACCAGCAAGTCCCAGCAACCCTTCTGTTTCCACCTTCTCACAGTACAGAGGTCACAAGCATGCATGGTACCACACACAGCATTTTGTTTTTTTAAAAACATAGGTTCTGGAGATTTGAACCTAGGTCCTTATGCCTGCACAGTAAACACTTTCTAAGCCATCTCCCCAACATACCCCCTCTCATCTCCCTCTGACTGTTGCTGATCCTATGCTTCTCCCCAAATAGTCGCCTCTTCTCCTTCCATTCCTACTTTATGTGTCCTGTGTAGGGCTGTGCACTCAACAGTCATTTCTAGGCACAGTGGCAGGTGATGAGTCTCTGAAGAGTTGCCCACTGCAAAGAAGAAGCTTCTCAGCAGAGCCGACAGGAGCACTGAGCTTGGGCAGAAACACATATTTAGAAGGCAGATTGATGAGCCTATCACTGCCCTGCTCATGTGCAGGTCTACCAGATGCTCCTAAGGCCAGCTTGTCACATGGCTGAGGACAGACAAGAACACCAGATGCCTTGAAGGACAGTGTCAGTCTAAAAGGCAAGACTGATGTTTGGACTCCATGCTTCGACATCTGTGACAATCTCGGGGCGATGCAGACCACCTTCCTTTCTGTGCCCAGTGGTATTGGTCCAGAAGGGGAGAGGAGTACCAGAGGTTCTCTTTCAAGAAGGCTTGGCCACGGCCTTCAAGTCGTTCAACGCTGAGGAAAGAGTGTTGACGTCAAAGTCAGTGATACAGCTTCCAGCTCTGTTTTCCACAGTGCCTACAGGGCTTTGTTTTCTTTCTGTTGGGAGAGAGAGTGCCGCTTATATGAGTTGGGCATCCCAGTTGGAAAATCTGAACTTGGAAATGCTTCATAATTGAAATATATTTAAGCACATATGCCATGCTGCACACTGTAAATTCTAAAGGAGTGCCTTATATGTCAGTTATTGAAAGAGACAGACTTGGATCAGTGTCTCTATTCTGTCACCTGCCACGTTACTTTTGGAAAAGTGCTAATTTGTTTACTTGTCCTACAAAAAGTCAAGGCCAAACCTTACTTGACCTTATGAACAGACTAAATGATGTCACATCTATAAGATTCTTTAGAGAATTGTGAATGAGCTAAAGGACTCAGTATTGATGTCTCCTAATGCCTCCCTATCAAGGATGTCCAGCCTTTTGATATTGTGACATGACATCATCACCTACAAAGTTCATGCTCAAGAGCCAGGAAATCAGCCTGGCATAGTAGTGGACACCTTGAACCCCAGCACTTGAGAGGCAGAGGCAGATCTATCTCTGTTCCAGGCCAGCCTGGGCTGCATAGTAAGATAGTGAGACCCTGTCTCGAAACAAGCAAACAAATAGAACCATACAATCCAATCACAAAACAAAGCAAAATAATAATAATAATAATAATAATAATAATAATAATAACAAAATAAAGTACAGTTTTTTTAGTTTTGTTTGCTTTTTAATTGTTCTGATTTTTGAGATAGGGTCTCTCTCTCTAGCTCTGA
Source organism: Peromyscus eremicus (assembly GCF_949786415.1). Taxonomy (NCBI): domain Eukaryota; kingdom Metazoa; phylum Chordata; class Mammalia; order Rodentia; family Cricetidae; genus Peromyscus; species Peromyscus eremicus. The sequence continues at coordinate 115,346,631 of NC_081421.1, read as the reverse complement.
ATGTCCTGGAACTTGCTATGTAGGCCAGTCTGGCCTCAAACTCAGATATCAACCTACCTCAGCCTTCCGAGTACCAGGATTAAAGACGTGCCATCATGCCTAGCCAAAAACCTTAAGGTTTTAAGTAAATTTATGATTTTGTGTTGGGTCTCATTCATAGCAACCTGTGGCTGCAGGTTACACACACCTGCTGGATCATGTCTGCCTGTCTTACTCATTAATGACCAATGGGCCATCAATGGGCCAGTTCTGACCATGTTGACAAGTTCCTCATCTAACTATCTAACCTCAGTATCATCTCTGTGTATAGGCAGGTACTCCCCAAACACATAAACTGTGGATGCACTAAATTTTTTGGTTCTTCAGTTTCTCTAACTGGACAGTAATATTAAAAGCAAGCAAAAAAGAACATTCCGGGCTCTGAAGAGAGCTCCTGGGACAGAATCTATTGTTAATTGGAAAATAAATAGCTCTCCCTGAGCTAACTCCTCCTTTCAAGGACCCCCCGTGAGGTGGGCTGAGAGACAGTTACAGCTCCTTTGAGGATAATAGTGACTGCCCCTAATGCTTTGGGGGAGATAAATGAGACAATACACTTGACAGCTTTTAAGCTCTCCTGAGAAGGATACCCTTGAAATCCAGGATCCAGGTGTGCTCTGTTTGACTTGTGAATTTGGGGGACCTTATGAAAATGTGAACCTACCAAACAGGCAAATTAAAGGGTGAAAATTAGCATCACAAACAGCCTCTTGGCTTGACAAAAGATCCACAGCAGGATCCCTTTAAGTAGCCAGCTCCCCTGGTGCATTTAAAATATGACTCAATTTACAAAAATTTTGATTTACATATACTCAGGCAGGAGCAGTCTATTACGAGAGGAGAAGCACATATGTTTTCTATAATAAAGATCGATAACTGTGGGATTTTAAAAATACAAAACAATTATTCTCATCATCTCAGTCGTGCAGTTAACACTTCCAGTGCCAGGAAGCGTCTCTGAAAGCCACAGCTGTTGCTGAGGAGGTGGCAAGGCAGAGTGGCATGGAAAACTGGGCTGCCGCCTGGTTGAAACAAATACCTGGCTCGAGGTTGCTCCTAAACTCAACGTTATATGCTGCTCCTAATTAGGCTAAAGTATTTCCCAGTTAATAGAAGATGAAAAATCAGTAATGGGGGATCTCTGATGTCCGTAGAAAAGCCTTATATAGAAAAAAGACAAAATCCAATGGCTACAGAGGGTATGAGAAATGAGTGAGCTCGTTGCCCCATTTTTGTGTCTGGGAGCATTGAAGGTATGTAAGTGTGTATGTGAGTGTAGCCACACGTGCATGCGTAGCAGTGCTTGCTTGGCTTGGTTGAGTGGAATGTGCTGGTCAGAATAACTGTATCCCCCCAAATGTACACTTAATACCTGATCTTTAGAATCCGCAAAAATACTGTTATTGGTGGGGATAAGTGAAGACTGGGGATAAGATTAAATTTACTTAGCAGCTGACCCCAAAATATGGTGATGTATCCTAGATTATCCAGGTGGGCCTGGATCACACAGGATAACCACGAGAGTCTTAAAAGGTGAGAATTGGGGTAAATGTCGCATTCAGCAAACAGAAGAACCTGGGTTTGACCCCCAGGATACCCCCAAATGAATCACTGTGAAGGCAGATCCCTAAGGATCATTGGCCAGACAGTGTGTCCTTCTGGTGAGCCCCAGGCCAATGAGAGATCCTGTTTCAGAGGCATTTCTAAGGATGAAACCCAAGGCTGTCCTCAGGTCTCCACCTGGATGATCATGTACATATATGTTAAAAAAAAAGACAGAAGTAAAGAGTGGTGCTGGATGATGTCATGTAGACTGGGCATTGACTGTGTTATGTTTTGGATATAGATTTTCCAAGCATTGATTTGCTCCCAAGCAGTTGCACTGTCTTAGTGTAAGAATTTGGACCTAGGGCCCAGGTGTGGTGGCACACACCTTTAATCCCAGCACTCAGGAGGCAGAGGCAGGCAGATCACTGAAGGTTCAAAGCCAGCCTGATCTACATAGTGAATTCCAGGACAGCCAGGGCTATATCAACAGACCCTGTCTCAAAAGAAAGAGGAGGAGGAAGAAGAGGAGGATGGGGAGGGGAAGGGGGAACTAGCTGGAGGAACTGAAGGAAGACTTCTGGTCCTCTTCTGTCTGCTTTCCAGCCTTCTGAAAGATGAGCAAGCAGCCACCATGCTTTCCCTACCAAGAGCTGCCATGCAAGACTGGAGTCCCTCAGATTCCTGAACTTGCCTCTTGTCAGGTATTTACCCAAAGAGACAGAAACGAGAGAAGGGACTCATGAGCCAAAGAGCAATCCCTAGAAACTAGGAAAGACAACAAAACTACCTCTCCTCAGCTCTAATGAGATTGGTTTTGGCCCATGGAAACCTTTTTCAGCCTTCTGACTTCAGGTGTGTATAGTTATGTCATTAAATTTAAGATAGTTTTGATGGAAGGCATAGAAAGGGATAATGGGAAGTGGAGTTGGCCTAGCTTCCCTTCATGTTCATCTTGGTGAGACCTGTAAAGTTCTCTGGAGCCAGGCACGCCTGTAATCCCAGCACTTTGGAGGCAGAGGCAGGTAGATGTCTGAGTTTAGGGCCAGTCTGGGCTACCTAGTGAGTTCCAGACCAGCCAGGGATACATAGTGAGACCCTGTCTCAAAAACATATGTCTGAACCTGGACACAATTCCACAAATGTGAACCTAAACCCGACTTCTAATCGCCAAGCAAGAAGTGTTGTGGACTGGCCCTTGACCCTTCTTCTAAACCATGTAAGCAGGGCAAAGGCCTAGGATTCTCCTCACAGCGGTTGTCCTCTTCCAGGTAACTTTCCACTTTTAGAGTCAGTGGCACCTGTGTGAACTATCCCGAGTTCTTCCCTACGGTGTCTGGAGCCTCAAGCTTCAGCTGCTGCCTTTCCACTCTGCTTCTCACTGGCCAACCATTGCAGAACTCCAGTCTCTCGGCCTGCCCCTCCGTCCCTACCGAGCAGGTAGATGCTGTAAGCTGGCTGGCCTGGAACACTCTCCTGGTTGGAGACGTGCTTGCCCGATGTGCCGCTGCACCTTCCTTCTTTCCTGTATGCTACCCCATGGGGCCACTGCATTTGAGCCATGTCTGTCCTGTTAGTTGACCTCTGAATGGTGGAGATGTGGTAGGGTCCAGTCTACTCAGAGGGCAAAGGGCACCATAGTTCTGTCTACTTCATTTCCCAACCTAGCTTTCAAGAATGGTTCTTTTGGCTCTGGACTGGGTCTAAACCTACACTGTGGGAGGATGTGATTAATTTTGCCCCTACAGATTATCGTGATTGGCTACCCCAAACGTCAGTTGCATATTTGGAATATGGATAAAATAGTATCTGCCTGGTAGGGTTGTCTTGAGCATCAACTGAGCTGCTCTAGTAAGTTCCTTACATATTATTACATCAACAAAAAGGGAGAGTAGCTTCCATTGTTTCTATTTTTGTTGTTATAAACACCAGTGAGATGGACCCTTGTTGTTGTAGTTTCAGCTGAATCCTTAATGGGACTGAAATTAAATTTGGCCATGGGCCCCACGACTGGCCAATTAGGATGTAATAGGAGGGTCTCCAGACAAAGAACGCAACGTCAGTGGAGAAGTCAGCTTTAGAAGAAGAGGGCGAGGCAGGCTAGAGAGCTGGCTCACTGGGCTAAGAGCACGAACTGGCAAGGTGTGGTGGTACTTTCCCTTAATCCCAGCTCTGGGAAGCCAGAATCAGGTAGGTCTTGGTGAGTTTGAGAACAGCCTGGTGTGTGGCACACTTCCCCTTTCTATGCAACGTGAGCAAGGGTGCAAGGAGGCCACTGAACGACTGATCCATGCGTGGAAAGAAGGTTTTTATTACAGATACAAGAGAGAGAATAGCTCGAGGCCTTTTGGGAAGTCCAAAGCAGCCATGGCTGCCTCCCTGGGCAAAGAGCCGGGAGATACAGACTGGCGAGGGCCTGGGCTGCCTCTCTTGGAAGCAGAGGGAAGAATGGAGCAAGGAGAAACCTTGTAGGTTATAGAGATAAAACAAACAGTAGCTTCAGGGGGCTGGAGCAGCCTGGTAGGGACCTGAGAGCTTGCTGGAGGTTAGCACTGGCTTTGATGTGCACCATAGGTGTACATAGGGTTAGGGAGCCAGGTGCCTCGTCCCCCAGAGGAAGGGAGACAGGGAAGTGGCTCTTCCTGACAGAGAGAAGCTTCACAGGTTCCTCAGGAATGCTGGAGTACCCACCAGCAACCTTGTGTTTTCCTGTTAGCGTCCAACCTGAACCCAGCAAGGCTGTCATCTTGGACATAGCCAGTGGACTTGTCCTTTTGGGGTACTTGGGGCTTTCCTTGAGACCTAACATGTAGGGCAGTAGATGCTCTTATACGAGTGAGTCTGTGTGTCTGGGGTCCTGAGGTGGTAGCTGTGTGACATCGAGTGCTGAGGAGGGAGGGGATGGGCAGCTTGGCTGAGGAGGAAGAGGGTCCCCACTAGAAGTTCTTCCAGGAAAGGTTATGGTTAAGTGGGTGTGATTACTATATACGTCCCTTACTGTGGATGGATTGTTGTATGTTTTGTGCTGATATAGTTATAAAGCATACTCTAACTCTCAAAACTCTCGGGGTTGCCAGGCGGTGGTGGCATGCACCTTTAATCTCAGCATTCGGGAGGCAGAGGCAGGTGGATCTGTGAGTTTGAGGCCAGCCTGGTCTACAAAGTAAATTCCAGGACATCCAGGACTGTTACACAGAGAAACCCTGTCTTGAAAAAAAAACAAAACAAAAAACCTGTCTGGGTTTAGACAGTAATTTTTTTTTTTTTTTTTTTTTTTTGGTTTTTTGAGACAGGGTTTCTCTGTGTACCTTTGCGCCTTTCCTGGAACTCACTCTGTAGCCCAGGCTGGCCTCAAACTCACAAGAGATTCACCTGCCTCTGCCTCCCGAGTGCTGGGATTAAAGGCGTGCGCCACCACTGCCCGCCCGCCCGACAGTAATTTTTATTTGTCCTGAAATGTGATTTTATTTGTATGTTAATAAATAAAGTTGCCTGGGGGTCAGAGCTAATAGCAAGCCTTTTAGCAGAAGTCTGACAGTGGTAGCACATGCCCTTAATCCCCTGATCACATGGCAGGCAGGATGTCTGTGTGTTCAAGGACACAGCCAGCATGGAGACACACGCTTTTTTAATCTCAATACCAACCATAGAGACCTAAAGGTCTGTATAAACAGGAAGTGATGAGGAGGTCATGTGGTTGGGTTTACAACCAATGAGAAGGCAGAAAAGAAAGGCAATAAAAATACAGACACACAGGAAGTGGGTCTCTTTCTGAGGGGAAAGACAACAGCGACAGCAAGGGATAAGGAAGCCATCTTAGCTCTTGGCTGCTGCTCGATCGCTGGTCTTTAACTCTGCATTTGGCCCTGTGTTTCTTCTTTAATAAGACCATTCAGAATTACATCTACAGACTCTGCTTCTGTGGTGGCAAGAGCTAACTGCGTTGCCTGGCTGAATGGGCTAGCCTAAAGTTCACTTCCCACCCCTCTTCCTCTCCTTCCCTCCCACATTGCAGTTGAGCTTTGGGAGTGAGGGAAGGAGAGGACTAGAAATGTGGGTCCTAGTGTGGGAACCAGGAAAGCTGTGCACACCCTCTACCCCTCCCCCATCTTCTGCCACTGAAGTTCTTATCTGAAGCACAGCTCAGTCTGAGGAGGGAGAAGAAACTTGGTGTGTTGGTTATCTTGATACAGCCTAGAGTGCTAAGAAGTAAGTCAGTGGAGAGAAATGGCCTCAGCTTGACTCGAGCAACAAGAAGAGGCAGATTGTTAGTCCAACAGGGGGCGCCCCCCCACCCCCAAAACGCTGTGGCAAGACATCTCAGCGCGCAGGGGTCTGAGGAGCAGTTCTGCATCAGAACATAAAGAAGGGTGAGGGCCGGGTAAAATGAGGCTCAGAAACTGCTTTTCGGGTAAACTGTTTCTTGAACTGGGGGTGGAAGTTAAGTCAAGGGCCTGTTTTTGTGACCGCTGGGCTCCAGGGTGTGTGTGTTTGCTGCTTTCTGTAATTCTGAAATTAACGGATTTCTTAAAGCCTGGGGCTTATTTTATGGTGATGATTTGGGGGTGGGGCGGTCCTTTAAGAGTTATCTGGGCAAAGGGAGCCTGAGTTGAAGAGCTAGCTGCCTCCGTCGGATTGGCCTGTAAGTCTATGGGGCATTTTCTTGACTGATGTAGGAGGCTCTGCCTGTGTGTGCTGCCACCCTTGGGCTGGTGGTTCTGGGTGTAAGAAGGCAGGCTGAGCAGCCACAGGAGCAAGCCAGTGAGCAGCACCCTCCTTGGCCCGCTTCAGTTCCTGCCTCCAGGTTCTTGCTTGACTTTCTGCCCCGACTTTCCTTCATGGATTACATTACCGAGCTGTAGGGCAAATAAACTCTCTCCTTCCTCCAAGCTGATTTTGGTCAGTGTTTTATCACTGCAACAGAAACCAACCCGGGACAGTTGGGTTTTCTTTTTCTCTCGTAATTATTATTCTTACTTGGTGTGCTAGCTCTTGGACTGTGGTTAGGAATGAAATGGGCAACAGTGAGCAAAATTTTCATTAACTGTCTGAAAGCCCGAGCTGATGGCACACGCTAGGTTACAGAGTCAGTCTGAATGGGCAGTGTGAGTGAAACAACTAAAGTCAGCCCTTCTTTCCTCCTCCCACAGCATCTCACCAGCTCCAAAGGAGCAGCCCTGGGAAGGTGAAAGGGGAGGACAGTCAGAGACCCAAACCTTCCCTTCCTGATCCTTTGCCCGTCTTAACAAATGGAATGATAGCGATTACCCCAACGCTAGTTATTCACATCCTCGTAGTTTCAAGAAACAAAAGTAACAATTGCACAAAATATTTTGTGTGAGCTTCCATCCTCATGCCATCACGGCCCTCTCAGCGACATCACGGCCCTCTCAGCGACATCACGGCCCTCTCAGCGACATCACGGCCCTCTCAGCGACATCACAGCTCTCTCAGCAACATCATGGCCCTCTCAGCGACATCATGGCCCTCTCAGTGACATCACGGCGCCCCTTTTGGACCAGCCTCCTGTCTGATGAGTGTGGGGACACAGTCATCATCTGGCACAGTGAGGCAAACTATTTCCAAGTCCAGTTTCAGATCTTCCAGAGACCTAATGATGTGACATTGAGGACAAGATGGAAAATTGCTCAAATCCCAACAAACTCTAAATGCAGTGGCATGGTGGAAGCATGCCAGGTCACAATGGGAAAAACAAGAAATTAAAATAGATAGTGACCCTGAGAAAAAAATTAATGAATCAAACAAGAGACATTGTCAGGGAAATTTAGAGAGCTCTTGAATGCTTTATGAGATGCTCCTTCAGGGCTGGAGAGAGGGTTTCCTCAGTAAAGAGCTTGCCGTGTGAACATGAGGACCTGAGGTCAGCTCTCCAGGACCTGTGTAAAACCTGGGTGGGTGACATGTGTCTGTAACCCCAGGTCTAGGGAGACAGACGGGTGGACTCCTGGCGTCCCAGGTTCAATGGAAGAACCTGTCTCAAACAATCAGATGGAAGCGTTGGAGAGATGGCTGAGAGGTCAAGAGTACTTTTTTTGCAGAGGACCTGAGTCCTGTTCCCCTCATGGTGGCTTGCAAACATCCATAACTCTGGTTCTAGAGTATTAGATGCCCTCTTCTGACTTCTGTGGGCTTCTGGCGTGCATGTGGTGCACATAGACACATACAGGCAAAATACTTCTACACATTAAAAAAAACACTGAGAAAAATAAAATAGAGAGTGACTGACTGAGGCGGACACTTGAAGTTGACTTTTAGTCTCCATCTGCACATGCACATACATGTACACACACCCACACGTGCACATATGAACACACACTAAAATACTATACATACAAAATTCATTAGTTGAAAGAAAGAAATTTAAGTGCCCTGTTTATATTGTTGACTGTAAAAGCAAAGACTGTAATGCTGTTATGCAATCATTTGATTAAAAATTTCCAGAGCAAATGATGTATTTCTTTGTTCAAACTAAGAATTAATGCATGTTTATAACTATAATTTAGATTACATTAAATATAAAACTTGAAGAGCTCAATTTTATAATTTTTGCCTCATGGTTTTCAGGTTCAAACCTTTCCCCCCTCCTATTTAGTATAAAATGAAGCCTTTCAAATATTTTTTTATCAAGTGGCTTGTCCAAGAATTAAATAATGAAGACTCTCTGCTGGGAACATCAGAGTCTATACTATACTCTTTGCATATGGACAGCTAGCTAGCTTCACAAGGTCAGGACCAGGGTAGGGCATTTAACACACATCTGCGTGACAGGAGAGTCACTGAAGGAAATCTCTAGAACAAAGAAAACCTCTGCTTCAGAGACAAGTTTACAGCCCTTGCATTTTTCATCGCCATTATTTGCATCTCTTTGCTTGGAAAGCAAACAGTACCCTGTCATAGCGAAATCCTAAGCACCTGTCACTCCTGCTGCAGGCGGTGGCCTGGTCCCCCCACCCTTTGTGCTGCACAAAAAGGCCTCTTAGGCTTCTGACAACAGATGCCAACCCCAAAGGGTAGCAGGGGAGGGGGAGACTGGGGGGGGGTGGTTGGGAAGGGATGAGAGAGTACTGTAATTCTAGGGAGGCTGTCTGTGGCCTGCCTTGCCTGTGCACGTGACTCACTGTGGCGCTTTCTCTGAGGCCCTCTTGCCTTCTCTAGGGCAGCATGAAAAGCATTCGGTTGCCCCCAAGTGTCTCTGGACCCCCACTGCCCTCATCAGTCACTCACACGTGTAAGCTGTCCGACTTGCCCAATCCCAGTGACCATCCTTCCTTTCCAGTCTGCGCTCGTCCCCACCTCCTCTCCCTTGAGCACCAGCCCACTCCTGATGACCCCATCTAGGTCTCTTTTCAGCCCACTCCTGATGACCCCATCTAGGTCTCTTTTTTCCTTGGGATAGAATGAGGTGGGGAAAGCTCTTTGCTTCAAAGCATGGTCTAAAAGACAACCCACATCTAACCAGCATTGTGACCTCCAGTACCTGAGGAGAAGGCAAGGATTGCAGAGGTTGGTCAAGAGTGCAAAGGCCCTTGCGTGTTCTTGGGAGATAGGCGTACTCTCTAGTCCTCTTCTGCCTTGGTGCCTGATAGCCTTACTGCTAGGTGATATATTTAAACCTTAGGGCTGTCCTTCATTTTGGGTGCCTGTTGTCACAGGTGAAGAGGGAGAGAAAGAAAGGAAGGAGAAGGAGGGAGCAGTGGCTTGTGGGCCAGGTCGTCCAGCAGTGGCCTCCTGTGCCTACCAGGGGTATTCAGCCTGTTGGCATCGCAGCCATGGCATTGTCCTTTACAAGGTATATGGCTGACTCCTACCTATCTTGGGATGTATGTGGCCTGTGGGCACAGGTTGGACATGTCCTACTGCCGAGTCCCATCACTGTTTACCGATCCTAATGTCAAACACAGCTGATACTTCATTCATTACTTCTGGGCCTCTTTGAAGACCCAGAGACCTCCCACACATCTCCAGTGCTGTGGGGACTCTGGGACTGTTTTAGACCCCAGGTCTGGAGATACTGGATGAATTCTTTCTCCTGCCTGAGTGGCGCCTGAAGAAGGACAAAAAGGCCCTTGAGTCTCTTTGAAGGTTTCTCATTTCCCACTGCCTTCAAGAGGCTCTAGCCATGGGACTCCAGCAAGGGACATCCTGATCTGCTGTCTCTTTCCGTGTGGCTTCAGTCTGAGTATTTGAAGTCGTCTCAGGGTGAAGTCAAGGACTCTTTTGCATCTTTAATAGCACCCCTCTCCCTCCCTCTTTTGAAACAAGGTCTCCTTTGGCCTCCAGTTTTGGGGGATAGGTGAATGCCACCACACCTGACTGACAGAATTTCACACACTGTGTGTGTGTGTGTGTGTGTGTGTGTGTGTGTGTGTGTGTGTGTGAGAGAGAGAGAGAGAGAGAGAGAGAGAGAGAGAGAGAGAGACAGACAGACAGACAGAGGTCAATGTTAGGTATCTTCCTCAGCTGCCCTCCACCTTTCCTCCTCCTCTTCCTACCCCACCCCTCCTTCTTGAGACAGGGTCTCATGTAGGCCAGGCTTGCCTCAAATTTGCTCAGTAGCTAAGGATGACCTTGAACTCCTGTTCCTCCTGTATCCACCCCCTTGATGCTAGGGTTATAGGTGTGCTCCCCTACGCAGTTTATGGTATAGTAGGGATCGGATCAGGACTTCATGCATTCTTGGCAAGCACTCTACCACTGAGCTACAGCCCAGTCCTCCACCTTAATCTTTGAGACAGAATCTCACTGAACTTGGAGTTCACTGATCCAGCTAGACTGGCTGGCCAATGAGTTCCAGGGACCCTCTTGTTTTCTCCTCCCTGGTGCTGGGATTACAGGTGTGTGCCACCAGGCCCAGCTTTTCATGTGGGTGCTTGTGTGGCCAGTGCTTTGCTAAGTGAACCATCTCCCCAGCAGGACGCCACTTTTGAATCTTCAAACATAAACCCATGAATGAATCTTGGATGCGTCAGTTCCTTTTGGATACCCTTCCTTTGGGATGGAAGTATTTCATAGCTCTCTAGGCCAGCCATGTGTTGTATGGAGAGTCATGATACAAGATATCAGTGAATGTGTCAGTGAATGCACTCTCCCCACACAATAACTGAGTGCAAGATGCCGCCTCCCCCTAGTTCAAAGAGAGACCCACGCTGGGAAAAGCAGAGTCTGCCCTCCATGAACCCACACTACTAGGCTTGGAACCTCAGCATGTCCCATTCTGTTCAAGTTTAAATGTGTCAGTCTGCTCAGCATGACTCAGGTAGACATCCTGGCCTTTTGTAAACACTAGTACTTGGCGGTTTCACCTTTCTGTGGACATTTATCTGGAAAGGAACCGGCCGTTTGTTGTGAGTAGTTAAGTTTATCCAACATACAAATCTCTTAAAACCCATGCACTTAAATGTTTGTGGTTGTGTGGGATGTGACCAGTGTCAGGGGTGGCACTGGGTCAGTCTGCTTTCTTTAAATCTTCTCCAAACACTTTAGGTTTGGCAAAATGAGTACTGTGTCTTGCCAAGCCCCTGTGCCTGCAATTTGTAAACCTCTGTGTATTTTCAGGGAAATATAGTCCATATGTTTCTGATTGATTTACACTTAACTCATCTAAACGTTGCTTTGCTAGTGTTATTTGATGTCCAAAGGGCCTCAGAGCCTGTTTACATCTGTCTAAGCTGCTTTTCCCCCCTCCGAGACTCAGGAAGATCTGTTTTGCCAAGAATAAACTAAGTTGAACCACCCTGGTGCCCCTCCCGCCTCTACCCCCCAAGTTTGGAACAGACTCAGGTTGAATCTGAAATAAAGATCTGAAGAAGCTGTGTTTGAAGTTGACCGAACACTACTGCATACTTCATTAAGAGGAATTGGAGCCCAAGGCATCCCTGCTGGGAGCTGTACTATTGCAGACACCCCCCCCCCCCCCAGGGCAGCCCGCTTTCTGGCCCTGCCCTTCCTCTCTCAGTCCTGTTCTTAGCTGTGACTGGCCAGTGACCTGCCTCCATTGTCTCTTCCCATAGGACCCCATCACTCAGAAGAATGGAATAGATTTTCTACAGTGAACAAAGAGATCCAATTCTCTGATTCTCTCGCCAGATTGGTGATAACAATCTTGTCAAGCAAGACTGTGGTTTTCAAACAAAACAAAAGCAATCTTCAGTGAGTGCTCTATACCACGGAGCCCTAATTTTAGGTAGTTTGCATTTGCCTTGCAAATGAGCCCCCAAATTACTAAGCCACAACCGTTTAAAGCCGTCCTGCCCAGTGCCAGAAGGATTGAGTACACACGGGGAGTGAGCACACTCCTCCGCCATTGTGGAAGTGGATAGGCAGAGTGTTTGAATAAATAGGGTGCCGGGAGTTCTGTAAACAGAACAGGAATGGGGACAGACTCACTCAACTTTGTCCTGCACCGTGGAGGGGAAAAGAGGGTTCGTTTGGAAGAAGTGCTTGGTTGAGGATTGAAGCATGTGCAAACCAACCTTATTTAGAAGGGACATATTTGAGACAAAGAACTAAATGTTGTGACATTGACTTCTCAATGCTTGCTTTTGTCTCTGATGTTATAACACCTGTGGGAGGGGGGGTGGTCACAGTCTGACAGATGCCTATTGCTTTTTAGACGCCCAAAGGTATTGGGAAACACGTCCTGGGTAGAGGGAATGTTGAAACATTTCCTGGGGAAGAGAGAGAGTGGTCTCTGACACATCACAGCAAAGCGGGAGAGGACGAAAGACAGCCAGGGTTCCCTATCACAGGGCTAAGGATTTTTGTTTCTATATTCAATTCCTTTCTATTCTCATTAAGTTTTAAAAGGCTTTTTATTTATTCATTCATCTAATGTGTGTGTGTGTGCGCGCACCCTGTGACACAGGTGCTCCATGGCATGCCTATGGAGGTCAGAGGTCAAATTCCAGGATCTTTTTCCACCATGTTGGTTGGTCCTGGGGATTGAACTTAATCGTCAAGCTTGGTTGCAAGCACCTACTCAATGAGCCATCTTGCTAGCCACAGAAAATTAATTAATTTCAATATTAATTAATACTTTGATTATTTTCTGACAGACTAAGGAAGGGATCTGTGTTTATTCTGGAGGAGTTAGAGACTTGTGGGCATTGGACCATCCAGGGCAATGTGACAAGTGGCTAAGAAGCCTAGTCTCTGCCATGTGGACGAGCGCTTCAGGAATCCTCAGAGGTCTGTGGAGACAGAATGTCTATAGACTGGCTCTCTATATGTGTCCAGCTGTTTAAGCATTAGGGGAGAGCCAGGCCTTGAAGCCTGGGAGCATGGGACTACAGCATCCTATCTTTGTTAGCTCTTGCCCAGGGGTATACTAGCAAGACTCACGTGGGGCCTGGACACGGATGGTTTCACACAGGATACCAAGCTGAACCAAACCGAGGGCAGGTCGGCTGCTTTTCTAAACCCTGGGAGACGATGGCCTTTTCAGCAGCCAGAAGTGACCTGTGTGGTACCCACACTGTGTTATATCCCTTGCCCCAACAGTACTCTGAGCACACGTTAATGTGAGACTATCAGCTGCGCTGAAGCCAAGGGGTGTATGACCAGCAGTGGGAGCTGAGCTGTCATTCACCACTTCAAATCTCCTTGGGGCTTAAAGGAGAAACTTCTCATCTTACAGCCAGAAGCCATCCAGAGGCTCCCAGGCTCTGATTTTGTTTTTTTGTCTTTTTCACCTTTAAGTTGTGTGTGTGTGTGTTTTTTAATTGTGGTAAAATGTCCAAAGTACCATCTCAGACCTCTTCATATGTGGAGTTCAGTTGCATTAAATGCAATGCTGTTGCTGTTGGCTGTCACCCACCTATCTCCAGTGTGGTTCTCTTCCCAAACTGGAAGTGGGTACCTACCAAGCAATACCCTTCCCTGAACTCCTGCCTGGCCCTGGCCTCCACAGCTGTCATTTGACTTTCTGTCCCTGAGTTTGACTGTTCTAGACGCCTCGTGTGGATAGAATCACACAGTCCTTGTCAGTTGGCTTATTTTGCGGCCCTGCCATGTTTTTATCTCATGGCTACCAAGTTCTCTGATGAATGAGACATTGCCCTCCCCCAGTTTTATTTTGAAACTGCAGCTAGAAAACAAAACCAGATCTGTGATTTATCTCAGACCGAAATGGGTGGCAGTTATTGCTGCAGCCTTGTTCTTCGTCCTGCAGTCTGTTTAAAGCCTGGTGTTCTCATTTTAACTTCTAACTACCAGGGATGTCTCATAGAGCCCTTCACACTGGAGGCCTTCCTGTAAGGCGTCTCCAAACCCTTGGTAGTAAAGGAGGGTTTACCATCCTTAGGGGATTGGACCTAGTCCTTGAGAAAGTGGATTCTCAGGGCCAGTGGCGTGCTCATCCCTGTTTGGCTCATCCTGACCACTAGAGCTCACTGTTGCTGGCACAGGCAGCAGACACCTTCACTGCTAGTTCCTTCTTCTAGATGCTTCTCTCCCCTATGAAATCACTGTCTTTGAGCTACTGTTGCTGTGAAGAGACACCATGAGCAAGGCAACTTATGCATGTAATTGGGGGCTTGCAGTTTCAGAGTGTGAGTCCATGGTCATCACGGTGGGGAGCATGGCAGGAGGCAAGCATTGTACTGGAGCAGTGGCTAAGAGCTTACATCCTGATCCACAAGTTGAAGGGAGAGAGAGGTGGGGGGAGGGGGAACTGGCCTACCAAGGGCTTTTGAAACCTCAAAGCCCACCTCCAGTGACACACCTCTTCCAACAAGGCCATACCTCCTAATCCTTCTCAAAATAGTTCATCAACTAAGGACCAACATTCAAATACATGAGCCAATGGGGTCCTTCTCATTCCAAGCACCACAGTCTCTCTGCTCAGATTATGGTGTGGAAACCCAGAGACTTTTCTTATATAATGTGTGCTGATCTAAACTGTTGAGTTTCTAGAACCATTCAGGGACATCTAGGTCCTTTGGGGTGCCACCCAAGCAACACCTGCTCCCACAATGGCTCTTCATCTGGTTGTGGGGTACACAGAATTTGTGGGAACCCACTGGGGTTGAAGAGAGTTATAGATGGGAGGCGTGGCTTGAGTCAGAAAGTACCCAGACATTTCAAAATTTAAAGCTAATGTCAGCCAAACAGAATCCAAGCTATTTTTTCCTGGGGCCCTTTATCCACATGGAGAGTTTGATGGTGGTTTTAGGCCCCAGGAGTCCATGCCTTTTGACCTATACTGTGGCTGGTTCATCTACAGAACCCTGAATCAGCGGTGGCTGGATCTGCAACAGAGCTTTCTAGGGGCTTCTCCTTCTAATCCCCGCTCCCACCTGTCTAAATCCTGGGTCCGGAAGGACAGGTCCGTGGGGGCTGTAAGCATCTGGCATTTGTAGTCGGAAGACCTAAAAACTGGTCCTTGACATCACCAGCAGCGTGCAAGCCGATCACCTCTCTTCTTCACACTGTTAATACCCTTCCTTCAGAGTCGACGAACGAAGTGGGGTGGAGGTAACCACACACCTAATGACACGATATTACACTGATTAGGACGGAGATCAGCTGATTATTTGACCTTATCCCCCCGAGAATGTGGATCCCCCACTTCTACACCAGCTCTGCATTTCTCTCTCTCTCTCTCTCTCTCTCAGATTGATTTATTTATTATGTATACAGTATTCTGCCTACACACCAGAAGAGGGCACCAGATCAAATTACAGGTGGTTGTGAGCCACCATGTGGTTGCTGGGAATTGAACTCAGGACCTCAGGAAGAGCGAGGAGTGCTCTTAACCTCTGAGCCATTTCTCCAGCCCAGTGTTTCTCTCTTTACCTAATGTTAGAAAAAAAAAAACAAAAAAACAAAACAAAAAAAAAAAAACAAAAAAACCCCACAAGGCCCAAAGAGTTAGTGCTGAAGGATCCTAAAGTGTGGTCTAAGGACCTAAAGGACCAGGGGCTCTGAAGGCTGGCTGCACATGAATGCCATGTGAAGAACTTTGAATGACATTTATTTTTAATTGTTTTTGTGTTTTTGAGAAAGGGCCATCCTATGTAACTCAGGTTGGCCTTGAACTCATGATCCTCCTGCTTCAATTTCCTGAGGGCTAGGCCAGCAGGCATGTGCCACACCAGGCCTGGCTTGAGAGACATTTCAAGTGGAGGCCGAAGAGTGTGTTTTGGGTAGCTTTCTTTCCTAGTGGTTTGGCATTGCTCATGGTAGGTTTTTGGGTGAGCTCTGGTCTAGACACTTCTCTGCCATAGGCAAGAAGGTCTTTCTGGTGTTCCAAGGAGGTGTCAACCATCTGTGTTTACAGACTTCAGCCAGGACTCCACCCAGCTATGAAGTCCTCCCTGAGTCTTATCTCCATTTCCTGATGCGTGCTTCCCTCTGCAAAGATTGTAAGTGGTTTGTGATCACCTTCTGGCGGCTTCTGGGTCTCCTGCCTCCCTGGGTCCCAGCGCCTACCTCTTCTTCTCGTGCTGGGCTCCTCTGTTTCTTCCTGCTAGTCTTTGAAGCTCATGTCTTCTGCAACTCTGACTCCAGCTCTTCATTCCTTCCCTACACTTTCTCCCGTCTGGAGTCTGGGCTTATTTTTCTTCCTGCCTAACTACTTCTAATATACTAAGTCAATAAACAGATTCTCTGTGGTTACATATGGCAAACAGCTGAGATTTACAGTCGAGAGTAAAATTTCCTCATTTGGGAAAAAAACCATCATTTCACAGATTTTAAAAGTGGTCATTCTGATCTCCAGGGCAAATAAGAGTGTTTTATAACCTTTCACAAAAGCTTATGCCTTGATTAAATTTTTATTATGAATTATTAATTAAACCAAGGAAATGCAGAGGCCCAAAACTTTGCTTAAATTTGCTCCAGATTGAGACACAAACCAAAGGCGGCAAGAAACCCTGAAGGGGAGGTTTAATGATGAGCAACACATATAAAGCTATTCCAACACTTTCATCTGCCAAAGGCTCCAAACCAGCCATGTAAATGAACCCACGTGCCCAGCCAGGACCGAGTTAGAAAGAGGCCTGGAAGAAATAGGACCTTCTCAGCCTCAGCTGCCCTCTTTCTGGCTGGAGTGTTCTTGTTCTCTGGAGCACTGGGCCTTTAGACACTCAGATTGGGTTCTGTGTTTAGGGTTCCATGCAGTGTTGGGTCTGTAGAGACACTAACGCTTTCCATCTTGAGAGTAGCTGTGACTAGGCAGAGAATAAAGAGTAAGCAGCAGAAAAGAAAATCAGCCTGGTGTCTTAGAAGCTGAGCCACAGGCCAGGTGAAGTTGGGTACCACTCTCAGATCAAGTGATTGAATCAACCAGGGCCATCCAATATGGTTGCATAGGTGCAGAAATCCAGCTGCTACATCCCTTGCCACACCCCCCTTGAACAAAGGAGCCTTGCTTGGGGCTCAAAAGTATATACAGAGATGAGTAGGGGGATGGCTCTATATTATCCCAATAAAAGCATCGTCTTTCTTGGAACACAGAGGGGCTGGCAGCCTAGACTTCAACCAGGAGATGCTGGCCATTAAAAAGCTCTCAAAGGCTGAAGCTATGGCTTGATGGGTAAAGGTACTTGTAAAAACCTGCTGAAGTGAGTTCAATCCCTGCATCCCGTGATGGAAAGAGAAAACCAACGCTTAAAAGTTATCCGCTGATTAGTGTGCACACGCGCACACGGACACACACACACACACACACACACACACACACACACACAGAGAGAGAGAGAGAGAGAGAGAGAGAGAGAGAGAGAGAGAGAGAGAATTAAAGAGCTGTCAGTAACTAAGGGAAGCAATAAAGTTGAGCATTCCAACACAGTGGGTGCAAGCACTCTCTGTAGACCTAGCTCCATGGCACCCAACCCCCTGGGAGTGGGCAACAGGAACACAAGCTTTCCTGGGGATGGCATGGAGATGAGTGCTATAGTTCTGTATCTTATGTACCCTTCCAAGGTCCAGGTGTTCAAGTCTTGGTTCCTGCTTGGAGTTATTGGGAGGTGGTGGGAAGAGGCCAGGCCTCTTGGGAGGCCTTTCATGGGGTGCACCCTCAAAAGGATGCTTGTGGAAATCCAGTCTCCTCCTCTCTCTTTCTTGCAAGCTAGCCATGATATAAGCAGGATCACTCCATCATGCACTGCCACTGCCCTGCCTAGTTTTCTGTCAACTCGACATAAGCTAGTGTCACCTGAAAGGAGGGGACCTCAGTTGAGAAAATGGCTCCATAAGATCCAGCTGTAGGGCATTTTCTTAATTAGTGATGGATGTGGGAGGGCCCAGCCCACGGCAGATAGTGGCATCCCTGGGTTGGTGGTCCTGGATTCTATAAGAAAGCAGGCTGAGCAAGACATGTTGAGCAAGCCAGTAAGCAGCAGTCATCCATGACCTCTGCATCAGCTCCGGCCTAGTTTGAGTTCCTGCCTCAATGGACTATGACTTCTCTTAATAGACTGTGACTCTGCGTATGTAAGCCAAACAAACCCTTTTCTCCCCAAGTTACTTTGGTTATGGTGCTGCATCATAGCAATAGTAATCTTAATTGGACCACTCACCATAATGTGCTACCATAAGTCCAAAGAGGGCCAACCAAACATGGACCCCAAACCCTCAAACTGTGTCAAAGCAAACGTTTGCTTTTTCTAAGTTGGTTATCTCAGGTATTTGTTACAATAACACAAAGAAGACTGCCTTAATGAGTCCAGAGAAATGAATGGGGGGGGGGGGAGGATGGGATGTGGGGAATGTGAAGCCATTGAAGGCACCTGGATAGCACGGCTGAAGAAGAAGAGAATGAAGAGGCTGTCTGTCCAAAGAGAAGAAAGAACTTTCCAGGCCAGGCATAGAGGGGCATGCCTTTAGTCCTAGCACCTGGGAAGAAGAGGCAGTGGATCTCTGTGGTTTCAAGGCCACCATGGTCTACGTATGAAGCTCCAGGTCGTCTAGGGTTGTATAGCGAGACACTGTCTTAAAAAGAAGGAAAACGGGAGCGGGAGGAAGGGAGGGAAGAAGGAGAGAGAGGGGAGGGAGAGAGGGGTGGGGAGAGAGAGGGAGAGAAGGGAATGTGTTTTCAGAGCTGTGGAACAGCCTTGACTCAGTGCTACTTTCTCCCGCCCTACTACTTCCTCTGGCCTCTTTGGTTTCAATAGGAACACAGGAATAAAAGACACATACTGCATGTCTTTTAGGACATTAAAAAAAAGGGCTTCAAAACTGGGTAGAGTGGCTCATGCCTTAATCCTAGTGCTTGGGAGGTAGAGGCAGGAACATCAGAAGTTCAAAGTCAGCCTTGTTAAATGGTGAATTTGAGGCCAGCCTGAGCTACATACCACCAACCCTTTTTTTTTTTCTTTAAGGAAATGAGAGGCAGTTGTCCACCCCTTCGGCTGTGGACAGTCCCTCAGGACCTGGCGTCTGCACTTCTGAGCTGGCTTCTCACTGGGGCTGTGCCCAGCAGGAAGCTGACTTCTCTGACCTCAGAGGACAAGGGGGTAAAGAACTTTCCACCTGCCCCAGGAAGTGAACCCCCCCTCCCATTATCTTTAGGCGTTTCCTAGTTGTGCCTGAGAGATACCTCAGAGAGACTGGCATTTGTTTGGAGTTTTCCTGTACTGAAATCCGTGCTTGGCAGATTGGCAACACTGCTTCCGTGTGTGACATCACATAAACGAGTTGGAAGAACCCTGTAAAGATAAGAGCAATGGTAGAAAGAATGAAGGGTGCTGTTTCCTTTCTAGTATCTTCCATGAATCACAGCCCCAAAGGAAGACAGAAAACAGACCCTGGCGCAGGGGTGAGGAACAGGGCTGCCATGGGGGTGGGGATCAGATCCCTGCCATAGTGTTGCCAGAGCCGGGGAGAGTGGGAGGTAGGAGACTGTAGGGCTGCCCTAAAGGGTGGGGTTGGGGGCTAGCCTTGATTGACATCTAGTTTTGTAACTGTAATTACATACACTGTGTAAATCCATCAGCACTGGTGCCCACTCGGTTTGCCAGCACCTAATTAATACCTAATGTGAGAGTCCAGAGCAGCCAGGAGCTTGGAGGAGTGATGATTACCCGCCCACCCCCAATAAAGGGATTACTTCAACCCTGGAGGACTCCTTCCAGGAACATCCTTCTCTTCCTTCTCCTCATCTAGCCAACGTGAAAACAAGGGCAGAGAGTCCGAGGTGGAGCTTCCTGGGGTAGAAAGGTCTCTGCAGAACCTGCTCTCTTCACTCTTGTGCTTTGAAAGTTCCTTCTGTGGATGCAGCTGAGCCACGGGCCTCCAAAGTTCTCCCGAAGGGTTTTTCAAAAGAGTGAGCTGGTATCAGGCCAGGAGTCTGGAGGAATTAGACTGTAACTCTTGATTGCTATCCTGTTGACCCAATGGCTTTGATAACGGGGACAATTGCCCCCAGCTTATAGGATGAGGAGTTATGGAGCCGAGGCAGGGGATTACTCGGTATTCACCCACAGTGCTCTTGTTTGATGAAAACTCCTGCTGTCCTCCATGAGGACATCTGAAAGCGGAAGAGTTTCTGGTGGAAGCCAGGAGAGGGGAGGGAGGGGACCAGCCATGGCGACCTGACTTCTGCTTATTTTTATAGCAATGGTGATGGGGGCTGGAACCCAGGACCCCCACATGCTTCAATGAGCTACACCCCAAGCCCGGCCTCACTTCTTCATGGCAGGTGGCAGGGAGGTGTTCCATGAACCCAGGGGTAGTACTCAGTGGTCCCCTCAGTAGGACTGGTCTTCCTAAGGTAAGGGCCACATGTGTTCCTTAGCCGACTTGGTAGTGAGAATGAGTATGAGGATGGGAGGTGTAGATAGGGAATGAGAGGGGTGTGTGAGGAGGGGCCAAGCAGACCTGAGGGAAAACAAGGGCCATGGCTACTGGTAAACCCTGTGACCTCTTGTGAGACATGTAAGGGCCCAGCTGGTTCAACTGAGTGCTATGCAAGATGTCCAGAAGGTCTCAGACACTGTTTAGCACAGTCCACCGTGGTGTTGAGGCAACAAGTGGGTCCAGAAAGGTTTAACTTCCCTTGGCCACATGGTGAGTTTGTGGCCCAGCAGTTCCCGGGAGCTTCTGAGCTGTGGTTCATCTCCTGCTTTTGCTGGTTAAGGTTTAGCATTCCCCTTTTCCTCAATGCAAGCAAGCTGAGGAAGAGTGCGTGAGGTAAAGTGACCAGTACTAGGCGACCTTGGCTTTGGGGTCCAGTTTCACATTTCCTTGCTTTATTTATGGAACTGTCCAATGCCTTGGGCAGACTACCTGTAGGGCTCAGTAGTGAGAGAACGTTCTAGACAGGCAAGGCCCACTGTGAGCCCTTGCTTGCTGCCCCTACTTCCTTCTTTTGGGGGTGGCAGTTGCTGGACAGCAGGAGCCTTGCAGGAACAGATCAACGGCCTCAGATAGGAAAGCTTTATCTCTGAGGTTATTGCAAATGTGCCTCGGTCTACTCCTGTCCAGATCTGAACTGGTAGCCTGATAAACTGCTGTGTCTATCAGGTCTAAACAATTGTCGGAACGCAATCAGCCCTGGGAGGCTATTGGCTCCCGATAAGCATTGTCTACAGCTGCCTTTTGCTGAGGACCCGTGCTGCTGTGGACACCATCATCACCCTCTCTAACACGTTCAGAGCCTCCTTCCCCCTGGCCCTAAATTTTAAAGGGGATTTGATGTCCTAACACATTTGTTTTGGTGTTCTTTGCCCATAGTGGGAAATAAAACCCGATGGCTTTTATAGGTGGATAAATCCTTTTAAAAGGTCCTTTTGTTATCGCCATGGCGTTTGTGTGCACTAAAACTGAGTTTTAAGGGACCAGTGAAACCCTAGAATCACAGTTTGCTATTTCTGGAAGGGACCCTGAGTACTTGGTGCTCAGCCCCTTCCTGGTATAGACAGAGAATCACAGCGCAAGGGCCTGGGACTTGTCAAAGCAACATGTTTGTGAACTTTGGGCAGATGTGGGTTGGAAGCTTGGTGTGGCCACTGACCTGGGCCTGACCTTGGATAAGCTCCTGGAGCCACTATTTCCTCATCTGTTGCAGGAAAATCCACAATCTGGACCTCACAGCATTGTTGGGAGAGAGGAACACTGTTTCCCCTGGTCAAGGTCACCCCGATAACTGAGCAGGGCCAAAGCCAGAACTCTGGGCTCACATCCTGGACCCCAGGTTTTCATTCTTTCCACTTCGGGGCTCTTCCTTCATTTTCTATTTACCATCCAATAAAACTGGATTCTCCTTTGTCCCTCTCGAAGTTCAGCATGCCTCACATGTTGCACCTCCAGATGGTCTGAGGCACAGTTCTGCTCGGGGACTCGTGTTTATACGATGACAGCATCTATATTTTTTCTGGATGAATTAATAATCGACTTGCCATTGTATTGAGGAAAAACCAGACATCACCTCATGGTCTCAGAAAGGGAGCGTCATTTCTCCCGTTCCTTTTGGCAAATGTGCTACTTAGATTTAGTGGCAGCAGGAGAGGTCTACGTGAGTTTTTGTTCAGCTGAAGGGTGTCACTGGGCCACAGCCAGGAAACACCCCATTCCTACCCCATCCTGCCTCATGGCTTTAGAGATTGGGGTTCTGACTCTGAGGTCCCATGGCTCGTCTCAGCCTGAGTTTGAGGCCTTTGCCTGGGTGTCGTCTGAGCCTTGGACACTAGGTGGCGCCACAGGAACATCCTGTGGCGCGGCAGCCGCTGGCTAGGATACACGTGGCCCTGGGAAATCCTTCAGCTTTCCATCAGCTCCCTCAACCAGATCCCTCCATCCATCCCTTGGCTGGAGTCTTAGAGCATCCCAGGTGCTGCACAGAGGGCCAAGCGGGATCACACCTTGTTGCTGCGGCCCAGCGTGTGAAGCACTGAAAGGCTAACTAAGTTCTTTTATCTGGGGTCACTCCTTGCCCCGTTATTAATTCCTCATTTGCTTTGAATGGCATCAGCAGGAGGGTTGGAGTGTTGAGCAAGAGGCTGTGGAGGCCTACAGATCCAACTACCACCCTCAACCCCCCACGCCCCCTCCCCGCCCCGGGCTCCTGTGTGCTGGCCACAAGAGCCTGCCTGGGACTGTGCGGTGGTAAGGGGTAACACCAGCTCCAGGCACTGTGTGTCTCACCCCTCACTCATGCCCTGTGTGCCCTGTGGGGTCCGGCTGCTGGAGCTTCTCTACTTTCTACTCACATCCGGCTCTTTTTCATGGGAACTACATCTCAAATGACAAGGTGGTTTTCCCAGTGGCTGCCCCCATGCCCTGTCACCAAATCCTTGCCCCGTTTAGGCAACTCCTTGGCCTCTTGGGCTCTCGGACTTGAGTCCCTGCCCTCTGCCACGGAGCTCCTAGCCTTGGCCACCGTTCTGCTCTCCACCTTTGGAACCCTGACAATTATCCTGAGCCTATAGTTACCATTGTGTTCCTTTGCCAGGATACCTCCCGGCGGAGTGCTAATGTAAGACACGCAGAAGTGGGGATGTTCCCCCAACCCATACCACGCTGCCTTGCCCTTTGTACTCGGAAGAACCTGACGTGAATTCTGGGGTGGTTGGTTCCTTTCCTGCCTCCTTTAAGCTGAAAGCACACAGAGGTATACTTTTAGAGGGTTGGATTGGGGGCGACGACTTCAGAACAATTTTTTTTTTTTCTTTCCCAGAAACTATTCTGTATATTACAACATCTGTGCCTAGGGCAGGGTTGGGTGTTGCTGTTGGCTGGGACCACAGGTCCAGGGAAATAATTCCAACATGCACTTTGACCATGAGATCAAAGGCATGATGGGCAGAACATGAAGGGTTGGGTTGGCAGAAGAGAAAGAGAGCGAGAAGGCGAGGTTCCAAGATCGGGGCTTCCATGTGGCTGCCTTCTGGCCTCTGTGTCTCACCCTCTGCTGCAGCAGAGCTGAAAGATGGTGAATAAGGTGCTTCATACCTTCAGCCTCCGTTTCCTACCACTGCCTATGTCACAGGAAGTACGATCTATACTAAAGTACCCCGGGGGCAAATGAAAAAAGTCAGTAAACAGTACCAGTTACTGCCAAGCCTAAGCCCCTGGCCCCGCCTTTTACTATGCTGACCTTGCAGAAATCAAAAGGCATGTTTTATATGCTTTTCCTCTCCAGGGTGGAAGGGAGGGCATCCCAGTGCTCTCAAAGAAGATGTGGCCATGCACAGGAGATAAAGTGTGTAACACTGAGTATGTTCGTTTCCTTATTCCTGCAATGGAGTTTTAGCCAGATCCTTGCCTTCTGGAATGTTCTGAAACACCAGATGCTATTGTACTGTCACACCGCTGGGATGATTCTGCCTGTGGCAATAAGTCCTTGTCATTGTCTTCTATGCAAGTCGGTGTAACTGGTAAAGGTTTCAAAGAGGGAGATCTGGTAAACCATCCTTTGGCTAAACCCCAAACATTCCTTTACCTATGAGTGCCTGTACAGCTGAAACACAAGAAAGGGTCTCCCTAAATCCTTGGTTTCTTCTGGAGCATTATCCATGTGCTATTGGGGAATGCCTGCTCTTGATTCAAGAATTTAAATATTAGGACTGGAATGTAGCTCAGTGGTACACTCTAGGCCTAACAGATATAGGGCCCTGGGTTGATCCTCAGCACTACCCAAAGGGGTATCACCTTCAAATGCTACAGGGAGCTCAGGAGGTCTCACTAGCTAGTCCATGGATGAAGCCAAAGGACTTGGTTGGATTTCTGCTGGGATACCTTTTCCAACAGGTAAACCCTCCTTCAGCTTGGGACTCTGGACATCACTGTATCTGTGAAAGCTGCCTGCCTCAGGTAGACAGAGATGGCTGTCTCACAACTCTTCTCTCTGGGTTCTCCATCCTCTGGTCCCTGTGCCCTTTATTCATGCTATAAATGAGACTGAGGTAGCAGGCCACCCCTAAGTATGAAAACCACAAATTATTAATGCTATGTTCAAGGATGGCTCCTTTGCTTGCTAGCCAGCTTTAAACAGCAATATTAAAACTGCCTTGATTATTTTGAGAAGGTGGCCCAATTAGAAGCTATATACTCCTTCGATGTATGCGTTTATATGTAGCGCTTTAGATAAAATACATATTTATAAGTATGCACATGGTGTGTGTGTGTGTGTGTGTGTGTGTGTGTGTGTGTGTGTGTGTGTGTGTTTAGCAATTTAATTACCTGGGCTAAATTATTAGAAGAGATACCCGGGAGTGAGCCCCTTATCTGGTGCTAGATTCAGAGCAGAGCCCACCACCGAAGGGGATGATGTTGGTAGCCCCTTGATGACTCCACAGTGGAAGACCCAATACACAGAGCTCTGTCCCAGTGTTGAGAGCCAGCATCCTGGGCACAAGCTGGTTCTGACCTCTGCTGTGCTCGAGGGTGTCCCTTTTCTATTGAGCTGTGGGTTGGGGAACACCAACCACAAGCGTCCTTGCCACAGCTCTGGAGAGACATTGACTTCAGGCTTTTGTTTCCGGAGCTGGCTGTCTCGCCTTCCTAATGAGCAAATATGTTCTCTTTAAAGAAACAAACAAACAAAGCAGAAACACAAATTCATCTGGATTTTCTTCATTTGTTTTAGATACAAACAAACAAAAGGACGGTGGTTATTCCTTCACCAACTATTTCCAATGCAAGTTGCCTCATGGCTCGGGGTGCTTGGATGGTGCTTGTCACCATCGGACCCACAGGGCCAGTTCCAACTGTTACTCAGTAAGGCTTTTTTCTTTCCAAAATTCCCAGTGTTCCTTTAAGGCCCATTTAGCTGCGGGTTTTGTTTATTCTCCCGGCAATCAGCATTTAAAATAAGACAAACAAGCATTTTTCCTGGGCTGTTGAATCCCTGCCGGCCAGCCTCCACCTGCACACCTGAAGCCTACGTGTCCAATTGAATTTTTCAGTAACCTAGAGCCCCTTCAGAGACCTGCCCCCTCCGCCTATCAGACTGGGAATAAGGAACTTGAGCAGCGTAAATGCAATTTTAAGAATTGCTAATGACGCTAGAAATCTGCAATGCAATTAGCGTCATTGGATTTGGCTCTCCTCCGAAGGCACAAACCTCCTTGTCATACTGCAGTGGTGGAAGAGGCAAGTGGGTCCACGTGTGCCCAGCCCAGCCCTGGGTATGCTGGCAGCCCCTTCGCACCAAGATTGAAGTGGTTGGTTTGGCTTCCTCTCCTTCTCTCCTGTAGCTGCCGACTTCTTTGTCTCTTTTCTGGGTCATGGGGGGTTAGACAGAGGGTTGGACTGTAACCTTGCATAGCCAATCTTCCAGGAGAGTTGCTCTGTTATCTAGGAAATTGAGCCCCACTCTGTGAGCTCATTTTGCTCCCTAGTATTTCAGTCCAACCTTGATTCCTCTTGTTCTGGACCAGTAATTTTGTCAGGGTTCATTGTCATCTCTGTAGTTATGGGGACCCTCCCAGCACCATTACCCACCATAGGAGCCTTCTCTCTCTCTCCTCTTCTCTCTCTCTGTCTTCCTGTCTCTTTCTTCCTCTCTCACTCCCCCTCCACCTCTGATTTCCTTGTCTTTTTCATGTTCCACAGGTGAGAAGAAAATAGTGCATGGAGAGAGGCTGAGGTACAGGCAATGGGGGCGGGCTATGAAAGTCAACTATGGGATTAAAAACAAGCCCTTACTTTTTCATAGGAAAATTATTTTTGCATCCTGGAAAAATAACACGGGCCAAGCATGCAAATCCTGTTAGCTGCCTAGAAGGCTGCCAAATGCCACAGATGATCTTAGTGGGTCTGTTCAATTCAGCAAAGGTTTCTACTCTGGGGATCTTCTTTCAAATACAGAGGCCCAAATCAGAAGCTCATAGAGGGGAGCTGTTCTTCCAAGATTCCAGATGTGTCTGCGAGACAACACGTTATGGGGCAAATTGATTTCACCCTTGGGAAACTGGAGATTTTTCAAAGTTATGTCTGTGAAGCTGGCTAATGCAATTCCCCATTAGTACATTAAAGTGTGCCCTTATTAATTCAAACATAAAGGCAACAAAATAAGCTGTTAAATTTAAAATATAATACATATATAATGAGGAGAATGTGTGAAAGCCTTATTCAAATGAAAATACAGGAGTGTTTGAACTACTGAGGTATCTTTTGTATTGAATTATGAGCATATGTAATAGATTTAATTATTAATTTCCCCATTGTTCTATGCATACAGACAGGGTTCAAGGCACAGTCATTCTCTGGCTTTCATAGATCTAATTTGTATAATTATTGCCTGAATAAAGAATTGCTCCAATTCCTAGCTCTCTTTCTTTCTTCCTCCTCTAAACACTGTTTCAATGCTGCATTCCAAAAGGCGAGCGGGCACCTGCCATTGCTTCAAAGTCAGCTGATCATTTGGAATGATGGACGGCGCGGCCGCCGATGACGTCTCCTTTCAAGTCTCTTTGTCTAAGTGAATTATCGTGCGTCCTTTTAATTTTATTGAACAAATTACATTTGTCAAGGTCTATCTTTGTAAATAAATGATAACTAGAGACACATGGATGCGTATTTCTGCTGTTCAAGGGCTCTTGTTCCATTTCTGGAAGCCAGATGAACATGGAACAAAGGGGAAACTTTCCTCTAAAAGCAATTATCTTTCTGCATTCCCATCAGTATAATTATATTGCAGGGAATTTTAAGGAGCTGTAGAAGTAGAATTGAATGCTTAAAACTGTGTTTGCTGAATTGCTATGCAAAAGTTGAACAGGCTGTACGGCATCAGACAAAATAGTAGCTCTCTCCTGGCCGCGTTTCCTTAAGTTCAGAGTGTGCCTCAAGGATGGAGGCTGTGTGGGGTGACCTCGGCCATGTTGAGGGGTCCTGTGTTTCTTGAACAGAATCTGTAATGACATTTCTGAATCCCGAGGGCTGTTGGCAAGGTGACTGGGAATGTAGACAATAAAACCACCCACTTCCAGTCTATTTGGAAGGCTTCTGATTTGCTGATTGCTCTCTGCCTGGAAGAGAAACCTACCAGCTTATTAAGTAATCCATGAATTGGGGGTGGAATACGGAGAGGACTGTTCATAAGTGGTGGTGGCAGCACTTACTTTACCCCCTAAAGCAAAGCGGCGGCTGACTTGGAGAGGTATTGAACGTGGTTTGTGTGGCTGCTCTGTCAATAAGGCATGTCAGCAAGGGTCATTTCTTCATCACTGGCTTCCCCACAATTTAGTGAACTGTAGCTAAGAAGTAAATTGTACTATCTTATCACTGATGGCTCAGAAGTAGTACAGTGTGTGTGTGTGTGTGTGTGTGTGTGTGTGTGTGTGTGTGTGTATGTGTGTGCATGCACGCTAAATATCTTTCCTTAGGATGTGCATATGTTTTTTGAGACAGGGTCTCTCCCTGGCCTGGAACTTGCCCAGTAGGCTAGGCCAGTGAGCATCAATGATCTGCCTGTCTCCACCTGCCCACCATCAGGGTCGCAATCACTCTTGCCAATTTAAGAACCACCAAATGGACAGTATAAGATGGAGATGGGCATTAGTGAAAGGCAACAACAGAAAACAGCAGAACTGTGGCTGGCCTCGGGTGGTAACTTTGAACTACCTGGCAACTGATGGAATAGCACTATAAGCTAGAGATTCTGAGAATAAGAAATCCAGGAGCAAGGGTGACTTTGCATCTTCAAGGAGAAATGGGCAAGAGGGTGAATCAAAAGCCTGGAAATGAGATCCCAAGTTCCAGTAGGTTGTATGAGGTAGGGGGCAGAGCATGGGCCAAGGGTGGAGTCTCAGCTGCAAGATGAAGAGTTTGGGCTGGGTGATCAAATGGCTTATATTTAGATACTATGACCAAGGCCATGAATTCTTGAGATGTTGACCTGCAACAGGAATGGAAGACAGAAAACCCCTGTACTGGGATTGCATGGCTTGAGCTCGTGAGTGTATTGAAGGGGAAAACAAGTTTGTTCTCCTAAGGAAACAAGTCTTGAGGTTTTGCTGTTTGTTGTTGTTGTTTTTGTGGGGTATCAGCAGTATTAGTAATAAGCAACCCAATGAATCCAAACTGAGGGAGTCATCATGGATCAGGCAGCAAGTGATCCACGCAGTAGGTTTAAAATCTTGACTTGGGCATCTCAGTTGTAAATCCTCCTTTGCCAGGAGAACTTGAACTCCTTTCTGATTCAGAGCATTGCACTAGCTGAGCAGGGATGGGCATGGATAGTCAGTCCACTCAGCTGAGAATGGAATCTGGTCCCCATAAAAAGCACGGGATACTCTGCCTGGTACTATGAAATAGAAGTCCACAGGTGCTCTGTGGTCGAGACCACAGTGATGAGTCTGATGGTGAGGCCGGGTGAGGACATCCCGTCAGCGGAGGTCAGCGGAGGTCAGCGGAGGTCAGCGGGCAGAGTGACAAGGGCCGTGGAAGAAAGTGAAGCTTGCGGTGATGTCCAACAAAAGTGGGGGAGGTGAAGGGTAGTAGAAGAAAGAATATGGAGGACAAGGGGCATAGAGAGGCAGCTATGCTGAGGAGCTGCTCATGCTTCAACATGGCGAGGAGCAGGATAAGGATGTGCAGGAAGGAAAGGAAGGTGGAGGAAATTAGCCTGTGTCAGAAGAGAAGGGCTGAGGGCCCACCTAGAAATACTCAGCTGCACAGTGAGTTTGAGGCCAGACTGGTAGACACAATCATAGGAAAATGCTAAGGAGTTACACAGTGCCATGGCTTGACCTCAATCACCCTGGCAGCCACAGCTGGTTACTGGGGTCCAGAGCCAAGTGACAAAAGAAGTCCTTATTCAAAAGAGGTTCTTTTAGAGGAACAAGAATGAGGTAGGCATGGAGGAACACACCTGTAGTCTATGCAATACTTTCTCATGAATGTTGTCTGCCATGTAGCCTGCAGAGTACACATTGCTGGCACTGTACTTTAAGGTGGAGAAACAGCTCAGAGAGACCAGGTCTTCCCTCAAATTCCTCTAGGCAGAAGACATTTGATTTCACTCTGCCACGAGAGCTGACCCTTTCATTTAACCCAGGCACCTGTGTAGGTGCTGAAGCTGTACTGGTAAAGGAGTCCAACCTAGCCTGCTCTCTCATGGAGCACAGACCTTAGTAGGGCCTAGGTGCCATGCTTCATCAGAAGTTCTTTCAGGGCCAAGAGCCAGTGTCAGACATTAATTTCTTTCTCTCTGTCTTTCTCTGTGTGGATCGCAGAGTTTAACCCACTTAACCTAACAACCTCCATCACATTTTGTTTTGTTTTGTTTTATTTTTTGAGACAGAGTCTCACTATGTAGCCCCAACTGGCCTAGAACTCATTATGTAGATCTGAATTCCACTTGCCCCTGTCTCCAAGTGCTGGGGATAAAGGCATATGTCTCCATGATTGGCATCATCTTGTTTTTTGAGACAGGGTTTCTCACTAAGACCTGGGGCTCACTTATTAGGTAGGCTAAGATGGCTGGTCAGTGAGACCTAATGATCCTCCTGTCTCTGTCTTCCTAGCACTGAGATTACGAGCACCTGCCTGGCAATGGAATTTCACATGGGCCCAGGGATCAGACCCACATCATCATGTTTTTGTAGCAAGCACTCACAGACTGAGCTGGCTCCCTAGCTCCTCTTATCCCCCTTTTATGAATGAGAGTTTTATTAGCAAGGCACTCCTGACTATAGGGAGAGAAGTAAACTGTGATATTATATTATTGTCAATTTGACGTAATCTAGAATTGCCTGGGAAAGAGGCCTCTGGGCATGCTTGATTGTTTTAATTGAGATGGGAAGACTTGCCCACTGTGGGTGGTACCCTGGGCCGGGGATCTTAGACTGTACAAAATGGAGAAAGAGAGCTGGGTGCTAGCATTGTAACCCACTGCTTCTTGCCTGTGAGTGCAATGAGAACAATTCCCTCCATCCCTTCTGCTGTGGCTTCCCTGCTACAGTGAACTGTGACATGGTACTATGAACCAAAACAAGCCCATCTTCCCTTTGCGCTTGCCAGGGCATTTTATCCCGGCAACAGAAAAAGAAACTAAGCCAGTGTCTTACATGTGTGTGTGTGCAATTAGAAAAATCAAACGCTAGACCCTTCATCTCCACCTGGGTGGACAGAGGTCTGTTTAGTTCTTTCATTAAAAAGGAACATGTAATCTGTTTTAAGGAGCATTTTAAGTCTCAGGGCAGGAGCCTCAATGCTTCTGATGAAGAATGGATTTCAAAGTATTAAATGGTTGCCAAGCAGTAAGTAGGTCAGATGACTGAACGATATGGGTCAAAGATACCTAGCTGGCTGACATCTTGGCCCTTCCCTGTGTCTTGCACCGTAAAAGACCACCAGGAGTGCATGTGTCAAATGGTGTTAGCATGAACCAGTCTGCTCCTTGGTGTACTGCACCAAGGAAGCCTTGACGGTGGCTCTGGGTGATAGAACATGAACATGCAGGGTGTGGCAGGACTGAAGGGAGTCGGCAGGCTGGGATCCTTTCAAAGGCTTTATCTCATGGGAAATGACAGAATACCATCACTGGAGGCCACCCACTTAGACAAGGGAAAGTTGAGTCATCTCTCTTTATAGGATGTAGCCTGGTCCTGATGCTATCTCTGTATCTGCCATGTGCCAGAGAGTCTGGCAGAGTGCTGTGGAGACCAGCAATCCAGCAGGTCTCCTGCACATAGGTCTGTACACTGTAGACGGTCTGGACCTGGTGGTTAGCATGTCTGACCTGATAGCTAGGAAGGGCCTGAAAGATGAGAAGGTGGCCGGTTGGCCTAGCGGACTGGTCTGTAATAGGTCTGGGGACTTCAGGGAGTCAGGAAGCCTGATGAAACCCACAAGGCATCTTGGAATGTAAAGACCATCTTGGTATTAACTGGAGGTCCCTGATCCCTTCATTATCCTTCTAGGCCTAACAGGGTTGCTATCACATACCCAGAGCTGCTTTGTTGTGGGTTTGCTCCATGTGGTGTGACTCTTCCTAATGGCGTTTCTTTTCTGGCCTGTGGCATCATTGTGTTGTCAAAAAGTCCCTCTCCATAGTAACAGACGCTTCCACAGAGTTAACACCTCAACCCATTAAGCTTAAGTGCTTTTCAAAACATTTTATTATTGGCTGAGTGTTTGTGAAGCAGCTTACCTTGGACTCCGACCGCTTTGAGAGGTTTGTGCCTGTCTTGTGTTCCGTAGGAGCTACGCCACACACCCAGCACATTCCAGCATCCTTCCCCTGCATCTCTCTTCAGTGTGGGAAGGCCATGAGGAATTTTGAATTCAGTTTTTATACTGTTACTGAGCAAATTGAAAGAGGGATGCCTCTTTCAAAAGGTAAATTTTTAAATTGTATTTGTGGGGCTGGAGAGATGGCTCAGTGGTTAAGAATGCTTGCTGCTCTTGCAGAGGACCTGAGATCAGTTCCCAGTACTACCTCTAACTGCCTGTAACTCCAGCTCCAGGGGATCTGACATTCTTTTCTGACTTCTGTAGGCACTGATGCACATATGCACACACATTTACATGAATTTCTAAGGCCTTTAAAATGTTTACTTTACATGGATAGAATATGCCCACTTGGGTCAGACAATGAGCTCACACGCAGTGAGGGCTGTTGCTCTATGTAGGAACAATACACTGAGTTGTCACCTTCTGTCTCCTTTCTGGTCCTTTCCCAATATCAGGTTCTCTAACTTTCTTGGTAGATAAGCATCTGCATATGTATTCATGCGTCAGTCACTATGAGACAACTTGGCTGTTCCCAGGGAATAAACTTATTATATTAATATTTTACTAAAATTACTTAAATAGACACACCAGTGTTTTATTCAAGAGCCTTGCATTGTAAGCAAATTTGATCTATTTGTGAGGTATTTTCAGGGACCTGTTTTGGTTTGTGTGCATGGATAGATGTTAATCAGCAAAGGATCTTGACGTACGACAGACACAATGGAGGAGACATTGGTTGCAGTAGAGCCACAGCAGGCTCCTTGACTTTTTCCCTCCTGCATGTAGCACAGAGTTTGCAATATAAATATGGATGCATTTAACCAACAGGACAGATAGCTTAAGCAAATACTAGAATGAAGAACCGTGATAGCAAACCACAGGGCACACTCACAGCAGGTGAGATAAGTGCCATTCACAAGGAGATTTTGATTTCAGTCCCTTGAAAAGGAACTATAAGATAGGGGTGGCATCTAATCTTGAGGTAGGTAGATAGTGGTGAGGAGGATAATGAATACATTTTAAATTAATCTGTGGTTAACTGTAGTGGCTTCAAGTCACCTTCCTGCTTTGGGTTGTGGCTGGAGAAGCCATTGTGGTGAAATAGTCTAGACTAGAAGGTACCAAGCTCACCCCAGTTTTTGCTTCAATTCCGTTGCTATGAGACTTCAGCCAGCATTTCCTAAAGGTAGAGAAGGAAGCCCTCATCTTCTCAGAGCTGCTTTCACTACTCAGTAGTATGGCTGTTTCTCCTGCTTCCCACTGCATCTATGGAGACTCAGAGGTTATAAACTTGGGAGAGGTCTGGTGTGCTGCATTCTTTTACAGCCGAGGAACCTGGCTGCAGCCAGGTCCAGGGAAGCACAGGTGCCATTGGGCTTCCCTTTGTAGTCCTGACAGCAAAATAGAGAATGGTTGCCATAGGGAGAGAAGAAGGCATTTGCCTTAGGTGTGGAGTGTCCTTGGCAGGTGTGTGATGAGCAGGCGCCTACCAGGAGGTGAGAGCAGCCCCCTGCTCCAGCATGACCCAAGAAGTGATGTGGGTGGGGCTGCAGGTGTTGCTGTTGAACTCAGGTGCAGGATTTGTGCTGGGAGCAGGTGGCGATGGGCATGTGTATTGTGCAAATCAGACCTTCTCTTGGGAATCTTCATGTGCCACCCATTGTCCTCAATGTGGCTTTGACTAAGCGAAATAAAATTAGTTCAACAACAGATGTACAGCAGGTACTTGTGGTGACATCAGACTATTTTGAACACCACCTTCCAGCCACCGATCTGTTTTAGTGAAAACCACTGTGCCACACGTGTGTTTTCAGTCTCGGGTTTCATATCGTTTGTGTTCTTACACATGAGGGCAGTACTCTGTGTCTCTCTATGTCTCTGTCTCTCTTTGTGTCTGTCTGCCTGTCTGTCTCTCTGTCTCTCTTTGTATCTGTCTGTCTCTCTTTGTGTCTGCCTGTCTATCTCTCTGTCTATCTTTCTCTGTGTGTGCACATGTATGCCGTGGTGTGTGTGGAGGTCAGGAGTTGATTTTCTCCTTTCATTGTGTGGGTTCTTGGGATTCAGTTAAGGTCAATGAACTTGGTGGCAAGCACCTTTACTCACTGAGCTATCTTGACAGTTCAGCCAGCAGCTGACTTTTAGCTAACACTAGGACTTCTTCATAAACCCCTTCTAAGGTAGGTGCTATGATTATTCTACTTCACAGATGGGAACAGAGGCATCAGTGTTATGCAGTACAAGATGACACTCCGGTGTGTGGTGGAGCAGGACTCAAAGCTCCTGGTCTCCTTCCCCTCCTCCTTTTGAGACAGGGTTTCTCTGTGTAGCTCTGGCTGTCCTGGAACTTGCTCTGTAGAGCAGGCTGGCCTTGAGCTCAGAGATCCGCCTGTCTCTGCCTCCACGTGCTGGGATTATTTCTCCTCCTCCTCCTCCTCCTCCTCCTTTTTTTTTTTTTTCCATGACAGGGTCTCACTATGTACCTATGGTTGTCCTGGAGCTCACTATATAGACCAAGCTGGCCTTGAACTCACAGAGATCTGCCTACCTCTGCCTTCCAAGTGTTGGGTTTAAAGGGGTGCACCACTACACCTGGCTGATGTGTCACTTGTTCTTACTTGACATGGCATTATAAGCCCAAAGAGATGAGCAAAGGAGCCTAGAGGTTATGAACACTCTTTTGGCCACGGAGTGTATGTGAGCAATTCCTACTCTCATCCATACAGCTCAAGGCATCCACTACTCGTTTGTTTTCATTCCCATGTAGATGCATCTGAACATTTCTTGACCATCCACCACCTAATGGACCATCATGCTGGAGATAAGACTGAGACAGACCTGGTTCTCAGCCTCAGAGGATTACCAGTCATCCTGAAAGTCCACAAGCTAAACAGAAATGTGTAATGAAGGCCATTCTAGATGGCAGGGTAGAATAGTAGTAGCTGGAGTTTATTGGGCATTTTTTCCTATGAATGATTGTCCATTCTCTCTACAGATTCTTTCATTTGATTTTGGTTAAATGGATAAGAAACTTCCCTGTGCAGTAGATACTATTTTATCCCCACCTTGAAGATGAGGAAATGGAGCCATAAAGTGATGTTGTTGCTGAGTGTCAGGGCTGTCTAACAGTGGACCCAGGACTTTGAGAAAGCACACCTAGGAGGGTTACCCTTGTTGAGTGTTTGGAGGTTCCATTTTAATCAATTAGTGAGCTCATCTGACTATTCTGTTGTGAACAGATACCATGACAAAGGCAACTATAAGAGAAAACATTTAAGGAGGGCTTGCTTACAGTTTGAGAGAATGAGTCCATTTTCATCGTGGAGAAGAACATGGCAGCAGGCAGGCAGGCATGGTGCTGGAGCAGTAGCTTGCATCTTATAGTTTATGTCCTATCTGAAAGATTGCAAGATGGAGGTAAAAAGAGAGTGAGACTGGAGATGGCATTGGCTTTTGAAATTTCAAAGCCCACCCCAGTGACACACCTCCTCTAACAAGGCCACACCTCCTAATCCTTCCTAAGCAGCTCACCAACTGGGAATGAAACATGCAAATATATGAGTCTGTGGGGGCCGTTATCATTCAAACCATCACACACAAATTCAGAAGTCCTTCCTTCTTCCTTCATTCATTCATTCACTTGTTCACTCTCTTAAAAGCAGTTACTAGGTATCTTCATTGCTTAAAATATAAGGAGAAGGAAGGGTGGGTGGATAGAGATGGTAAGACAGGGTTGGTACTTAAGTACTCTATAAATATTAAAGGACATTGAGGCAGTTGCTGGAGAGACAGCTCAGGGGTTAAGAACACTTGTCACTCTTACATATGATCTGGGTTCAGTTCTCAGCATCCAGATGGTGGCATAACAACATGTAACTAGTTCCAGGGGATCTTACACCCTTCTATGGCCTCCTCAAGTACTGGACGTGCATGTAGTGTATAACATACATGCTGCTAAACTCTCATACACATTTTTATAAAAACATAATAAAGGGCATGGAGAGGCAAGATTTTGCTCCTTGTCTTCAAATTGCTACACATTTAAAGTAAGGAAAGGAAGCCAACATATCGGCTTGACTTGTATACATGGTCACCCCATAATATAGAACAAAGAGTATATAGCCTGTTAAAGGGTGCAGGTTCTACTGATGGATTTCAGTATGACCTTGGCCAAGCCTTGAACTTCTAGAATGTTAGAATAAAGCTCTTGAACCTCATTTTACCGACGAAGAAGCCGAAGTTTACAATGTTGTCACTAGCTAGAGAAATATTTAAAAACCGCCAAATTCTGTGATTCCCTTCCAACCTCTAAGACTTGTCAATCTTTTCTTGTAAATGATTGTTGAGTTTCCCAATATTTAACCAGAGCATATGTTTGGGACTTTGGCAAGCTGTGGGTTTGAGAATAGAGTATCACGCGAGGGCTTTCTAGAATCATCAAGGGAGCTTAAAAGGAAGAGCAGGAAGCAATATGGACAACACGACATGAGTGCTCTTGGCTTGGGGTGGGGTGAGTGTGAGCTTGGATCGGGGACTTCCAGAGTCAGAGTTGGCTGCAGTGAAGCAGGGTAGTAAGATGGAGAGGAAGCATTTGGGAGGGTGGGAAGCAGAGGAGGCGGGAATAGGAGGAGCGGTTTCTTAGGTCTAAACCTTTTGCTTACTCGGCTATCATTTTCCTGTATAAGGATAAGTTGGACTTCTGTATTGTGCTTGGTCACTTCAGATAAATAGATGAAAAATATCTACTATTAATTTCAGGAAGCTGTGATAGAAGATACATCTCCAAACCCTCCTATAGAAAATCAGAATTCCTCTAAAACATTCAAAAAGTGTTTTTATGTATATGACTGTGGAGGCCAGGAGGTGTCAGATCTCATGGAACTAGAGTTACAGAAGTCTGGAAGATGCCATATAGGTGCTGGGAACTGAACCTCGGTCCTTTGCAAAACTGCTGAGCCATCTCTCTAGCCCCAAGCAGAATTCTTATTAACACCTTGGCCCTTGATTTTATGATTATTATTTTTTCATGCTGGGGCTAATAGGCATTCTTTTTACTGCTGAGCTATAAGCCCCTCCTCCACAAACCAATCTTCAACATCCACCTGAAGTTTTTATTTCTTCAACAAGAAACCTCCTCACATTTAATGATCCTTCTCATATGCTGGACTTGGGGGTCAAGATTTCTGAGAGAAGAGTCTCCTGTTTATCCTGAGTACCACAGTGAATGGATATTTGAAAGATAAAAGAAATGGGGAAGGAAGGGGAAGAGAGAGAAAGAAAAAGGGGGCAGATATGAAGAGGAGAGGACAGGAGAAGAGAGAAGAGGAGAGGAGAAGAGAGGAGAGAGATCTGCCACCTGTTTTTTGAGGGGCTAGATGCTCCCTGGTTGAAGAGCCATCTTGGTGTCATTAAAGTCTTAACAGAATTTTTATTTTTGTTTGGTTTATTTGTTTGTTTTGGTTTGTTTGAGACAGTATCTTTTTATACAGCCCTGGCTGCTCTGGAACTCACTCTGAAGACCAGGCTGGCCTCAAACTCAGAGAGATCCACCTGCCCCTGTCTCCTGAGGCCTGGGATTAAAGGTGTGTGCTTGGATTTTGCCAAAAATAAATCAAGCTCTAGTTCCAAGCATGGGTCATGAGCAGCTGTCCAAAGGATTCTAGATGCCCTTTCTTAGGAAGGTCAAGTTGGCTGTACCTATTAGGGGGGCAGAGGGCCCATCCCAGACACTTTAGAGCCAAGGATATTGTAAAGCAGGTACTCCACATTTCCAATACATGCCCCAGTGAATACGAACGATGGGCATTTCATCAGCTGCCCCAGCAGTGCAGAGTGATAACGGACTAGTTTACAAAAGGTATTTACAGTAATAAAAATTCTTGACTTGGAATCTGAAGGCTTGAGGCTGAGACTTGGGTGCTTTTACTTAGCTATGTGTGTCTTCTTCACAACCCAGTGATGAAGGGCATAAGGGAAAGATCTTGACAATACTCTGAGGCTGTGAGCAGTTTAGTTTGTGATTGTTATCTAGCAAGGTCTAGCCATGCCCTTGTCTAGATTCCACGTGAATTCCATGTGAGTAACCAGAGTCTATGGCTTGGTGGGTCCATGTACAACTCACTAGGTGATGTGGATTCTTACCCAGATTACTGTTTTGAAGAGCTAAAATGTCCATGGACAGTTTCCCTGGGTGGGAATGAGCGATTCCCTCTCCTAAAAGATTGATTATCTGGTTGATCACCTATTATGAGAAATCCAGTCTGCTTAAAGGGTAGAGGAATTTATTAGGAAGGAAGACTCACTACAGAATAGGAGATTTATCATAGAGTCCTGGAAGGCCGAGGTACAGTCCCACACTGTTCTTCTGCCTGAGTCTGTCCCAGCATCCAAGCCCAAGAGGGAGAGAAGAGAGAGGCTCTGTGTGTCTCAGGTCTTAAGGGTAGGCCCGAGGCCACACCCCAGGGGCAGGTACTTCAAGGTCATAGGTAAGTAGGACAGTAGTTACCTGCTACATCTCTAGGGGCGGTGCTTCAAGGTCAACAATAGAACAGATATCCATTACAGTAACCTAGACCCCCATCTCTTTTAATCACCTAGACACCCACCTTCTGCCTAGGGTGTTGCTGAAGGTCTTCTCCCATAGGTGTTGCATAAGCATCACTTCTCTTCAGGCTCCTTGCTGGCCTTGGTTTCCTAAGCCTCACCTCCTGATTTGCTTGCATCTGGTAGCTGAAGGTGCTGTCTCAGTCTCCTGACGATGTGGGCAGGACGTGGGCAGGATGCTTCTCATTCTTGCTTTCCAGAGTCTTTGTTCTTCCCACTTGAGGGGACTGCTTTGGGCCAGGTTGTTTTCTGCTGAAAATGTCTTTGAAGACATTCCAGCCAGAGGCCTGTCTATGAGCCTTAAAACTTCCTAAGTGTACTTTTGATGTCCTGGGCACTCCACTCACTGTGGCTGCTATTCTTCCCTGTTTTACTGGATGGTCTCTTTGAAGATCCCACAATCACACATTACATTGTTCTGAGAATAAAGTTGCTTCTTTCCCTCTGGGACATGACCTCTGAGTGTTGATAGACTCAGTTACCTCTGGATACTTGCCTATGAGCTACACTGGGTTGATTTTTCCTATGCTACCCTCTCTACTGGACCCAACAACTTCCTTCTCTAGGGGTGTGTGTGTGTGTGTGTGTGTGTGTGTGTGTGTGTGTGTGTGTAAGAGAGAGACAGAGACAGAGAGACAGAGAGACTTTTTCTTCCCAAGACAGCTCTTTCCTGTGACCACTTGTGCCCAAGGGCCAGTCTTAAGTCTCCAGGTTCTCTAAGAAAATTCACTTTGGTCTTAGGCCCAACTGTCCAAATCATCATCATCGGGTCTTCCATCTTGATGCCCTCGGTTTCCGCTGCACATTGGGGCTTATGATTCTTCATCTCAGGGCTTCAGTGGACCAGTTGCCACCTGGCTCCTGGGCTGGTCTGCTGACTGTCTCCAGTTCTCAGGCTTGGAGCTGTGAGGCAAGAGCTTCCAGACAAGATGCAGTTAGAAAGCCCCGTCTCCTCTAAGAACCACAAACCTCTTTTCTCTTTGGCTGTTGGGAATAGCACCCTTCCCCTTGCAGCTGTGTGAGAAGAAGCC
Source organism: Peromyscus eremicus (assembly GCF_949786415.1). NCBI lineage: Eukaryota > Metazoa > Chordata > Mammalia > Rodentia > Cricetidae > Peromyscus > Peromyscus eremicus. The sequence continues at coordinate 115,307,275 of NC_081421.1, read as the reverse complement.
AAATGCCCATTCTTAATGTGTGACGACTGAGGCTCACTGCGCTCTGCTGTTATCTCAGCAGGAGAGCAATTTGCAACCATTTAAAGGGCTTTTCCTCCTCCCTTTCCCTCTGTGTGTGCTTCTACACACACCAGTCCATATCTATTAGTGCAGATGGTGACAAACTAACTCCCCATTGAAAGGGCTCAGAGCAGAGGGGGAAATGGGTTTTTGGCCTCGTTCTGGCCTTATAAACAAGAAAGCTTGAATGATTTTAGGTTCCTGATTCTTGCCTCAAAAGAGCACAGTTTGCTTCTTCCAAACACAAGAGGTTGTAAATTGGTAATTCATCTCAACCAAAGGCCACATGATGAGCAATTGTAGAAGTATTTCTTTTTCTTGTTGTGCAAAAGAAGAACCAGACATCTGAGTGTGGGTTCCAGCTGGAATTCGCCTTTCACCATTTACAGCCCAAAGGCGCTGGCCGGGCCAGCCCTGGGCTCCATAGCTCCTCCTGCCTTTTCACCTGCAGGGCGGTCACAGGGTAGGAGGCTTCTGCATTGCCGTGAGTTCCCCTCCCACCCCAGGGAAAAAAGTCTGCTCTAATCAAAACACTTTACTATATTCCTTATTGTCAGCTAGTCCTGCCTGAACTCATTAAATAACAGTGTGTGTGGTATTTGCTGTCAGTGAAATTATCAAAGGCATTTCTCAGTTGGGGCACGAGCCAACTAAAACAATAATGAGGAAATGTCACGATCAGTCTTGACCAGGTAACCCTGCCCGTTCTAGATTCCCTCTTAATTTCAGCACAAGGGTCATCCCTCGAATTCTTACAGTAAGTCACTGCTCACCACTCACATGCAAAAGATGTGACCTATTAGAAAACTCACTGTATTCATTGCAGTTAATGAGATGTGGAAAGCTCTGTAATGTGATTTGCTGGGCCATATGCTGGAAAGGGATACTGCTGATTCCATTCCTCCGTATTTAATTTAGGCAGTGTGCAATACCTTCTTCATATGGCTACTTATATAATAAAAATTAACTCTGGATATAAAAAAACACACCATTGTGGGGTTTATGACTTGGAGTGCTTCAGTTTCATGTCTTGCATGGAAACATCTGTAAGTAATGTGTGTGGGTCTAATTTTAAATCCCGCCAAATATTTTCCATTTAACATTTGGTTTAGCTGACAAACTTGTGGAGGGGACTTGCAGAGCTGTCGGTAACAGATCTGTACAGTGTTCCCAAGGCCATAGACCTGTTTGGTGTGTGTGTGTGTGTGTGTGTGTGTGTGTGTGTGTGTGTGTGTAACGATAACTGTAATTCAAAACCTGCTTTTAAAAACCTTTTACATATCAGTGCACACAAAATGTAGCTGTTTGGACTTCTTGATGATCCTGTTGCAATTAATCTGTCGCCCCTAAAAGTAGTCACATTCGTTTTAAGTTTTGCTTTAACTTGTGTGGTAGGAAAACATCGGAAGGCTGGAGAATTGGTTGTGGGTATGGAAGACCCTGCAGGACAAGGTGGTAGGAGCCAATGCTCGTGGGAAAATGGTGGTGGACACCATTGCAGGAACGGACAGGGGGACAGACCAAGTCCGTCCCCCCACCCCCTTAGGGGGGAGGGTCTCCAGTAATCTACACTGCATTTCCTTACTTGAAAAAAGCAAGTTCTCATTAATTCTCAACAGGAGCCAGGCCCTCCCATCTATCCACAGATCTGAGCTATAGAACTGGTAAAAGTCAACCCCTCCTTTGTCTGCTGGTAGGGTTACCCAATGAAATAGAGAGGGCCCACAATGTGAATTTCAGATAAACCACAAATACTTTTAGTACAAATTCATCCCAGCCAGGCAGTATTTGGGACACACTTATATTAAAACTCGAGTGTGGCGGTAATCTGGAATCCACACACCACCGGGTGTCCTGTATTCAGTTGCTAAGTGAATACAGGCCCAGCCCTTCCACACCCGGGTCAGCGGGTTTGCTGACTGCATGCTACGGATGGCCTGAACCCGCAGGAGGGTGGGCAGAAGCCATTAATGGCTCCCTGGGGATGGGGTGGTCCCTGGGAGCTCCGCTATGCAGTTAATACGGTTAATAAACACACTCCTCCTGGGGCTCCAACGAATGCTGACTCAGCATCCGGGCAGAGGGGATACAGGACCCCAGAAACATAATTAAACTGTTTCCACGACTGACTCGAAAATAAAAGTGGGGTGGAGGGTGGGGCGAGAAACTGGAGGGGGAAGTTAAACAACAAATGGCGAGGTGTGCGTGAAACCTCAGGGAAACTGTCGGTTTTGCTTCAAGGGAATTGAATTGTGAAACTTCCAAGTTGCGAAATTTCACTCGGCTGATGCCTGTGAGAACTGAAGTTTGTTTTAATTGTCAATTAAAGCTGGGATCTAAGGAGCCTTAGGGCGGTGCTGGCCCGAAGGGAACGCGGTGTGGGCCGGAAGGATGACAGTACCGGCCACTGGGGGTCAGGATAAGCTCGCAGAGTGGCCGGGCTGCGCGCTTGGGAGGGGAGCGGGGCTCTGCCCTGGGGAGGCAGGGCCTGGGAGCCAGCAAGGATGTCAGGTACTAAATGGCCTTTACCAGAGTGCAGTCGGCTTTGTGCAGATGACCAAGTCTGATAACAAAAGAAGTGTGGCCTTGTTGAAGATTTTATGTAATAGAAAAAGATTCATTTGCTTTCACAAGGAGTCTTAAGACAGAAACAGCCAAGCCCTGGATTTTTTTTTTTTTGCCTTAGAACTTGAGAGAGAGAGAGAGAGAGAGAGAGAGAGAGAGAGAGAGAGAGAGAGAGAGAGAGAGAGAGATTGAAGTAGGAACCATCCCCCTCCAAGCATCCCACCAAAGTTTAGATGTTTGGGAGCTGCTGTTGACTTCTTGTTAACCCGAGAATGCAGCCTCAGAGGAGATTCCCCCACCGAGGGATTAACCACACAGAACAGTTAGGGAATGTGAGGTCTTGAGAGACTTGAGATCAAGGAGTCTAAAATGTTTGTAAGAGGAAAAAAAAATCCTCAGTGGCTTGGGAGCTTTACGAAGACACTTTAAAAAAGAATCACAATTGCCCTTATTTAAGAGCTTTGGAGATCCAAATATAAGCCTCTTTTCTTCTGCCAAGAAGGCCACTTACTCCTTTGGTGTGCCTTTAATGCTTAAAGGAAATGCTGGGGTTCCAATTCGGTCCCCAAACAGAAGTCTTACAACCAACTTTGTAATTTTTTGCAAAGTCCACGTTTCTCCCTTAGCGCCTCAGATTCCCGTTCTGTTTGGGGATGATATATTAAAGAGAGACTGAATGAATGGCTTTCTCAGAAACTGCGTGAGAAGCAGGCTTGGTGTCTTTCAAGTGGCTCCAATGCTTGGATGGCAGGGCTCCTTGGATCGAGGGTCATGTCCAAAGACTCTTTGATGACAGTCACTTGGTTTAGAGAAGATGCACCCTGAACGTTTCAATCATGTATTCAACCATCTTTATTGAGGACTCACTGCATCCTCGCAGGGTCGGTTATGGGGGCGTTCAGTGTCTGAAAACTGTCAGAATCTAATGCGGAAGCCAAGGGTGGGAAAAGGCACAGTGAGCTGTCCAGTAGCCTGACACAGTGTTCTAGAGAATGAGGAAATCATTCTTTTCTTTCTGGAAGGAGGAGAAGCCACAAGTTTATTTAATCTTTTCTAAGCAACTTATTTTTATTGCATTTTTAATTTCCTCTCTTGCATTACCATGACCCTTTTCACTGGCTTCCCACGCCTGGTGCTTAATTACTTATCATTAGCAATGTACACGGGGGCCTTGCTGCATATTATAAATGTGATCATTAGTACATGGAAAGACAAAGGCTTCTTTAAGACTGTCATTAGTTATTCTGTTTTCATGGAAATGTTCATTAGGAGAAACTACCCACCTGGTTAAATAATTATAATTAAGAATTGGTAATCTCCTTTGCATTTTTAACTTGATCTTCCGTCTGTTTGCATGAGGCTAAACAAGCCTTATTTGGCTAGTACTCCATCGTCTTTCATTTTCTCAGGGGTTGTCAACAAATACAGACTGCTTGTTTTAAACTGTAGGTGATGACTGATTTACAGCATGATGGATATAATTTTGGTAATCCAGTGGTTCATCTCTGAGCCTGTAGACCAGTCATGGAATGGTGAGTCAGAGCCCAGAGCCCAGGAGCTTCGCTTGGTTTTTTAGTCTCTGGAGTTCTGTCCAAGGCTGTATTTAACCGCCTCAGCCACAGGGGTGCTGGGCTGGGACGCCACTGGCCATTACTCCATTGTGTGCCAAGAAAGACAAGTAGCAGTTGGATGGTGTGAATGCTTGAGTGTCAGTCTTTATGTGCTGTTGAATAGGGTGCCCACAGCAGCATGGTGGCTGTGTCCTTGCCGATGCCCAAGCAAATACAGTCTGGGCACGGCCTTCCAGTTGGTAGCAAGTGGCCAGGAGGCCATCCATGGACTAGGTGACAGAAATACAATGAAGGGAGCATGGTCACACTGTCACCCACTCCCCTCTGCCCGGACTGATCTGAACCAAACTGCTACCCTGGGCCGAGGAGAGTTGGCCAGTGATAAACCACAATTGTGGGAAATGCTGGGGCAGTTCATAAATATCATCTGTAAACAATTAGGCAGGCGCTGCTCATTCAGTGCCATTTTGAGAAGCTAAGGAAGTCTGCAATCAGTTATATCTCCAATTACCATAAAAATATATTAGCCATTCATTCATTTATTAATGATTCATCAGTTAACCACACATAATGAGCAAATAATTAGCAGTGCTGTACGGTTGCCAAAATTGAAAAAGTGTTGGCATTTTAAAGATGAAAGGTTGCATTTATGCAAAAGTCTGGTGATGATAAAGTTAATACGGAAGATCATTATAAAAGTGCTGTCCTGTATTGCAGGCTGAGGTACCACAAAACTTGCCTAATTGAAGTGAAATTAACATTCTCTCCAAGTCTGCTTGTTGCCACACACAAACTGCTGGGTCTCTCCCGGAGATCTCCCTTCCGTAAGGTGCACCGCACAATACAAGTTAATAAAATGCCAGACAGCTAGACTGTGTTCTTTGTTTGCTTGGTTCAGGGCCTCGTGGAAAACAATAAATTGCATTCATGTCAGCTGAGGCCCATCCCTTTGCTAATTACTGTTTGGTGCTGAAATGACTTCTGTGAAATTGGGAGCGCGAGGAAACGGAGAGAGCCTTACAAGGGAGCTTTTCAGAGTTTTTGCAGTAAATGTGAGATAGGCCTCAGGCACACAGATGTTAAAACACTGAATTCCCCCACAGATTGCACTAATGGAAACCCTGTCAGGGTAAGTCAAATCCGGGTCTGTGGTCAAAATCTAATTAAGGTTTCTGTACTTAAAAAGAATATGAATGCCTGGGGGTGGCGATGAATGTATAAGAAACTCACTTGTTTGTAAAATTGTTCGCGTGAATAGTAAGTACCATGGGGCTGTTACCTGCGATGTAACACCTGCTTTCTCTGTTGCGTTCTGCTTTGCTGAATGCACGAGAAGGGTCGTCCCAGGGGTCAGTCAACCCTGCTCAGGCCAGAGTGGCCTCTGCCTTCGGGGTCTGGGACAAAGCATGGCTTGAGGTCACGGTGAAAATGGATCCTTAGATCCTTGCCCTGGAATCCCAAAGGATGCCTTGCCCTGCCACATGAAAACCACCCCAGATGATCCTGCCCCACTGCCTGGCGCCACTGAGGAAATAGTTCTTGGGGAGGGTGTGGGGCTGGCCCAGTCTTTCCTATTGGGCAAACAAAGGGTCGCCTGCTTGCAGCTCACCGGCCAGCCCGTTGGGCCGGCCGCCCGGAACAGCTGCAGTGTGCAGGCGAGGCCCTGCTTCTAATAGAGGAAATGAATTTATAATGCTGCCGTCTCTTCGTTTTCACCAAGCACAAATTTCCCCTTAAATACTTAAAAACAACACCCAGAGCTGGATATACCTTAAATTTCAAATAAATGAAATCTTAATCCAGTCTGTTGCTGAGGCTGAGTTGTTATTAAAGAAATAAATTTGAAACAGCAAGTGGTTTGAGAATTTTTGAATTTAATTATTTAAATCTACTTAGGGTAACTCTTGTGTGCTATTTCAGTTTCCCATGGAGAACATGAATTCTGGGAAAGGTGTCCCATGCAGGGCCTTGGAAATATTAACTTTCATGTACAACTGTGGTAGTGGCGGACGGGCTCTGCCACCCTCCTGCGAGGAAAGTGAAAGGAAAAAACTCTGAGATGTTTTTTTCCTTCGTGACATTCAGTCAAGGAGTACGAGTCATATTTTTCAAAGAGAGAAAGCCAAGTCCTCTTTTCAGCTTCTATCAGCTTCAGAGTCACAGTTTAAACGTCATTCATTTGAAGCTCTTCAGAGAGCAGACGAACATGCAGCCATTGAACCGCGTGAGGACCAGAAAGGAAAGAGAAATTATTACTGCTACAGTCGAAATGGTCAGCAACTTATTTAGTGTGTTCTCTGGCTTGGCAGGTGTCCGGGGCCTGATTTTTGACATTTGTGAAAATGGATTGTCTGTTGTAAGGAGCAGGTTCAGGCCTGAGTTCCCTGGGCCTTTTTGGTGTCGTTCCAGGCCTGGGGCTAGCCTTATCTGGTGCATGGCCTTAGTTCTGACAGACAGCAGGATAGACCTTCCATGTGCGATCAACCTAGCTTTCTATCGCTGCCTACATTGGGGTGTGTTTGGGGAGCGCAGAGGAGATGGTACAGCATCAGGGCCCAGACTTGTGACAGACAATCTTCCTTCCAGCTCCCTGGGACTTTGCCATGGGGCCTGATAGGTTTCAGGATCTTGTCTAAGAGGGTTGCTTGATCATCCACCTGCACTCTCTCTGGAGTGTAGTCTCACCCACACAACGAGATCCTGAGGCCTGAGTCAGAGAAATGATGAACATCTAATTTGTTTCTCTTTCATGCCGGCTATTTGATATTATAGCAGTCAGGACCTTGGAACTGCCAAACAGAACTTTCCCACACCCAACCCAGACTAGCAGGAGGATATTGACTTGGAGTGATTTTTAGATCCTGAATTCTATTGTTATTATTTTTTCTGCTCAATATAAAAATCTTCATGGAAGCCAAAAGTCTTTAAGGAAAAATCAGGTCTTAGTGTGGGGCCCAGCCTCAGCCTCAACCTCGTTTCTAATAAACGCAAAGCTCTTCAGAAATTGCGTAATTCGCAGTGTTCAGAGGATGAGTGAATACTTTATCTTTCAGAAGAGCAGACATGAAGTTAGATTAGGGGTTTCCCCAGGAAGTGAGGCCCTTAGCCAGTGATGGCTCAGAGGTAACATCTGTAATAACGGCAGCATGGACTTGTAGCTGATTTGGAGGGTTTAATTCTTTTAAAAGTCTACATACATTTAGAAAGCAGCTCCTCTTGCAGATGCCCTAGGACTCTGGGGAGGAAAAGTTGTGGTTACTGCTTTTGGGGGGTTCTCAGATTAGCTGAGGGAGTGGGCTCCCCAAAAGTGTGAATCAAGCTTCATGTAGCCAAATTCTATGTAATTTCAATGCCTGGCATGTAGGAACCAATAAGTATTTGCTGAATGAGTGGATCTGTTGAGAAGGGAGTGCCATGCCTCCTGTCCATTGGGGTTGTTGTGAGCGATAGACACTAACATTTCTAACTTAGTTGGTGCCCCATGTACTACACAAGCACAAATTATTAGGTATCATGGGAATCAACAAGGGTCCCAGGCAGCTGGTTACACTGCTTTCCCTTTTTTTTTTTTTTTAAATTTTTTGATTTTTTATGAAGTTAGTGACATTTAGATTCTTTTGTTGGGCAGATGGTAGAATATCACACCTGTTGGAAAAGTAGGCATTTTGGGAAGGGACATTAATTTGGGACTATTTATAATAAAGAAAACACACTGGCCTCTTAGTAATTATACACATGTTGTTTCGCCAAGAAGTAACCCAGCTGAGCACTCAACTCTTTGAAACAGAGCTTCAGAAATGAAAAGACCACCATCTCTTAATGTCCTGCTTTCTCTGTTCCTGTGCTCTCTGGACTGGCTTTAAATATATATTTTACATTTAAGTGTGTGTGTGTGTGTGTGTGTGTGTGTGTGTGTGTGTGTGTGTGTGATAGCTCACGTGTGGAGCTGAGAGGACAAATGGCTGGAGGCAATCCTTTACCTCTACCTGTGGGTTCTGGGGATTGAATTTAGGCTGCTAAGCTTGGCTGCAAACAACCTTATCCACTAAACCCTGTCATGGACCCTGTCTTGGTTTGCTTTTGGCTTTGAGACAGGGTCTCACCGAGTTACCCTGTCTAGTCTGAAACTTGATATTTAGACCAAGCTGGCTTAGAATTTGCAGTGGATTGCTTTGCTTCTGCCTCCCTGGAGTTGGGAGTATTGGCACAAGCCACAGTGCCTGGTTTTCTAGATTGACTTTTAATCTCCAGTTTGTTCTCAGTCTTTTGTCTCGTCTCATTTCTCTCTACTCTGTCCTTCTCATCTCCTTCTTCTCCCATCGCTCACTATCCTCCTCTTTCCTCTTCCCTGTCAAATTTCCATTTCCCAGGAAGCTCCTCCAACTACTTCAGGGCTTAACTCAGCCGTGTCTGCTGCGGTCTCCCGAGGGGCTCCTGTACGGATCCCCAAACTTCCAGTTCTAGATCAGATGCCCTGTGGCCGTCAGGCTGACAGGCTCATGACCCTGCTAAGGCCATGTTGTTCCTGGGCCCTTGACTCTTGTTCGTCTCTCATGTAGAAGACTTCTTCCACTGCACCTTTCCGAACTCTTTGTGTTTATTGATCATCCCTCTTTGAAACCCATCTTTGCTTCCTTGATTTTCACTACATCTAAGCTCCTAATGCCCACAATTTAGGAACTCTTTCATTGTACTCTATAATTTAGTCTTAGCTTCCCATATAAGCCCTAAGCTTCTTACAGCTAAAAGAGGCTACAGTGCTTATTATGTACAGTGCTCTGTATTAAGGTGCATTGCATCATTATTCCACTTAATCTCCGTGACAACCCTAGGAGGTGGGCCTTTTTTTTTTTCCATTTCCATTTTACAGATAAGGAAGCTCAGGCCCTGAGAGCATGTCTGATTCACCCAAGGTCATTCAGCAACTGAAAGCCAATGCTGGCTTCTTCAGTACTTCCTGCTTTGAACCACCCTAATCCCACTTTGGGAATGAAGGGCTTGCTCCTCCAGCTGCTGGCTGTGCTGTTGGCTGGCAGCTCATCTGTCAGTCATCTCTGCTAATTGTCTTCTGCTGACCAAGGCCTCTTCACTTGATGCCATGCCTCCTTTGCTGGGACAGCTTGTCTCCACAAACTGGTGTTGCAGTGGTATGAGGATCTGTCCCCCTGACCCAGGCTCGGGGAAACTTCTAAGTCCAAACCAGGTTCAGAGCTCTTGGTGAGGATAGCTGAGGCCTTTACTCTGATTTCAACAGAGCTCAATATTTTGTTTGTTTGTTTGTTTTTCGAGACAGGGTTTCTCTGTGTAGCTTTGGAGCCTTTCCTGGAACTCACTTTGTAGGCCAGGCTGGCCTTGAACTCATAGAGATCTGCCTGGCTCTGCCTCCTGAGTGCTGGGATTAAAGGCGTGCGCCAGCGCTGGCGCCGCCACCACCACCACCACCACCACCACCACCACCACCACCACCACCGGGCCATAACTTTCTTGTACACAAATATCTGATTCAAAGTCTGATGCTTCTCAGGGAAGCCAACCTAAAGATTTGGTACAGGGGTAGTCTGAGAAAGGTGATATGAAGATAGAATCTGGAGGGGGCGTATCTGCTGGCCAAGAGTTATGAGGACCACACCTCTGGAGCGACATGGGACAGAGACAGATCAATGCCAAGCTGAAATGGTATGCTGGTTGGTGAATGTATCCAGCATCTGGGAATAGGACAATAGTATTGATGGCTGTCACTAGGGGGGAGGGCATAAATGCTTTAAAAAAAGAGGTAATTAATTTAGCAATTAGTATGGAAACCAGAAGGCCTTATTGATTAAATATAAAGCAAGTCTGACTTTTTATAATTAGGAGGCAGAAAAGTTAGACATTAAGAGAGTAGAGCCAGAGACATCTTCAGATTGACAGTGTGCCAGAGGAATTTGAATGCTCAACCTAGGTGAGTGTACTGTTTTTTTGTTTTTGTTTTTTTGTTTTTTTTTTTTGGTTTTTCGAGACAGGGTTTCTCTGTGTAGCTTTGCGCCTTTCCTGGAACTCACTTGGTAGCCCAGGCTGGCCTCGAACTCACAGAGATCCGCCTGGCTCTGCCTCCCGAGTGCTGGAATTAAAGGCGTGTGCCACCACCGCCCGGCGAGTGTACTGTTTTTGCCCGTCCAGGTTCTGAGGGAGAAAGACCAGGTCCTTGAGACATATTAGATGGAGGTATCTGAGTAAGTCTGGGGTCCCCACTGTCTTTGGACCTGCACAAGTTGGCCAGTCCTCTAGGCTAATTGCTAACATTATGCTATTTTTGCTTAAAGACAATGCAGAGGCCTCTGTCCCACAATGCAAAGGTGTCTCATATGTTTCTTCTCTAGGCAGCCAGACCAAAACACAATTCTTGTTTTATCAGACTTAGAGGTCTTGGGTCCCAAAGGGAGAAAGCTTTTAGCAAGGGATGAAACAGAGTCCCGCTGGACTTGAAGCTATGGCAACTGGGAGGGCACTTCGGATCCAAGGGCCAAGGGATCATTATCTTAGCAGCCGTATTTGACCCCAACCAAGAAGAAATAGGGCTGCTTTTACCCACTCAACAGGGCAGTCAGGCCTGTGTTCACAACCCATGTGAACACTTGGATATCTCTAGATAGTCTGTTTACCCAGGTTTGATGGTACATGGACAAGCACAGGAACCTTGTCTGAGAAGAGGTTCAGAAGCTCATCCTCTCAAAGATGAGGGCATTGGGTAAGAATAGGTCTACCAGGCCGGCCACCCAGACTAGAAGAGATTCTGGTTAAGGGTGAAATTGTCATCAGAAGAGGAAATAGTGATCTCAATGTCAACCTTGAAACCAGGTGCAAATGTAGCTGGCCCCAGCAGCAGTTAGGGGCTGTGTCTACAGGGCTTGAGTCAGTCAGAGAGAGGTTGCTAGTCTTGGTGGCTTGTTGCCATTGTTTTCCAGGCTATCTGACTATTTGGGAGCAAATAGCATTCCCATTCCTAGTCTACCAGGTAGGCTGTTGAGTGGCATTATCAATCAATGATCTCCCCACAACCTTTTCACATTGCTTGAGGAATATTATCCACTGCACATATCTTAAGCAGCTACTACGGGGTACATTTTTGTCTTTGGTATGGGAAATATGAAAACGATTAAGAGAAATAAGATGTTTCCCCTTGCTTTTAGGAGGGTCACAATTTGGTGGTGGAAAAAAAAAAAGAAATTTAGCTAGACTGTTACTAAACACAATGGTAGAAGTGGTGATAGAGAGGTCATAAAAGATGAGGTGATTGGGGAAGAAAGACAGGAGAGGACAGCTTTCAGGAACCAATGGCTGCTTAGTACCTCTGGTGATGCACAGGAGGTCTGGATGGAGGGGTATTCCAAGCAGAGCAAAGGTTTGGGTGACGAATCTCACAGGTGAGTGTTGCTGTAGCAGAGGTCAAGGCAAGGACAGGGTCACCAGTTTTATTCCATGGATGACATAGGGCCATTGGCAGGGATGAGGTTGTCTGGTGTTCTCTACTTGCCTGCTTGCAGTGACAACTCCTCTTTCTCATGAAAGTTGAGCATCCTCTTACAACAGATGACACTTACAAAAAGCCATACCTGAAGGCTGATGTGATGGGCAGATGATGCGTTTATACCAACCTAACACCTTAGTTGTGGCAGACACCAGGAAAAACTTGGGGCTGAAAAGACATGGTTGAGGTTACTACTCCCTGTCCATAGGTTCTTCTACACGGCCAATAATGCCTAGTTGGTTTTTTATGTATTGTTGAAAATTGACCATTTCCCCCAAATTACTTATGATAGTAGTACCCAAAGTATTGATAGGGGAAACTGACAATTTCTCATATACCCAGAGCTCCAGAATACCAGCAGTTTGAGACAGTAATCCAGAAGGCCCTGTGTACTCATGATGCAAGGAAAGGTCTCATTGTCTGGGATCACTTCACTGTATTCATTAAACTCTTGAATGATAATTCTGAAGGCAGATAACCACACAAGACCATCCCATAATCAGAGCACAAAAATCAAGATGAAAGAAAGCATTGAATTCTAAGGTCATCATGCCTTGGGAGACAAGAAGAATGGTGAACTATTTTGCAACACTCTGGTAATCGAGCTTAAACTAAATTTCATGTACAATTCAACATTTGATGTAGATGAACTCAAATAAGAGATAGAGGCCACATTTGCCTTGTTGACTTTTTTTCCCATTAACAACCATAGACAATGCACAATTGTGAGTTGCAATAGTTTATAATGGCTCTACTATGATGGGAACCACAGTTGTTTACAGAAACGTGTTATTACTGAACCTTTCTGGTGGCAGCTGGATCATAGTTTAGTACTTGGTCTTCCATCATGTCCCATCTGGCCCTCATGGATGTTGCTTTAACTTAGTCCAAGATACCAACCTGTCCACTGCGTCGAGGGACTCTGGAGTGATGCTCTGCACCTGGAAGCTGACTTTGAAACTATTCATCCTAATTGAGAGATGTGGGCTATCCTTTAAAAGTCAGAGAAACGCTGTGTGAGACAGCCAGGAAGGGGAGTGCTGCAAGCACACATTTGGAACCATCTTTCTGTAAGAGGCTTTGGTGAGCAGAACACCTGGGGTGAACTGGATGTGGGAAAAGCTTTAAAAGGTGTTTGCTTTAATCTGTAAAAACCACTGTGAAATTTAGTTCAGATGTTATACGGATCTGGGTGAAAACGGTCAGATTTCCACATAGATGGGCCAACTGAGAACGGATAATCCTCTAGAGATTGCCAGCTTTCCGACCATGCCTCCTCCTCATCCATCCAGCTGCTTCTCTCTTTCCTCCCCTCTCCTGAAAACCCCCTTTAATCTCTAAGAAGGTGGACTCCTTAAGTGCAGAAGACTTCCATTAAAGTTCAGGGGTTCTTGAGGGATTGTCCCGCACAGTAGAGGTCAAAGCACGGATGTCGACCGATGAGATGGGAGTGACATCTGGTCCCCAAAGACACTGAGCACACCCTCTCAGTAGACATGGTGACTACTCAAGAGAAGTGATATTGGACTCAGGTGGACTTCTTGGCTCCAAATCTGGTAACGCCGGTTTCATCAGCTTTTTGAGTCATAGAAAAGAGGTAGAAATGTGAGGCTTGTGGACCCAGTACCGTCACTCACTTTAGGATGTGGTTTTCCTTGTGGAAGCCTGGGGAATGAGGCAGTGATCTCCGAATTTCCTTTCAACTTCAAAATTTCATGAAGGAGAATCACACACGGCCACCTTGGATGGTTATATTGCTACTGTATGTTTTCTTTAAACAGAGTCTCAAATCCATTCAATATGAAGCAGATTAGTAATGAGAACCAGACACTCGGGAGAGGCCACCCTCAGATTCTGGGAATTTGCTGCCTTTCCCTGGGTGTTTGTGTTTACGTCTTCTGACTCCTAGGTGGGGGTCCCATTCTAGGGAGGTAACATTTATGTGAATCCAAGTAGAGGAGAAGTTTTATCCTTCATCTCCCCTTCCCAAACAATCTAGCTTAGTTCATCATCTTGTGTTGACATTACTTATGAATGCTAATTAACTCATAAATGCTAATTAATAACTCCATGTGCTTCTATTTACTGGCAAATATAGGCATCCAGGTGCAGTGTAGACCTGGTCTCAAGCTCAGTGTTTCTCTATCTCTGAGCTAAGAGAGTGGGTGAGTAACTCTGCTGTGCTATCAAAGTCACATTTAAAAAAATATGCATGGGAGTTACAACTAAATTCTCACAAAAGCATCATCTTCTGACTTTCCACTGAGAAAATAAACCAGGGCCAAATCCAGCCATATTAGTCATTGTTTTCCAGAGAAGCTATGTCCATAAGTGGAGATGTATAGAAAGAGATACTGGCTCATGGGATTATCACTGCCTCATTCCCCAGGCTTCCACAAGTTCCGAAGCTGGTGTCTGTGAGGCAGAGCACAGGAAGGCTGGGAGATATTTCTGTTCTACACATTAAGGCCTGAGAACCAAGGGAGCTGGAGGTATTAGTTCCAGTCAGAGTGTGAAGAAGGTGTGTGGTAACTCAGGGCAGGAGAAGGTAAATACACCAGTTCAACTGTACAAAGGGAGCTCACTCTTCCTCTATCCCTTCTGTCTAGTCAGATTCTTGGGTGGATTGGATGTGCCCACCAGTTTGGCAAGGATGATCTTAGTCTGTCCATCCAAATACTGATCTTTTTTTGGAAAGAGCTTCACAGGGACCCAGAGAACAAATGTCTTCCCATTGCCATCCCTTAGTCAAGCTGATGCATAAAATTGATCATCGCATGAGCCAATAGCAAGATCAGATTGCATTTCAAATCTGTGGGACAAGGTTAAAATACAGAGGTGGGCGGAGAACCTGCTTCAACCTGACCTTGGTGTACACCAAGGTGTTTTCTCCTTGTCACAGAGTGGTACAGGAACCTCTAAAGTGTACCAAGGAGAGCCTGGTCAGGCTGGACCTGAAGAAAGCCAGTGGGGCCCTGAGGCACAGAAAATGCCAATACCTTGGCTGTCTTACAGGCAGAGGGGTGCTGACTGCCTCCTCCGCTAGATGGTCATCTGTATAAAGGCTGGAGGGCATCCTCAGCGAAGCCAGACCCTCCCTGGGATGGTGTTGACTTAAGCTTAAACTTGTGGTCTTTCTTGGGAAGCCCTGTGGGAGCTTTCATGTGACTCCCGTGATTATGGAGGCTCAAATGCTTTCAGCAAATGAGATGCATCTTGGCCTTGAGTCTAATGATCACATTACTTGGGATTTGTCACACCAGGTTTTCGTGTGGAATTCTCCCACAGCAGGGATATTTCTGTGTTATTGCCTAGGACTGCTCTCTGTTGGAGGGTTTTGTAAACCGAGGGAGAAGAGTTCTATAGCTCAGGCAAGCTCACAGAGCTGGGAAGTAGTGGTGATGCTGGGATTGGATCTCTGCCTTGGGTGCAGCTGTAGGCTGTGGACCAGTTCTGACCCTGGTGAGCCTGCAGGCAGCATTGCTCTAGGCCTGATCCCTGCCTTCCAGAGCTTCCTTCTCCAGCTTCAAGAGCTGGGTCCAGGGTCTTGATTCCTCTGCCAGCTGCAATTTGCTTCTGGGCCTTACCCTAACCTGCCTCCCCATCAGGCCTTTTGGAAGTGGAAGCCCCCTCCCCCCAACAGTATTCTCCAGCCTTCTCCCTTCTCTCCTCTCAGGACCATTTCCACCCCTTACAAGTACTGTCCCTGGTTGTTTTTAAAGTCCCTGTTAAATAAACCCTGAGCAGAGTCCCTCAGGGGGAGAGCTGTGAGGAGAGCATGCAGAGCCGAAGGCGAATATTCATGTCCTTGTATAAGATCCTGTCTGGGGAGCGGTGCAGACTATTGCTTTTGGGTGAGCCTTCTAGGTGTGGGGAGCTTTCCTTTGTAAAGAAAGAGAATCTTTATAAACCTTATTCTCTTTTCAAAGAGGCTTTATGGGTGGTGAGGATAAAGCTAGAGGCAGAAGAAAGAGTTGCTAACTGTATGTCAATCCACCTGCTTTTAAAGGTGGGCGTGGGAGGGGGAGCTTTCCTCTGTGTCTCTCCCCAGGGGTGCAAGGAACACATGGTTGCTTACGCCTCTGACACTGTTCTCTGGGACAGTCAAGCCCTGTTTTCCCTCCCCAGGTGGTGTCAGACAGAGACAGGGCCAGTGGCTGTGTCTGCCAGCCCCAAATACCAACAGCTGTGTAGTCCTGGGATAATTGCTCATATCTGTTTCTTCTCCCTTCCAGGTCTCGGAAAGTGTGCCAGGAATGGACGCTGTACAGTATGATGACCTGCAAATGCAGCCCTTCCATTTACACTTCAAACTCCAAGTCAGCCATGTCAGAGTTTGAACCAGGGCTGCAGAGGATAATGGGTCAGATGCAATTAACAGCCCGGAAGAGCTGCACGCTGCAATCTGACTTATTTATTTATTTATTTATTTTTGCCCATCAGATTCCAAGAATGCTAGTGCTTAAAAGCAACCAAACAATCGCTCTATTGTACTGAAATAAAGCCCAGTTCATTCAAAAATCAATTGCACCACCAGGTGGAGCACACGCTGGCCCCAGACAGATGGGGATGACCCACCTCCTCCCCCAATGAAATCTTGTTAAATTAAAAACTTGATCCAGAAGTGGCCCAAATAGGGAGCATGAATGGAATGGAGTCAGTTCCTCTCAGCGGATTCTTCTCCCACTCTTTCCCTTCTTTAGAAATGAATTCCCCATTCCGATTTCATCAGCGTTGGCATCTCTGCAGACACACAGCCCTGTGTCACTTCAGTGTGACTGAAAGCTAGAGGGTGATGGTGGGCCAGCGCAGATGGTTTTGAAAAGCATGGGCATCCACGCAGCCCTTTCCTTTAGTTACTAGTCTTGTAAACTATGTGGTGCACTTGAAGTCCGTCGAGAAGCGCAGGCACTCCATGTCAAATATCCACTTAATATTGAACAGGATGTGAGGGACACACTAGAGCATCCAGGCCCTTCTCAAGTTTCACTGTCTGAAAATTCCAAAGCTGACCCAAGTCAACCCCCAAAATGTTTAACACCCTGGGCCCGAACACAAGAAACCCTGTGATGAGCAGACATTCAATTACACTTTTTTTTTTTTAAAGTGAGAAACATTTTTGTAAAATAGAAGCTCTGGAAATGAATTGGCAGCTGCAGAAGCAGTGAGTAAGGGCCAAATTTTGTGGGGGAACTTTTACCGGAGTAACAGAACTCAGAAGAAAATGTGAACAGCAGACACCTTTGTTTCCCAGTCAAATGAACTGATTAAGAAATAAAACATCTTAACGTGTTTTTAAATGGAGAATTAATTATTTATATGATAAAAATTAAAGCAGGGCTATGTGAGTTCTGTTCTTGTGTGGGAGTTGTATGGGGGCAGAAAGAGTGATCCCATGGGTCCATGTCTTAAGTCACCAAGCAAAAGTGAAGATTAAGAATTCCAGTCATGGAGGCAGGGACTGCATTCAGGTTCTAGGTCATGTTGGCTGGTTTGATTCTCAAAGTGCACATGGTTATGATACAGGCTGGGGACGAAAGAAAACCACACTGAGTAGACTGGATGGTGACTGGGCAGCAGAAGAAACAGCTATTTTAATCCTGGCTCTTGGGAGGCAGAGGCAGGGGGAATCTCTGTGAGTTTGAGGCCAGCCAAGACTACAAAGTGAGAGCTTGTTGAGGAGAGAGAGAGAGAGAGAGAGAGAGAGAGAGAGAGAGAGAGAGAGAGAGAGAGAGAGAGCTGACCATGAAAGATCCGAAGCAAGAAGTGAAGAAGCCATACTGTTCTTTATCTTACTAACAGATGCGTTTGGATACAGGGAAACAAGGCAATCTCAGTTATTCCTTAGATCCAGAGGAAAAAAAGTGGGCATGTAACCTTTGACATCTCTGGCTCTAGCATCTCAATTCCAGCCCTTTGGCCCTGACCTCTTCACATTCCAATATCCTGAAGCCAGACGCTCCCAAGCTTATGCTGCAAATTATCTTGGTGTTGTGGATAGACACTCTCTGGTTCAGGTGTGGTCTAGAGACCACCCGCCCCACTCATGCTCTACAAACCTCGGAAACCATGGGCTTCTGGGCCCCGTATTTACTAAGTTGGGTGGAGTGGAGCCAGGGTTCTGGCAGGACACTACTGTTGAGAATCACTGCTCCAGGCTCTCCTTAGAGGCCACTGGACTAGTTCTTTAACAGGTTCCCTTGGTGACAGTCATTTGCTCAAATGTGGAAGTCTGAACACAAACCCCTCATTGAACAAAAAGTCCCTCAGCCACGTTAATTCATGTCTTCTAAACAGAGGGAAGGGTCTGTCCTTTCAGCCCAGTAGTACTTGAAATGTCATTTGGCAAGAGATGAGGGATGAAACAAAAGGGGGAGATTAATGGTGAGAGGGATCTGAGTCTTTGCTAAAATAAAAATGGATTCACATCCTGTCTCCTGAAGCATATGACATGTGGCAGCTCATGTCGGGGGTGTGCCTTATGTAGAGAGAGGCCCTACTGCAGAGATGTGTGATGCTGGGGGACAGACTTCCCAGCCCAACCCAGAATCACGTGCTCTCTGGAGGGGTACCCCCTTTCTGTGTAGAGGCAGGCTTTCCAGAGACATGTGAGCAGACTGTGTTGCCTGAGGGATGTCATGTTTCTGAGTCCAGAGGTTGGCTTTGCAGGCTTAGACTTTGGTTTTGTTTCCCTTTGAGCTTGGCCTGACGGCCCCTCATTTTCTGTGACTGTTTTGGGGCCCACAGTTGATGGAGCAGAAGTCACAGTTCTCACTCAGTTTTAAGAGCCTAGAGGAAGACAGTGCTGGCCAGGAGAAATTGTGGTTGTGAGTTTCAGCTACAAGTTCGGAGTGTAGCATTCATCTGAATCCTCTTTGAGTGTTTTAATTTCCATCAGGAAAATGCTAAGTCATACCTGTGGAGGAGGGAGAAGGAATAAGGGCAAACCATTGGCACTTTGTGGTCTCTTACACTCGAACTTTAAACTAACAGGTGCCCACTAGAGTTCCGCATTCGATTCCTAGGATTCATTCAAAACTATAGCACTGGGAGATGACTTGGTTGATAAAATGCTTGCTGAGTAAGTAGTAAGACCTAAGTTCAAGTCACCAGAACCCATATAAAAAAGTTTGGCTTTCTGGGATAGCTGGCCCTGCCCCTCACTGGACTCTATGGCAAGACGGCTAGCCTGGACCCTCACTGGAGAGATGTGCTTTCCCCCCTTCGCTCCCCTACCCAACATAGCAAGGACTGGGGTGGGGTGGCCCAGGTGGCCTGGATTGACCAGCTCAACTACCACCCAGACCCACAGCCTGGCCTGGGGTCAGCCCACCCTAACATCTACCCATCTAGGACCTGCTGGAGCTAAGGAAGGGACTGGTCCTGTGGAACGGTAACCGCAGGATCACCATGACTGATATCCCAGAGGAGTTCTGGTAAGGATCCAGTGATGATGGTGTACAAGAAACCAGAGGCCTTGAACCAGAGCAGTGACTCACTGCAGTGAACATTTACAAGTAAAGCTGATTGGACAAAAGGGTGTACTGTGTGACACTGTGGCTCCCAATGCCACCAGGACGAATGAAGAGGTGTTGGAGAGGCAGAAATGATGGAGGAGTGAAGGATTTTCGTTGTCATTGTTTTGTTTTGTTTTTCTTTCTGTTTGCTTGCTTTGTTTTGATTTTTAAAAAATTTTTATTGGGGGGCCTCTGTAGGGGGAGGGAAGATATGGAGGGGTTGGGAGGTGAGCAGATTGGGGTGCATAACGTGGAATTCCCGAAGATTCAATAAAGAAATTGTGTTAAATTAAAAAAAAAAGCTAGACTTTGTGGTGTACATCAGTTACCCCAGTGCTGGGGAAGCCAAGGCAGATGGATCCCTGGGTTTGCCTGGCCATGGCAGGCTGCAGCCCAATGAGAGATCCTGTTTGGAAAAAGGTAAAGGATGCCTGAATAAAAACACCTGAGGTTGTCCTCTAGCATCTGTGTGCATCCTTGTACCCACATGAACACACACACACACACACACACACACACACACACACACACACAGACAGAAGACATTCATAAATGTGGCTTTTATTATGCTTACAGTAGCAACCCTTGCCTATGGAAAATGCTCCTTAATAAGAACTTTCCCAAACTCATGTCCTCTTTGAGATAAAAATTTCCACACTAAATTTCATCACCCTACTAGAATTTCCTCTGGAATGTTTGTGCTAAATTCCTCTCTCCCTAATGGAAGTGTACAACATGAAATCCAGCCCCGAGACTTTAGAACAAACACATGGGAATGCAGACACACACAGACTTGGAAGGGGCACTGGGCTGAGGAAGGCAGAGAAAACGAAAGGGAGAAAAGAGTTAAGACCCCAATAATTAAGAACTAAATTTACTTGGCTCCTTTGGTATGTGGAAGGCTTGAGCAGCAGGACAGTGTATGACTTCATTATATGCCACAGGCAATCCCAGCAACTCGGGTTTGCTGAAGGAAGTTGTTGGGTTTTTTCTTTCGGTATTTCCTGACTTCATGTGCACAGTTGTGAACTTAATTAGCACACTCGTGGTTCTGCACCCTCAGGGGAAAGGGGTAAATTTTGTAAAATGTAGATACAGAAAAAAAGCTGCTTTGCTTACTGTTCACAGCAGTTTCTTTCCCTCTCTCTCTCTCTCTCTCCCCCTCCTACTCTTTCCCTGCTCTCTCTTCCTCTCTGTAAGATTTATTTACTTTATGTGTATGAGTATTTTGTTCACATGTCTGTGCACCATGTGCATGCCTGGTGCTCAAAGAGACCAGAGGGGGCACTAGATCCCCTGGAACTGGAGTTACGATGTGAGCTGCCATGTGGGTGCTGGGAACCGAACCCTGATCCTCTGGAAGAACAGCAAATGCTCCTACCTGCTGAGCCATCTCCCCAGCTGCTCTATTCTCTGTGCTATATTAGATTTCAGGGAAAACAAAAGCTATAAGCAGTTTTGCAGAGCCCAACCTTTAGGACCACTAAGGCACAATACCCAGGGATGCCTCTAAATTTCTGTTTTACCTTGTAGACCTTCTGACCTGCTTTTATGTGAGCAAGGATGGCAGCAAACGGTAGCCCATTGATAGCATTGCATCTTACATGTTTTTTAAACATTATATTGTTCTCATTTAGAAGTGGCTTGAATAATTCCTTTTGAATTAAACTCTGTAAAATTGATCGATATCATTTTCATGAAGCAAGTTTAAACCTATGAAGTTTCTTCTTTGTTCTTTTTATCTCCCACCCATCCTCTTGAAAAAAAATAGAGCCACAACTTCGTCGTGTAGCTTGAGTGTGAAGCTGTGATATGGAAAAGATGACATTTATAGATGGGTACATTTATATTTAATTCCGTGTGTATGGTGTGTGTGTATGTGTGTGTGTATTTCTACTTCTGTTCATCAAAGATACAACATCATAATTAAGAGCATTTTCCTTTATCCAATGACGAGTGTTTTCAGTTCTCTTTAGTTGGAAATTTAATTACAGAGCTAATTAGGAACATAGTGGGTGTTGGGATGACAATGACTGTCTTTAACTGGAAAGTCTTACTACTTACAAAGCACGGAAGTTTTTAAATTATGGAACACTTAAATAATGGATTAATAAGTCTGTAAGTACAAGTGTATGAAGGAAGCAGTCACATACCCCTCAGTTGGCAAAGCCCTTAATGGGAGTTTCATCTCTTCAACTAAAGAATTACCCCTCTGCCTTTCCAGTGTGCTGGGGTAGGGGAGAGCATACTGAGGCCCCAGGGGATTCATGTGCTGAGCTCTAGGCCTTGAATTGCTGGGTTAGAGCTGGGGGCAGCAGGTGGAACAGCTGGACACTGTTTGGGAGGGATACCATCCAAAGCTTGCCTTGATGCCTGGAGGAACTTCGCTGCTCACCTCTGGTACACCAAGTTGAAAAGCCCAGCCAGAGCTGCCTCTTCAGCCTGTGCTGTTCTCCTCTGTGCCCTCTGCAGGGCACAACAGAACAGAGCAGCATTCAGAGGCAGCTCTTGCATATATTGGGTAGCCCTTTGGGTGAGCCCGCCAGCCAGTGGTGGGCCTGGAGCAGAGTGAATCATCTCTCCCTTTTCTGTCTGGCCTGTGCCATGAGGACTCAGGTGGCGCAGGAACTAGTAGCCAAATGCAGAACGGCCCCTGTGTTTTGAGATGATTCTTGATTTCTGTTTGATCTATTTAGTGGAACAATCATTTGTTCTTCCATCAAGTATCTGTTTCATGGGAGGGGCTACTGTATGCAAAGATGCTTGTACAAAAGACAGGAATACCGAACACAACACACTAACACTTTGAATATAAATTATAGGAATTTGCTGGAGGATTGATTTTTGCAAATGCCTGAGAGAAATCCTAGGTTAGAATCTCATCTCCCTGGCTCCTTTCTTGGAAGGACCCATTTGGAAAGGGAAGGTCTCAGAAATGTAAGCTATTTTTTCTGGAAACTGCTCAAGGCAGGCCAAATCTGAAGGATACCTCTGAGGAAGTATTTCTCAGTTTTCCATGGTGACTTCAGGAGAAAGTCAGAGAGATAGCTGGGGTTCTGAAATTCACAGCAGGCAACTCCAAAACTCGATTTCAGTCACTTGCCTCACTCAAAACCACTCTCCCCTCGGCCCCAAACCTGAACGCTTACTTGAAGTGTTCGTGTCCTGTTGCCCACAACATGGTCAAGGAAGACTTAAGGCTGGACAAGAAAGAAATGCAAGGGCAAAACCAGGGCTTCTGGCCAGACCCTAAACTGGGTGCTAGACCTCTCTCCCCACACCGCGCTCCCAACCAAAGCAAGCTGAAAACAGAAAGCAGTCAGCCTCCCCTAAAAGCAGAGTGACTCCCTGAGGCGTTGGTGTCAGGCCCACCTCCTCTTTTGAGACAGGCTCTCACTGTGTAGCCCCGGGTGATCTGGAACTTACTCTGTAGACCAGTCTGGCCTCAGAATCAGAGACCTGTCTGTCTCTGCTTCCCAAGTGCTGGCATTAAAGACATGCACCATCATGCCTGAAAGATTTTTTAAAAATTTAAATGATTATCTATCTATCTATCTATCTATCTATCTATCTATCTATCTATCTATCTATCTATCTATCTATCTGTCTGTCTGTCTATTATGTGTATGTGTGTGTGTGTGTGTGTGTGTGTGTGTGTGTGTACACGCGTGTGTACGAGCACATGTGTGGCAGTCAGAGGATACCTTGTAGAGTCTGTTCTCTCCTACGTGTGAGTTCCCAGGGTTGACTTCGAATTGTCAGACTTGGTGGCCTGTGCTTTTGACCTCTGAGCCATCCAGGAGGCCCACACTCCAGAAGGTACTTTATAAAGAGTCTGGACCAACAGAAGGAAATGAATCGGACAAGTTCCACTCTTGAAAGTTACTTTCTCACCAAACTATCTCATCCAAGCTTCCTCCAAGCTCTTTCTCTTTTGTTTACAAAGCCCACAAATAGGGCTGGAACCACTGCTCAGAGGTGGCAGGTCAGGCATGGAGGTCAGGCTCCGAGCTTAGGCTCAGCGGTGGAGAGAACTTGCTGCTCTCGTAGAGGACACAGACTCGGTTCCCAGCGCCCACAACTGCCTGGCACTGCAGTTCCAAGACAGTCACTGCTCCCTTCTAACCCCTTCAGTACCTGCACACATGGAGTGCAAACAGGGACAAGCAAGTGCGTGTGTGTGTGTGTGTGTGTGTGTGTGTGTGTGTGTGCGCGCGCACACACACTAATAAATAAATAATTTAAAAGCCCACACATATTGATAAAGGGCTTATGGTAGATGGGCAGGGGTGGCGTGATTTTAGCTCAGGCCTTGCCCTCTATGAGTTTCTGGCTCATGGGAGAGATGGCATGTACACAAATTATTGTGTTATAATGACTGAGGATAGCATGTTCCATGTATGAGCCACTGATAGCACAAGGCCTTTGCAAAACCAGTAGAGAGAAAGCTTGCCTTCTTCTGGGCTTCTTGGGAAAGGGCTTCATGAGATGGGAAAATGGGGCCCGTGCTGGGACTCAGGTAAGGGAAGGACGGGCAGGCAGAGTGAGGAAAGGACATTGGAGACAGGGTGATGTGTTTGCATTTGTGGGGTTATGACTTTTTGTTAAGAACTGTGCTAAGCACCTTGTAAACATCTACTGCATTTTTCACCAGGACCCATTGACAGAGGAACAATTATTTCTCCCAAAAAAACGAAGCTTGGCAACCACTTACGTTATGCAGCACCGAGGGGCATGAGTCACTATTCTGAGTGCTTTACATGCATGGGGTCTCTCAGTTGTCAATATGGAGAAGATACCACCACTATTATTCCCATAATAATTCCCATAGAGAGACACACAACCTGTCCCATGTGCCCAGCCAGTGAGGGGCAGAGCTGGGATTAGGACTTAGCACTGACCCTCAGGAGTCCTTCTTTTTTAAAATACAGTTTTACTTGACATAGAATTTCACATGTGTTTTGATCAAATCAGGGCACTAGCGTTTCCCTCCCCTTTGTTCTGGGAGGCTTTGAATTCTTGCCTGGTTCTTTATAAGATTTATAATAAACTGTTGTAAATTGCAGTTTCCCTACTGTGATGATGAACACGGAGATCTATTTATATGTGTGTGCATGTGTTGTGTGTGTGTTTGTTGTGCACACAATTGCACATGAAGGCTGGAAGACAGTCTGTGGTGCTGTTTCCTGGTTGCCTCCCACCATTTCTTCTTTTCTTTTCTTTTCTTTTCTTTTCTTGCTTTCTTTTTTTATTTTATGACAGGGTTTCTCTGTGTAGCCCACTCTCCATGGAAGGAGTGGCTCCTGCCCTGCCTGCCTTCCCCACCATGATGGACTGGAACCTCTCAGAAACCCTGAACCCGAAAAAACCCTTCCCCTCCCATTTGTCTGTCAGGGATTTTGGTCACAACAATACAAAATGAAAAGGGTGCCATCAGAGATGATGGAATTCAGGCAAATCACCTCGGGAAATCTGTTGTGTGGAAGGGCTAGAAGTGGGTGTGCAGGCGAGTCTCCGGCCTCTCCAGTGAGGAGCAATGCTATCTGTAGCATTTTGGTGGCTTCTAGACATTGAGCCACACTAAGAAGACGTGGCCAGACCAGGGGATGAGAGACTGTCAAGTCCTGATCACTTTCCCATCCTGTCAGAATGATTTTCTTGAGTCACTTTGTCTCAGAATCAAGTGGATGGTGAAATATTCCAGTAGGAAATGTAAGCATGGTGAGAGATGTCTTCAAATCTTGGGAAAGAAACCCACAGTTTCCACAGCAGTTTCCCATGTATTCCGTCACTGGATCCCACAGGTTCAGGTGGAAGAACAGGACATCTCTAAGGCACAGGATGGTGGGAGTGCAGGCCCTGGTGCTTACTCTTGCTTTCCAGAGGCTCTGTCCTTATTTTGAAAGAGTTACTATTTTTTTTTTTTTTTTTTTGTGTGTGTGTGTGTGTGTGTGTGTGTGTATAAGGGCGGGCAGAAGGGAAAGCTGAATTCCCTGGAACTGGAGTCAGATGGTTGTGAATCTCTGTGTGGGTGTTGGGAGTCGAACCCGGGTCCTCTGTTGTCAGCTAGTGCCCTTAACCATTGGACATCTCTCCAGCCCGGCATGTCCTTACTTTTGACCAGAAGGACCTGGGTAATCATGGACTAGGAAAGGCAGAGCTCACACTCGCTAACAGGTGAGTCTTCCCAGGAGCAGGATGGCCAGCCTCCACCATGGGAAGCTGGAGAAGAGCAGAACAAGCAGGGATTCAGAGCAGAAAGGCAGAACTGTGTTTATTTTAGCTATGAATAGCCATTCATACTCTCTCCTGTGTTCACCCAAAGGTGGTGGTGGTGGGAACAGAAAGCAGAGCCTAGCCTTGGGCTCTGGGCAAAAGGCAAAGAGACGCATTACACAGTGCTAAGTAACTGGGGGACGCTGAGCCAGCTCTTTGGGGACAAGCAAAGGCTGAGAAGAGAGTTAACTGGATGGGGCATTAAGCAAACGGATGGTGGTTTCTACATATTTCCTGTGAGAGAAACAGAAATGATCCCAAAGGTCATTCAGTCCATCCTCCTGCCTCTATATAAAACCTCTTAAAACATGGCTAAAAGAGAGCTGTTGTCTAGGTGTATGAAGAACAGAAAAGCATTCAGAGGCTCGGTGACCTGCACAGATGAGAGACCACCACTTGTGGCCTAGCTGATGTGCAAGGAGGAGGCTCTGCTAGGCTGTTTCTTGTGTCCTCAGGCCACCACTGCTACCCCACAAGAGGTGCCTGCCTGAGTGGGGGTGGGCAGAGAAACTGAGACCAGATGCCTTGTCACCTGAGCCAAGGGCACCCTGGGGATTAACTCCAAAGTAGTTTCCTCCCCTTGGATAATTATTTTGTTGGAAATGAAACCTTTGGTGTTCCTTGGCCTCATTTTGACACCCGCCATCCCTCCTTTCCCTCGTTGGAGTCCTATAGTAACGTCATTAAAAGCCCTGGAAAATGTCAGCTGAAACCAAGGTTTCTGTCGGTTATAACCTATGAAAAATGTATTGGATTTAATATGTTTGGTTTGGGAAATCAGTTTTTGTCCACTATAACCAATTGTCTATAATAACCATGTCTGTTGTAAGTGGTGTGCACTGTAATAACCCTCATATAAAGGGTAAAATGAAAGACAACCATTTCAGATAGTAGCCGGAGCCATATCAATATAGATCACTGCCTACGTACATCAAATGATTGATGGCTATTTTTAAGGCTTTTTCAATTCAGTGCCAGTGCCATCTAACGGCAGTAAAGCACAGAGTATTTGCTGATACCCTTCCTGATAAACCGTCTGGTCGCAAGAAAGAACAGTGTAAGAATTGAAAAGACACCAGGAGCCATTTCTTGAATTGAAATGATCCATTCCCAGGGTCCAGGCAGGAGGACAGGCCTGAGTGAGGAAGGTGGGAGCTTGCTGCCTTACAGGGAAGGGGCTCTGGAAGGACACGCCCTCCTGGCCAGGGAAAGGCTGTTTTCCGCTGGGGAGGAGAATCAGGAGGTGCAACTTGGAAAGAGGAGGACACTCCTGCTGCCATCAGAAGCAGAGAGAGCGGATTTGACCTTTATGTGGTCGCAGACGCTCGCACAGTTGTGAGCCCTTAGCACTGGGTAATTCACTCACTCCTCAGATTAACCCCATGGAGGTGGCCGCGCTCCTCAGTCCCCCGCCTTGTACAGAAGCCGAGGAACTTACCCACGACACACAGTGACAAGGCAGAGACTAAAACACAGACTCTCGCTCCGGGCTGTCATCTCCGTGCTTATCCACTGTGGGGACCCAGACGTAGTCACGTAAGCGTGCTTTCTCGGCGTATGTGTGGACAGTTGACAAGGCCTTTTGTAGTTGACGTCTGCACCCACAAGCACCCCCTGGAAGCTTCTTCCTAGTCCCCCTTCACTCCTGTGGTTCCAGCTGCCAGCCCTTCCTTTCTCCAGGAATGTGTCCTCAAACATGTTCAACCAGGCTGTTCTTCTTTTCTCCCCACCCCTCCCCCCAGCAGCCCACTTCTCTCAGCTCACTTTGGTATTTGCTTTAAACATTTACTTCCATAATTATCATTTTTTTTTATTAATCCCTCAGTGTTGACGACAAACTTCTGGAGGCAGAGAACATTTGTCACATCTACCCCCTCAGTGGCAGCCTAGGAATGAGCCAAGCGTACAGTAAGCTTCAAGGGTTGTTGAAGGACAAGGAGAATGGGGGAAAAAAGCTGGCATTTTCCGTTCTTCTGGCCCTTTATCAGAGATGAGAAACATAATACATCCTTTCCTTAAAATATCCGTGTTTTGGTTAAGGAAACAAAATTCCACCAGAGCCAGGACCCTCCGATACTTGGAGAAGTCTTGCTTCAGATGCATAGGTACTCCCCGCTCGCACCCCATTAAACCTGCCAAGTGTTCTCCCGTCCTCTGCTTCCTCCCGAGGAGCAAGCATCAAAGGGCTATCCCACTGTCTCTTCCGAATCCTCCTGATGCCTCCTTGCCTTGGGAACACATGCAGACGCTCACAGTTTAGCCCATGGGCCCCGTCTCTTCAGACGTCTTTTAATCTTTGGTAAATTGAACCACGCGTGGAGAACTTGCAGGGGACAACCAGCTTCCCAGAGACTGCGGGGATGAAAACCATGTCCGCACAGTCCCTCGAAGTCCTCCAACGCGCTGCGAGCGGAGAAAGAGAACCCTTGATCCCGGCTATCAAAGGGTGCAGAAGGATCAAGAAGAATTAAAACTGATGGTGTGCCAGACGCCACCTGCAACAGAAGGTCATTACTTCCCCTCGTTAAAACGGCCTCAGTTCTGGGGCCTGATCTGAAGCTTAATTGAAATGTTTCAAACAGTGGATTATAACGAAGATGAGACGTCTCCTGCCCATTTCGTGACCTCTGCTCAGAAAGGCAGATTGGTAATAAGGTAAAAAGAAAGAAAGAAAGAAAAAAAATATCTAAGCGATTGCCTGAAGACAGTCAAGGCCTCGTAATGACAGAAGCTCCGCAGCTCTTGGTAAGGAGGGCTCTCCAGGGAGCAAATGGAACGGGGCGATCAGTGCGAAGGCTGGAGACCATGGCCTCGGAGTTCCAGCCACTCTCCTGGAATCCGCCTCGCTGCCGCCATTCCTGTGACCTCTCTCTTTCCAGGCAGGAACAGAGGGGCACCAGGCATGGCATTTCCCCCCGGGATCATAATTGTTGGTTGTTCTAAACGACATTCTTGTGGTGCAGAGGGCTCATCGCCCCGGCACGCTTCTTTTGCAATCTTTCTATCTAACTTGAGTAACCATGTGTGACCCGCTTGATAGACGAGGCTGAGGAGGGCCTTCTGCAGCGGGTGGAGACTGCTCGA
Organism: Peromyscus eremicus; assembly: GCF_949786415.1. Classification (NCBI taxonomy): domain Eukaryota; kingdom Metazoa; phylum Chordata; class Mammalia; order Rodentia; family Cricetidae; genus Peromyscus; species Peromyscus eremicus. The sequence continues at coordinate 115,278,695 of NC_081421.1, read as the reverse complement.
GGAGAGGAGTCTGGGAGGAGATAGCTCAACCCTGATGCTATCAATTTTTCTATATCCTGGAAAAAAATCGCAATGCTACTACCATTATGCTTTTCACACGATAATAAATCGCAAGTCATGTTCCCCCAGAGGTTTGAATGCCTTTGGGCTCTCTTCCCCTTTTTGGTATGATTATCTGCTCTGGCAATGAAGCCCATGGCTGAAGTCTTGTGATTATCTCAACCTCCAGCTGGTTCGTTGTGAAAATCTCCATTTGGGGGATGCTGTTGTAGCAGGTGATCTGAAAGCTTGGCAGAATTTTTCGCGTGGTACAGCCATTCCGGCTTTGGACGAACCTGTCCTAACCAGGTGCATGTTTGAGTCTCTTAAACAATTGTTCATTGTTGAGAACTTTCCACGGCCTTGCTGTGTGAAGTCTGTATAGCCTTGGAATCACAGGGGGACTTGGTCGAGAGGCAAAGTCTTGGGCAGTGGTGGGATGGCTCAGTGGGTGAAGCACTTGATGTACGAGCTTGAGGGTAAGAGTTCGGGTCCCTAGCACCCACCTCAAAGCTGACTGTGGTGGCAAGTGCAATCTCTGTAGTGGGGCTGGGGAGAGGCTGAGAGAGGTGGATCCCTGCCGTTCATTGGCTAGCTAGTCTAGCCGAATTGCTATGGTTCTACCAGAGACCCTGTCTTAAAAGACAAGGTAGAAAGCAGCAGAGAAAGACATTGATATTGACCTCTGGCCTACACAGGCACACGCACATGCGCATATGCTCACATGTACCCCTCCCTCCATCCTGTATTTTAACAAGGCCCCCAAGTGATTTGTGTGCACACTGAAGTTTAAGAAGGACTTTGGAGTCCTTGAGAAAGCCACCCTGACTGGTGGGTTTGGGGAATCATGTTAAGTCGCCCTCCCAAGACCGCCTTTCTAGGATTGGAGTCTGCCCACAGCCATATGAAGCAGGTCCGGAGGTATCCTTGCTTTTCTTGCATCTTTCGAATAAGAAAGGGTTAATAAGCCCTTCAACAGCTAGAGCTGTTTTGTAACTAAGGGTCAATATAAAAAGACAGCAGGCCCCAGTGCCAGCCCCACCAGACCCTCTGGATTTAGACTCTTGACCCCAGCCTATGGAGGGGCCTAGTAGTTTCTCTTGACTTTATTAAGTCTGTGTGGTGGCAAAGTTTGGTTGAACCTCACTTAATTTTCCAAATGAAACACTAGCTTGAATCACCTGTGTGTGACCGGCATGACTGTGATGGCACGTGATGGCATGATTGGATTCAGAATCTGCAATGATCAATTATTGTTTTAGGGCAGCACAGAGGGCCAACCCCATTCCACCGGCTGGGCTTCCCACCTTATGATACCTTTGCACTAACCCTGGACTGGAAGGCTTGCCTGGGAAAGTCAATTCTCACTTCTGCATCTCGCTTTGACTGATTGTATTTTCTTCAAAGATTGCTCACCCTGCACTTTGCTTTCATTGTTGGCTACGTTTCTCTAATCCACAGTTGTTCTTTTCCAACTTTCTCTCTCTGTTTTAGCCAGTGCTACTTGGGTTTTTCCTCAACATGTTTAATCTTCTTTCCAAAATAATTTCATTGTCTTACTTTCCCATTCATATCATAATATAGATATAACAACAACAACAACAACAATAACAACAACAACAACAACAACAAAAACAACAACAACAAAGACGTTTATTAAAAGGTCTACCAAGGCACTTGAGATATGTCCTGACATGATTTTGTTCACTTCTGGAGAAATCCAATTTTCTTGACTCCCAAGACTCCAGAACTCATGGTTAGTGTTTGAGGGCATGTCCTCTCCTGAATCTTGCTGGGACCTTTACCGACAGTTCATGATGTCCATTGGTCTTAGGTCTCGAATCAAAAGTCCTTACACGATCTCAGAAACAACTTTCATGAACCTACCAAGTAGCTCATTTTGCCTCCTGAAAGAAGGAGTGAAGACCACTTCTATAAATGTATGAAAATGGCAGAGTTTGCGTGTATGGGGGAGGGAGACATCAAAACCTTGCTGCTATTTCTGCATTGAGTTGAGAGCCCAAAGCCTACTACTGATCATGTTTTTTTTTTTTTTTTTTTGGTTTTTCGAGACAGGGTTTCTCTGTGTAGCTTTGCGCCTTTCCTGGGACTCACTTGGTAGCCCAGGCTGGCCTCGAACTCACAGAGATCCGCCTGGCTCTGCCTCCCGAGTGCTGGGATTAAAGGCGTGCGCCACCACCGCCCGGCAACTACTGATCATGTTAATGCCACACTGCCCATCTTGACTCCTCTCCTGTCACACCTTCTGGTATCCTCAGTAGCCAGGTGCCTCAGTACACAGAGCTCTTTATAGTTGCCCCAGAACACCAGGCTGCTTCCTCCTCCTGTGGAAAAGCTCTCGCCCTTTCCTGTACTACACAGATTTCAAGGTTCCCTGCCATGCTCACCTTTGAGCCACCTTCTCTGGTTTCTCAGGTGATGTTCTCCATCCTCACTCTGTATCTACTGGTCAATTACATCCTGTTGCTGCAATTCCTTCCCAAGGGAAGACATAAGCAATACGTACCCCTTCTCCTAAGGTCCCAGGGACAACGTGAGGCGCAATTCCCTGAAGTTCACTCTGGGGGAACCAATGAGTTTATGTGGTTCTCATACAGAGCACAGTGAGGGGTTACTTCCAGCAGTGAGGGTGCTTCTTCAGCCAACAGAGCACATTTGGATAACCTTTATCAAGGAGGGTCGAGGCCTTCCCCTTAGCTGCATGTCTTCCAGGCCTCCATACTCTAGCACCTCCGCAAGACCACACGCAAATAAGGCTACAATAACCAACCAACAGGTAGAAGATGACAGCTGGATACTCAGGCGGGGGTTTCACGGTCCTCCTCGCTTCTTCATGCCGGGGTATAAACAGTCAACAAGCTCAGCTGGCATGATTGTTTTGCAAGAAGGGGCAGCTGAAGTCCCCAAGACGGTGGCTGCTTGGCTTGGAGGACAGTTAGTCACATCCTCTCATCCCTTTTTGCAGCCTTTGCAATATCTTTACATGTGGTATGCATACCTGCCTTGTACACCTTTGAAATTTTATTTCTCTCTCTTATCAGCTAAACACGAGGTTTGGATGTCAAATATGGTGACTAACTCAGATCAGTGTCTCCAGTGTCTGCCTCCCACAAATGCTTGTGGGACATCGAGTGCATGGCCTTCTACCCTAGATGGGGTTGGACTTTGTTCTTTGAAAGAATGCTTTGGGTAGCACTTCTTGGTAGCAAGCAACAGAAGTGAACTTGGTTGTGCAACAGGGAGAGAGTTGGTCGTAAGGGTTCCAGGGTGTCCCAGGAGGCACAGGGTAGGGAGGCAAATAGGATCTAGGGCAGGAATAGAACTAAAAACCGAAAAAGGATCAAGAGCCATTGGAACCGGTTTCTGCTCCATGCATCCGCCTGCCTCTCCCTTTATTCTCAATATTCGCCCCCTCCCTGATTTCCCTTTTCCCCCTTTCCAGGAATCTCTTGCTTTTCCTTTCAGGTCGCCTGAAGAAATCCTGTGTGGACAGGCACACTTAGAATCTGCCACACGTTTGAGGAGAGAATGTGGTTGGCCCATCTAGGGTCAAGTGTCAGCCTGTGGATTAATTTGTGTCCAGAAAGAACAACAGAAATTCCCAGATAATGAAGCTAGTATAGACCTTCCCAAATGTGGGCACCATGACGACAAGACTGGAGAATAATTTAAATGCCAAACTGGAGAGGAATTTAAGTGGTTAAATTCTACACAATAAACCGTGACTCTTCAACATATAACAATGGATTTTATTAAAGGCTATTCATTTAAAATTAATTTCCATAGGCGTTTGGGGGTCTTTATGACTTTAATGTGGTCCTTTGTGTGAGTCCTTAAGTCCTTGATAATTACCTCTTAATATTTTTCTAGAGAAGTATGAAGTAATGTGTCATATAAGACCTATACTGCGCAGTTGTTTTATACAAAGTATGGTAACTGGGTATCTGGTTTTCCAGGTTTTCTCCATGCTGCTTTCAGTGAATGATGCATAGTAAAGCCTCAGTCTAGTCAGATCCAGGTTTTCTCCTTCTGCTTTCAGTGAATGACGCAGAGCAGAGCCTCAGTCTGGTCAGATCGCTGGAGAGACTGGAGAGACTGGAGAGACTGGAGAGACTGGAGAGACTGGAGAGACTGGTTGTGATAGAAGAAAAGGCAGGGGCTAGATTCACTCCCTGAGTTTCAACACATTCACAAGGAAAAAATGTGTGGCTATCAACAAATTATATTTTAATTTTCTTTCCAAATCTACCTCTCTAAGGACCACCACAAAGTATACTCTGTTAAAAGGTGGCTTTTTCACTCTGTTTCAGGTCTCTGGGGGTTAGGGACTGAGGGCATGATAGCAGTGGCAGATGGGATTTCAGAAGAACGTGGCACAGATCTGAAAGTCCTTGGAGCCATGTTGGACAATCTCCCAACTATCGAAAATGTCGTTTTACAGGTAGAGGGACCGTGAATAAAGTCAGCTGCAGCTGTCTATTGAGATGTACCCCTTAGAAGTCAGCTTCTCTATAGCTTGCCAGACGATGAATATGGATTTATCTATCTTCAATGTCTGTTATTTTAGATTTTTCTCAGTGGACGTTGGTACAGGCATTCAAATCCTATAGGCGTCTTATCACCATCACTTTAGTTTAACACTTATTTCTAGAATTATCTAATCAATGTCTGCCTCTCCTACTGGACTGTAAACTCCATGAAGAAAGGACTTGGTGGATCTAGGTTGCCATTGTGTTCTCAGCACCCAGTTGAGAGCCAGGAGCTCAATGAATATTTGTTGGATAAACAGATGGAAGCTTGAGTGAGGAGCTGGTCCATGATGGTGCACTGGGAACGGGCAGGGATGGTGGGCAGGAGCTGAGCACTGAGCACTGGAAATGTGGATTTTTTTGAACCAGAAACCAGGCTTTGAGTCCTGCCTTTTCTACCAATTGACAACTTATTTCTGATCATTTCACTACCTATTTTCAGTTCCCTTTCCTAACTTTTAAAAGGGAAAGAATACCTATTTCAAAAATTAGCGAAGAATGAATAAGAGAAGATAAATAATAACTCATTTATACAAAATGCAAACTATTGAGCATGGTGACACACACCTGTAATCCTAGCACAGGGGAGTCTGAGATGGGAGGACTTGAGTCCCAGGTCAGCCTGAACTACTTAGCAAAACTCCATCTCAAATATCCTCCTTCCTTCCCTTTTCCCTTCCTGCCCTCCCCCGTCACGTGTGTGTGTGTGTGTGTGTGTGTGTGTGTGTGTGTGTGTGTGTGTGTGTGGTTGTTTCCTTCCCAATGGACATATCCACTGCTGTCTTGAGTCAAAGCAGCTATGACCTGCATGAGATGCCCATGAGATTGGGCCTATTAACGTTCTGTCCGTCATTGAAGGACTGAGGAGAGGGAGAGGCTCCTTAGGCCCCTCTTTCTCTGAGAGCATTTGAGAAGTAAACAATGGACCCGGACTGGGACTCTGTAGCAGTTCCAAGTTCTACCAGGGAACTTCAGTTTGTACTTTGTCATGAGTCATCCATGCTGTGCTTAAGACTCTTCCTTGGCCCAGATGCCCATAAGTTGCCCAGGGGACGTGGGGGTGATGCCACTGCCTTTGAGTCATCACGCTCCTGAAGTAACCTCAGTAAACTCTGGTTCACCAAGCTGGACTGAGACAGAATCCTTTCTTTCATCTGTATCTTCTCTATTGAGTCGAGTAGTGCACTCGGGGAAAAACCATGTAACGTAGATCTATTCTATATGCTATATATTTATATGTGTTATGTACATATAGACCTAAAATGCACATAGAACACATGTCATGTAGGGCCAACATAACATGTTGTTTGATGTATATATAATATTATATATGTACTCTTTTTACAAATGTATCAGTTTTATAACCAGAAATTAGTTTAGAGAGAGTCTTCCAATGAGTCTTGTCTTATGGATGAAGCAGAAGAGATGAAGAAAGTCAGATTTTTCTTTTTGTCAGAAATCACCCCTCTGTGTAGGAAAGATATGAATTATGATGTAATTTTGACAATAACATTTTGAGTACTTAATATACAACTACTTCACTAATATATCCCACATTTGCTTAACCTTCATATGACCCATGAAGCAGGTTATGTAAAAATAACACAGTTTCATAACTGAGGAAACCAGTCGAGGAAAGATGTTGGCGGCCTGGCTTCTCGTTGGGAGATGAGTGTGGATCATCTTTTTGGAGGGAGACGGGAGAGCCAGACAGGACTCAAGCTTCAGACTTGACTCTGCCACCTGGAGCTGTATGAGGATGGAGTTGAGAGGAACATGTCATGTTTTTGTGAAGACAAAACTGTGATGTTTTAATAAGGCCAATTTTGGGTGAAATTATTGTAGTTTTGAGAGAGAGAGAGAGACCAAACCCTTAAGGGTTTTATAACTGGCCTTTCTAGTTCTTGCATGGATTTTACTTCCACTTACAGAAAGGAAGTGTTTATTATTGGGTAGTTCCTATCTCAAGACATTTTAAAATTTGGAATTCAGAATTTCATCACTGTGTTTAGTGCAGGATAGGCCTGGACCATAGATAAGCAGTGGAGAGTTGGTTTTGAGTAGCAGCCTTCACCACAGCCTGGTGACTGCTGCCACTAGGCTCCCTACGACAGAAAGGCTCATTCTTGCACCCCTGTTTCGTCCCCCTCCTTTCTCCCCCCCCATTTCCTTTTTCCTGCATTTTAGTCACTAAATATGTGTAGAGCTGGTGCATGCCTGCCCCTTAGGCTGTCCCCCAAGGGGCCAGCGTCTTAGTCATAGTAAGAGGTGCTCTCGGCAATGACACCCCTGCTTTTTAGTCATCGAATGGCTGGACCTAGAATCCACTTGTTCTGAGCAGCTGGTGACAAGGCAGAGTGGGGGTAGGGAGCAAAGGGCTCAGAAGACAAGGGGGATGAGAATGGACAAAGGATGAAATGAAAAAGACGTCCCATTTTACTTAGTTGTTTTTATCTTTAAGATAGTCTGTTAGCACACATTAATTATGCATAGCAGGTTTTATTGTGACATTTTCATACATGTGAATAGTGTATTTTGATCCTATGCACTTCCTGTCACCCTCTCTTGTCTCTCCCCTATTCCTGTGATCCTTCTTCTTCCCAACTAGTCCCCTTCTGCTTCCCTCCATGTCCAGGAGCGTCCATGACTTGCCAGTGGCTATGTCACTGAATAACATGTCTCTCCCTCACCCATCAACTATTAGTCACAGTAACTGTGTTGTGGATCCTTTTCCAATACTTTGTATTACATGAGCATACAAGGAAACTGAGTGAGGCACAGAGAGATTTGGAGATTTCTCCAAGGCAGCCCAGGTAACAAGAGTTTGGGGTGGGGGGAGATTTGAGGCAGGAAATTTGACTTCAAAACCCAAGCTCGTAATCCTACTGTGTGCATGTATGGGGCACCATATCCCTGAGCACAGAGAATGTGCTGACTCCTTTTCAAAGAGAGTCCAAGGAAGCAGGAAACACTGGGAAAGCAAACCCTTGGAATACAACCGCTGGCTGGCCTGGCCGAGTCTCGGAATCGACAGTTCTTAGCCCTCTGCTCTCATGCTGGAGCTGATGTGTCGCAATTCACCTGTCCCTCCATCCTGGAAACAGACAGATTCATTACCCACCCAGCCTCTGATTTGGGAGAGTAATGTGCAGAGGTGGATTTGGGTGGCTTCTTCCTGCCTGGTTCTCTGGCTGTATTTGTAGTCATGTTTGTGCATTAATATTTTATACTTAGCTAAATTGTGCACATTGCATTTAAGTCCAGGTTTGCCTTGTTTAAAAAACATCCAAATTGGGATTAAGTATTCAAGCGGTAATCTCCTTCCAGGGCGTCTGTCTATTAGATTTGCAGGACATAAAGAGGGTTATTGAAATACTGTAACTTTAATATTTTTATCCTTTAGATTGAAATGACTTTTAAATGAATTTAAAAACTGGGAAGGACATTGGACAGATCCCAAACCCCAGAGCAGCCGGCATTATTTCCAGGCCAATTCTGGAACCGACATCTGTGCCAGCTTCCACGATTCCTCTTTTCGTGCGCCACTAAGATCTGGGCTCTGCATGGGACGGGAAGTTCCCTTGGGGTTCTGATCTCCCCCTTTTTCCGGTTCACAGTAGTGTTCCATGCTGACACAGTTTCCCTTTCTCCGTCCCTTTGGGCTGCCAGAGGATTTGATGGCAAATCTTGACTGTTCCCAGGGATGGGGTAAGTAGGGTGGAGGTTGGGGTGTGTGATGGCCCCTACACATTTGTATTTAATTGAAGGGAGTGCAGCTCTAGTTAGTATTCTGTAAATATTGAATATGAATAATCAGATAAGACACATAGTAGTATAAAGAAACCAATAAATTTTATTTTGTGAGACATTAAAATAAAATTTAGATAAAAATTTAAAATCATAGCATATTCCAAATAACCATTTGATAGCTACATATAAATCTATTTTAGAGATATGCAAGCACAAATTATGAAATGCCAGGGCAAGTTGATTTAGGCTGCTTTTTCTCTAATATAAATAATGCAGAGTGCCGCAAATATTCAAGTACACTTAACTGAACATAATTAAAATATTGGAATATATTTTAAAAATAAATAATTAAGCAGTTAGAAGTATCTGCAGTACTAATTCAAAGCGATAGTTACATGATGATTATATTCCGCAGTTTACCCTGCACTTTTGCTTTAGAATGCAATAATAAAATTTGCATTTAATAAAAATTATAATTCTGTAATATTTGGGGATATGGGCAGATTCTATGTCAAATACCAAACACTATCCTTGTGTCTCTGATCCATCAACAGATGGGTGGAGAACAGACATTCGCAGCTGAGCTAAGCAGCCTGCCTTCTGAGACACTTACACCCATAATCATGCTTGTTAACTCCATGTCCAGGTATTCGTTATCTTTTGCCTTTCTGGATGGTGCCCTCCTTGAGGACAGAGGCCTGGATGTCTTTGTATGCTCAGGAGTGAGGACAATGCTGGGGAGTGGTAGTGGAGTCTGTTAAATATTGGTCAGCTAATGAACAAAAGGATGGGTGTCTACCCTGGCTTCCCTACTGAGCCTCTTAGGTGCATTCTAGCTCGGGCTTTGCTCCCCAGCCCCCAAGCCCCTCCCCCAGCACTCTCTTAGATCCAGCCTGGGCTTGCTCACTTACCTCCCTAGTCTTTGTTCCAATGTCACCTCTTCTAGGACGTGCCTCCTCTGCTATTCTAAATAAAGTTACACCCATCTCAAGTCACATTCACTCCATTCAAAGTATCACAGGAAAGGCTATGCAATTGTCTTTTATTTACCTTTTTTTTTTAACTTAAGTCTTCTATTTTGCTCACTAGAAAAAAAGAAGAGAAATAAAATATTTTTTAAAAAGGCCAGCTCCCCGAAGGTAAAGATTTTGTTTTTCTCACTGCTGTGTCCCCAATCAGAACAGAGTTCAACCCATAGCAGAGGCACAATGAAAAATTGATGCATGAATGGATAAATGAACAAATGAAGTGGGGAAAAGGTTCTTAGGAGTGGAAGGGAAGGGATGTAACTGTAGGGTAGGTTCTGTGTTTTCGGGTCCACAGGATGAAGTTAGCCACACATGTTATCTTCCTCCATCATTTGCCATCAGTGGCTCCTGAGTGGAGCTGGAAACTGGAATTCTCATTTCCTTTAAATGCATGTGCAGTGTGCTACAGGCTCTGATCTCATTTGGAAATCTGAGTCTGCTAAGTTATGACCCAGATGAACAACATTTAATTCATCTATGAGTTAAATGGTCTGGATAGAATTTTTGCCTTCCTGGAGACTTATGTCCCTCATCTCTCCTCTCAGCTGTCCATTGTCTTTGCTCTTACACAGTGGTACCCTTCTCCACAACCATGACTCTATAAAGCCCTGAGCCTCACCATGGTGTTACTCATGGCCCAACTTCACAGAGCCAGGAGCACCAAAGCCTGTAGAAAGATCCAGGTCTGTGGCTTGTGGGACTTTGGACAATAGGGTAGACTAAAGATTGTAGTGGGTAGCCATTCCAGCTTTGATCTGGAAGTTCCAACCCCCATTGAGGTTTTGGTAACTGTCACACCTACAAGGTGGGGCCAAGAGAGGACCCTGAAGACCCAAGATCCAGATGCGTGGGCTCTCTTGGTTCCTGGACCCTGGACACTGGAGGTAGACCAAGCAGAGTTCTCCAGAGAACACCGCCGCCGCCGGACTGCGCCAGGCCTTTCCCAGACCCTGCAACCTACCTATCCCTTTATTTGTAAGTTATGCCACAAAATAAACCTCCCTTTTATCTATGTGGAGTGGCCTTAATAATTTCACCAATAAAAGATTACTGCAAATTCTGGTCAGTCTCTTTTTTGAGAGGTGCTGCCACATTTAGGCTGGTTTCATAATCAGCTATTGTGGAATATTATTTTAAGATGTGTTACATTTGTTTTTGTTGTGGAACATTTGTTTAATGATGCAAAGATGTGTTGCATTCTTTCATATTGCATTTGTTTTACTCTGTGAAGCTGTGTTCTTCTGCCTGTCTAAAACACCTGATTGGTCTAATAAAGAGCTGCATGGCCAATAGCAAGGCAGGAGAAAGGATAGGCAGGGCTGGCAGGCAGAGAGAATAAAGAGGAGAAATCTGGGAGAAAAAGATCAAGATTGAGGAGTGAGAAAAAATGGGGCCAGCCACCCAGCTATACAACCAGTCATGGTAGTAAGAAGTAAAGAAAGGTATACAGAAATAGAGAAAGATAAAAGCCCAGGAGCAAAAGATAGATGGGATAATTTAAGTTAAGAAAAGCTGGCTAGAAACAAGCCAAACTAAGGCTGGGCATTTATAAATAATAATAAATCTCTGTGTGATTTATTTGGGAGCTGGATGGTGGGCCCCCAAAGATCAGAGAATAAAACAACAACAACAACAACAACAATCCTTGGTTAATAGAACGAGCTTGTAATCCCAGTCTGAGGTCTAATCTCTCTGAGAATTGAAGTGTCTATGCCTGCTTCTTTGAATGCTTGAGCTTTCATATGAGAAGTATGTCAGTCATGCTAGAACAGTCCTGTAAGTCGAAAGGGAGAGGAAGAGGGGGAGGGAGAGGGAGAGAGATAAAGACAGACAGACACACACAGAGAAAGAGAGAGAGAGAAAGGAAGAGACAGAGACAGAGACAGACAGACAGACAGACAGGCCTAGCCTCCTAGCAGTATCTAGCCTTGTAATTATCCCCAGCAGTGAGTGGGACCATCAGAAGAACTGTGTAGCTGAGCCCTGGTCAACTCACATTATCATGAAAAACACTGGATTATTTTTCTTAGACAAAGTCTCACATAGCCCAGACTGCCCTCCAACTCATAACTCTCAATCCTGCACCTCCCTCTCCTGAGTCCTAAAAATATGGCCTGCCCCACTCCCATTGCATGTGGTTTATGCAATCCTGGGGATGGAACCCTAGGCTTCATTATACTAGGCAGATACCAATTGACCTACTTTCTAATCCTGCACTATTGTTTTAAACCGTTAAATTTGAATGGTGACTTCTTTTTTCCCCCTTCCTTATTTAGTTTTATTCATAGTCATAAACTTATTTCTGCAATCCATAAACTAAATTCTGCAATTGGAGGGGAATGAGGAAACTATGGAACCCAAAGAACTTCAGTTAGAGCAGACGTTATAAGGTATTGTGAGCAGATGGGGTGGGGGTGCTCTCCTGAGATATACAGAAGAATGGTCTGGTGGGTAAGATGCCCACAAGTCAGAAGAATTAGAGTTGTCCACAGTTGGCAATGGTGATCTTCTTGCTGGTCTTGCTGTTCCTGGACCCAAAACACTCCATGCCTTCTATCATGTTCATGCCTTCCTTGATGCCCATGCCTTCCACGATGCCCATGCCTTCCATGATGCTCATGCCTTCCTTGATGCCCATGCCTTCCACGATGCCCATGCCTTCCATGATGCCCATGCCTTCCTTGATGCTCATGCCTTCCTTGATGCTCATGCCTTCTTTCACCTTCCCAAGACTACATGTTGGCCATATAGCCACTCAGTCTTGGCAGTGCAGATTAAAAACTTGGGATCATTTGTGTTTGATCCAGGATTTGCCATGAGCAAGATGCCAGGACCTGTATGCTTCAGTATGAAGTTCTCACCCTCAGTTTTTCTCCCTGTAGATGGACCTGCCGCCAGTGCCATGATGGTGTGTGAAGTCACCACCCTGGTATATGACTCCTGGAATCATCCTGTGAAAAAAGGAACCCTTATATCTAAAACCTTTCTCTCAGTGCTCAGAGCAGAAGGTTTCCTGCTGTCTTTGGAACTTTGTCTACAAACAGCTGGAAGGAGATACAGCCCAAGGGCTCACCATCAGCCTAGGTGTTGACCTTGGCTGCAGTAAGCTGCGACAGGGGATAGCGGTGTCTTGGTAGACAACAGAAACAGGGAAGTAACAGAATCTCTTTTGGGGGGACCAAACCTAGGACTTGGTGCACAGTAGACCAATGCTGCATCACACCCCCAGATCTATAGTACATCTTTGAGCCTCTGTTTTCTCATGTGGAGGACGGAAGACTAACCTGAGTTTCGTGCAGCTGCTCTGAAGCTGTGTAAAGTAGCAGAGACGGTGCTTGGGAGACACAGTTACTCGCGAGACATTTTTTCCTTGCCTTTCCCTGGCAGGGCTGTAAACTCCAGGCTTAACCTGCTGATCTCACCATTCATCAAAGCCTTCCTTCCCCCTGCCCAGCGCATTCCCAGGGACGGTTTATTTGGGGAAGACAACTGGAAGAACTTGTCAGTGCTTTAAGCCCAAATCTTTCTCCCAAGGATGGAAATTGAACTGCTGTTGCTCGTTCGCCTCAGCAACAGGGAGGCCAAGATGGTGCCAGGCTGCAGGAGGGGACTTCCTCTGGAAGTGGGAGTGTCCCCTACCCAAGGAGAGTTTGGGGAGGAAGTGCTCCCTTCCTGTGCTCTTCACAACCTTGGGAATCCCTTAGCCTTGGGAGGACATGGTCCAGCTCAGTTCTGCCCTTCTCTCAAGCAGAGGGAGCTGATTCCTACCTTGCTCGCTAAGCAGCTCAGATTCTCAGACTTGGACCTGTGCACGAAACCCCCTCTCCTGCTCAGCTTTGCAAAGACAGAAGAAGGTGAAAACTATTTTGCCCTTTCTCACAAGTCCAAAGGTGTGAACCCACAATTTCCTCCTTGGAGAAAAGAAGGTAGAGATGAAACTTGAACTCAGAAATGACCCACCAGTCCAAGCTGATCATTCTGTTTTTCCCAGACAGATCTTTTGTGACTCAAAACTCTGACTGAAGGGACTCTGGCCAGCTCATCCTCATTTGTCGGTCCCAAGCATGGCTCTGGCAGGCCTTGCCTTCTCCTCATGCCCTCTTCCTTGCTAAAGTCCCTCAGATTACATTCCTAAAGCTAGCCACCATGGTCGATTCCCTTATTTGGCCACTTCCTCCTCTGAGGCTGACCACTAAAGTCCAGCTATCAAAGTGTTGAAGTCCAGCAATCAAAAGCCTGTTTGGTTCACCTAATTAACATGCCCAATTAAAATAAAACACCTCATCCTAACAGAGGGTTGCCCATTTTACCTTTATAACCTGCCATTTTCCTGTGGCCATGTCTGTCTCCTCTCTATACAGAGGCAAATTATTTGCCCCTGTGCAGGACAAATACCCCTTCCCCCTTTCCCTTGTTCCCTTCCCCTTCTCCCTCATCCTCAATTTCCTGTGTATGTCTTTTATTCCCTGCCATCTGTCCCTCTGGGGCAAATAAATCTCCTTTGTGCTGAGAACTTGGTCTTGGGGATCCTGAGCTGATACTTTTCCTTTTAGGGGTGTTCTTTGGCCAAGAACATGGTCCTATCTGCTCATTAACATGAACTTTTTCATTGTTTGAGGACATTCTTTCTGCCTCAGAGAATGCAAATGATATTTTTCAATTTGTTAGTTTTAATCGTGATTTGACAGCACCTAGAACTGCCTGGAAAGAGAGTCTCAGTGAAGGGTTATCTGTGTTGGGTTGACCTGTGGGTACGTCTGTTGGAGACTGTGTTAAGTTACTCACTGAGAGGATGCAGCCCAGTGTGGGTGGCACTGGTCCTCAGGAAGGGCTTCTTAAACTGAGGATAGAGAAGTCAGGCTGAGCATAAGCAAGCCAGTGTGCACGCATGCACTCATTTCTCTCTGCTCTTGGATGTGACGGGACTGGCTGCTTCAAGTTCCTGCCACCTTGACCCCTCGGAAACAATGCACTGTGATCTAGACTTGTGAGCTAACGCAACCCCCCCCCCCACAATTGCTTAGGGTATTTTATCACATGAGCAGAAATGAAATGAGGCCACACCTTCAGTTTTACTACGCAACTGAATGGCAATATTAAAGAAAACTCGGTCGTATCTCCAGCAGAATGAAACAACTCCTGGATAAAGATCAGGATTTATTTTCAACCAAGTCAGTGTTACTTAAATCTGACATGATTACAGACACAGAATATTTCCAACACTGATTCCTTTCTCTGTAGTGACAGGGGAATAGGAAGTACGAAGAGGGGTAATCACCATAAAATATCTTGAGTTTAGTGAAAAATATCAAGTTTTTTTCAGTTAAAAAACTTACTTTTAACAAGACAAACAATAATGATGACTGAGGAAAACAGGAATGGTGAGGGGACAGCAAACAAAAGAAAAAGAAATGAGAAAAGAAAAACCTTAAGCAAGAGAACTAATCGCAAAAGGTCTGTATAATGAATAATTATGAACTGGATACTTTAAAGCATATTTGACGTGTATGCATATGACAGCGTAATGCCCCCGTCTAAGATGACTTCAGATTCTAGAAGAGCACTTTGGCTTTGGAGTCTTAGCTGAGATTTGAGCTGTCAGGCTAACAATGGGAGCTCCATTGTTTGCTTCCAAACATTGAGGAATCGGCTTGGTAATGGCTTGGTGATAGTGACTGATGAAAGCATATGGCTTTCTCGTCAACGTTGCGTCATTAGACCCCAACATTTTCATTTCCTTGCCTGGAGGATGGTGGGGAAACTTTTCTCCTACCTGAGAGGTAATAGGAATGTGCTGGAATCAGCCTACTTGGGTTGACGTCCTAGGACGTGCTACTCAATTCCTTTGAAACTCATTTGAGCATCTGTAATGTGCAGTAACATGTCTGTATGACAGTGACGTGATGCCTGCACTGGAGCAAAAGGCATTCACGAGGGGGGTCTGACTGGGGACCATCCTCTGGCTGATGATGGGAGAACACTGGGTGGAGGCTGGAAGTACAGAATGACCTGGTCTTCTAAGAACTCTCCTGCCCAGTGCCAGGTCAGTGAAGGAAAGGTTCTTGTTAGAGATACAGTGAACAATTCCAATTCAGAGGAGGGACCAATATTTATAGGAAGCAGAGGTTTCCAAAGAGTTGACTCTTTTAGTCTCTGTGATTGCAAGGGCAGAGGTTTTAAACAATTTACTTTAAGTTAGAAAAGCAATACAAATATAAAAGAATAGTTTTAAAAGGCACACTGTAAAGTGGCAAAGTCAACTCTAGACAATCCCTGTGACATTTCTGTCTTTGGGTCTCATCACTCTTACCTTTACACTTTCACAGCTATCCTACTGACTTGCCAACTTTACACCCCTTGCTATGAAGCATGAAATATTTAGTATGACTGTAGTAGTATTCATGTCCCATCTTCCACTCCATTCTCAGGTTTTTATCCATTCTTTCAGTTACACACACACACACACACACACACACACACACACACACACACACACACAGGTCTTTAGTGAGATCCCCATTATCTTCTTTTATCACCTCTCCCTTCTACTCTCTTCCTTCTTCCCAAGTCCCCTCCTACTTTTCTTTTCTTTTCTTTTTTTTTTTTTTTGGTGACCCACTGCATTTAATTAAGGTTGCCTTCATGATCACGGATAGTGGGTTATTTGCTTGAGTTGGGACAATGTGCCACTTGGGAGTGTGACTTCCTCTCTCACCAAGCCTTTAATACTTTATAGCTCCTCTGCCAGGGGTGAAGCCTTCTAAGCACCCCTCATCCATCCATGATAGAGTGTTGGTGGGCCTGATACATCAACAGCTGGGCAGTGAGTTTGTGGTGTAATAGCCATGTCACAAACATAAGTCTGCATTCTCCAGCACTCTTTCCCACCCTCTAGCTTTTACATTCTCTCCACTCCATCTTCCGTGACGTTCCTCAAACCTTAGAGGGATGATGGAGATTTAGGGTTGAGTGCTCAACAGCACATTGACAAGTCTGTGGTTCATATGAATTGTCACCCACCATAAACACAAACCTTTAACCAGAGCTGAGAGAAGTACTGATTTGTGATAGAAATAAAATATTTAGAGAGCACTTTGATACCATGTCTATTTAGAAAAACAACAGTAGTAGGTTCTCCCCTACAGCCTATGATCTCTCTAGTTATGCACTTCAAGTAGATTTATAGTGCTTATAGTACAAGGTATGAATCCCCCCCCAAGAAGTAGACCTAAAATCCTACCACAAAGCACTTGGTTACCCCTATAATGGCCATGCCATGGTTGCATCAGTGAATATTGCTTACCAGGCAGTTTGATATTATAGTTTTCAGGTTTTAGAGTTGGGTAAGACCATTGATAAGTTTTTCCTCCTAGCAGACTGCATATATTGCACTTCAACAATAGTTTTATCACCTAGTTCTAGTGGACATCAAAGAAGAATGGCAAGAACTTGTCTTGTTTTGGGGGCCTTGTTTTGGGGCCTCTCTGACTGTCTTAATCAGGGTTTCTATTGCTGTGTAGAGACATCAGGACCACATCAACTCTTATAAAGGAAAGCATTTAATTGGGGTGGCTCACTTACAGTTCAGAAGTTCAGCCCATTATCTACATTGTGGGACATGGCAGCATGCAGGAAGATATGGTGCTGGAGAAGTAGCTGAGAGTCCTACATCTTGCAGGCAGCAAGAAGTGGTCCTCCAACACTGGGAGGTATCTTGAGCATATATGAGACCTCAAAGCCCAACTCCACAGTGACACACTTCCTCCAACAAGACCACACCTACTCCAACAAGGCCACACCTCCTAATAGTGCCACTCCCTTTGGGGACCATTTTCTTTCAAACCACCACACTGACCAGATGCTGATAAAGAGTTATCTCATAACTGATACTGAGATTTTATTGTTGTTGTTAGTAATATTGCTTCTAGAAAACTCACTAGGTAGCCACACAGGAAATTTTCCTTTAAACTGTTCTTTTTTTTGAGACAGGGTTTCCCTGTGCAGTTTTGGTGCCTGTCCTGTCCTGGATTTCACTCTGTAAAACAGACTGGCCTCAAACTCACAGAGATCCACCTGGCTCTGCCTCCCGAGTGCTGGGATTAAAGGTGTATGCCACCACCCAACCTCTCTTCAAACTATTCTTTTAAATTATTTTTAAAAGTATTTATTTTTTACATTTATTTATTTATTAATTCATTTGTTTATTTATTTGTGTGTGTGTGTGCTCTAAGTCATGCACAAGAATATGAAGGTCAGAGGACAATTTATTTTATATTTATTTATTTATTTAATTTTTCTTTATTAAGAAATTTTCTACTCACTCCTCATGCTATCCACAGAAACCCCTCCTCCTTCTCCCACCCCCAGCCCTCTTTCCCAAGCCACCCCGCATCCCCACATCCCCCAAATCGAGGTCTCCCATGAGGAGTCAGCAAAGCCCAGCACACTGAGCCTAGGCAGGTCCAAGCCCCTTCCCACTGCACCAAGGCTGTGCAAGGTGTCACACCACAGGCAACAGATTCCCAGAAGCCTGCCCATAGACCAGGGACAGATCCCGATCCCCTTGCCTGGGTGCCCCCCAAACAGTTCGAGCCAAACAACCGTCTTCTGTGTCCAGGGGGCCTAGTCCAGTCCCATGGGGGCTCCACAGCCAACAGTCCACAGTTCATGGGCTTCCACTAGTGTGGTCCGTCATCTCAGAGGACAATTTATGAGACTAGTTCTCTTCTTCTACCAGTTCTGGGCATTGAGTTCAGGTTGCCAGGCGGCAGACATTCTTACCTACTGAGCTGTCTCAATGACCCTGACATATTTTTAGTTGTCGTACAAAACAAGTTTCCATTTTTTATATACCTTTTGTTTTGATTAGCTCTCCACCCCACCCTCTCATTCCTCACCCCCATCATCCCACCCCAATCTATACTTAAACCCTCCCAGCCCCAGTAATTCTCCTCTCCTGTCATTACTACCTATGTTCTACTATCCTTCCTTGCTTAAAAAACCACACCTCCCAGGGCTCCTCTGTAACTTCTTGGCCTCTGTAAGTATTCTAACTTAAATCTAAAAGTTTGAAGCTAAGATCTACATACAAGAGAGAACACGCAGTGTTTGTCTTTCTGGGCCTGAGTTACTCCACCCATTACAATATTTTCCAGTTCATCATTTACATGTAAATTTCATAATTTCATTTCTCTTTACAGCTGAATAAAATTCTGTTGTGCATGTATATCACCTCATTCTTAAGTTTTATGAGTCCTATACGGTTGTTCCATGGAATATATATTATGACTTGGCTCTTAGATGTCTCCCAGCGGCTCCTGTATTGAGGCTTGATCTCCAGAGGATGGTGCTATGGAAAGCTGGTTGAACCTTCAGAAGCAAGTTAGGCATTGGGGGTGTTCCCTGAAGAGGATATTGGGACCCTGGCTCCTGCATTTGTTTTTTAACTTCTTCGTCATCATGAAGTAGGCAGTTTTGTTCAACCACAAGTTCCCTACAAGGAGGATATGCCTCCATAGACCCCCAAACAAGAGTGCTTACCGCTGTGGAATAGTGCATCTGAACCTGTGAGCCCAAACAGTCTTCATTCCAGTTTGCTAATCTCAGGCATTTTGTCACACTAAGAAGAACTAACACAATATATTCACAACTTTAATGCACATGCATTCAAATTTCTTCCTGACTTACGGAAATTAGACTTGCATTGACTTGCTCCTATGAAAAGTTAATTCACTTATACTTTTTTGTAGCTCTTCTTGTTTTCTTCCAAATTTGATTAATTACATAAATTTTTATGCTATGAAAGTTTGTATTTACATTTTCTTTTGTAATTTTATGTTCTGTGTACTTAGTCCTTCAAAATTTAAAAGTAGTCCTATACTTATGCAAATAATAATTACCTCACCATTGTGCTGGCTAGTTTATGTCGACTTGACAAAAGCTAGAATCACTGAAGAGGAAGGAGGCTCAATTGAGAAAATGTCTCCACATGATTGGCTGTAGGGATGTCTGTAGGTCAATTTCTTGGTGATTGATGGGGGAGGGCCCAGCCCATTGCAGGTGGGGCCACTCCTGGGCAGATGGTCTAGGCTCTATAAGAAAGTGGGCTGAGTAAGCCATGGCGAGCAAGCCAGTAAACAGTCAGGTTCCTGCTCTGTTTGTGTTACTGTTCTGACTGCTTTCAGTGAGTAACAGTAATAGGTAGATGTAAGCCAAATACACCCTTTTCCCTCAAAGTTGCTTTGGTCATAGTGTTTCATCAGAGCAACAGTAACCCTAACTAAGACAGTTGGTACCAGGATAGTGGGGTCTTGCTGTGACAGACCTGACCATGTTGTTTTGGGAAGGACCATGGAAGGACTTTGGAATTTGGTCTAGAAAAGTCATTGTGTATTGAGAACTCAGTGTGCTGTTCTGTAGGAGCTTGGGGGATAAGAATGTTGAGAGCAGGGCAGACGATGGAGGCCTGACTTGTGAGGTTTCAGAGGGAAGCAAAGACTCTACCAAGCCATTTGTGTGAAGAATCTGTGGGTGTCTGGTAGGCTGGAGCTGAAGAATTGGGTGTGATTAACAAAAGACCAGAACCACTAAAATAAAACCTTTGCTTTACTGGAACAATGGATGCTGGAGCGAAGAAATCAGTGATGATTAAGAAGAGACCAGCATCACTGAAGTGAAATCTGCTGGCAAGTGTTTCTTCAGAGTCAGCACACAGAAGCTGTGCTCCAGAGGTGGCCAAGGTTGTACTTTGCACTTGCATCTGAACTTGGCATTGTAAGAGTTACCCAGGTGTTCTGGTTTTGAAGGCATGAAGGGGTTGTGGAGAGCAGCAGAGACTCTGTACTGTGGGAAGGGTTGGAGTCACCGAAGAGCCCAGGAGAGGCTATTGGTGAAAGTACATCTCAATTGCACAAGAGACCCCAGCATTTTGGAGATGCCAGTACCATTGGATGACCACCAAGAATGGCAGCAGCAGTACAGTGGAGCCAGCTGCAGCCTAGAAGACAAGCTGTGTGTGCTGTAGAGGGCAGAGCCGGAGAAGCGATCCAGGCCCCTCAGAGGAGCCCAGAAGATGGTGAGTGAATCCCAGGTAAATCAACATTGAGTTATTTATACTTTTGGAGTTTTGTTTTCTTTGTTCAGATTTTGAATGTACCTTGGTTCTTCCCTTTTGAAATAAAAGTATATAATTTACTTTTTATTTTATGGGAGCCCACAGTTGAGAGACTTTTAAACTTTTAAAGAAATTTTGGAGCTTTATGAAGACTTTGGATTTTTAAAGGAAAGTCTGGATATTTTAAAGAGACTTTGAACTTTAAAAAATATTTATTTATTTATCTGTATATTTATCTATTTATTATATGTGCATTGGTTTTTTTCTTTGTATGTATATCAGTGTGAGAGTGTTGGTTCCCCTGGAACAGGAGTTACAGATAGTTGTGAGCTGCCATGTGGGTTCTAGGATTTGAACCTGGGTCCTCTGGAAGAGCAATCATTGCTCTTAAGTGATGAACCATCTCTCCAGCCCCCAACTTTGAACTTTTAAGTGTTTGAACTTTTAAAGATTGTGGGACCTTTAAAAATCTGGAATATTTTATATTGTGATGCTTATATTAATGTGAGATATTGGGGGATGAATAAAAAAGAGAAGGTTGTGGCTTAATAGTGATGTGTTTATGTGTCAAGTTGACAAGAGGTCAGTTGTGCTGACTAGTTTATGTCAACTTGACACAAGTTAGAGTCATTGGCAAAGAAGGAGGCTCAATTGAGAAAATGTCTCCACATGATTGGGCTGTAGGGAAGTCTGTAGGGCAATTTCTTAGTGATTGATGGGGGAAGGGCCAGCCCATTGCGGTTGGGGCCATCCCTGGGCAGGTGGTCTTGGATTCTATAAGAAAGCAGGCTGAACAAACTATGAAGAACAAACCAGTAAGCAAGACTCCTGTATGGTTTGTGCATCAGCTCCTGCCTCAAGGTTCCTGCCCTGTTTGAGTTCCTGTCCTGATTTCCTTCAATGATGAACACTGATACAGAAATGTAAGCCAAATATCTTAGTTAGGGTTTCTGTTCTTGTGAAGAGACACCATGACCACAGTAACTCTTTTTTGTTTGTTTGTTTTTGTTTTTCAAGATGGTGTTTCTCTCTGTAACAGCCCTGGCTATCCTGGAACTTGCTCTGTAGACCAAACTGACCTCAAACTCACAGAGATCCGCCTGTCTCTGCCTCCCTAGTGCTGGGATTAAAGGTGTACACCACCACTGCCCCAGTAACTCTTATAAAGGAAACCTTTTAATGGGCTGGCTTACAGTTTCAGAGTTTTAGTCCATTATCATCATGTCAGGTCATGCTGGTGTGTAGGCAGACATGGTGTTGGAGAAGGAGCTGAGATTTCTATATCTTGATCTGCAGGCAACAGGAAGTGAATTGTGTACAGCACTGGGTGTAGCTCAAGCACATATGAGACCTCAAAGCCCGCCTCCACAGTGACACACTTCCTCCAACACTTCCTCTAACAAGGCCACACCTACTCCAACAAAGCCACACCTCCTAATAGTGCCACTCCCTATGGGCCAACCATTCAAACAATTGAGTCCATGGGGGCCCATACCTATTCACACCACCACACCAAATAAACCCTTTCATCCCCAAGTTGCTTTGGTCATGGTGTTTCATTACAGCAATAGTAACCCTAACTAAGACAACCTTCAAGGAGTGTGTGTTTGGACCTAAGACTGAGAAACTGGGCTTGGCTGATCAGCCTATTCTCCTTATATGAGGACTCTTCTGAGCATTAAGGTCAAAAAATTATTTTAATAATGTGTTTAAGTAGGATGCATCACTTACAGGTCAACCTTATTCATTCTTAGTCTATCTCTGATGCCTTTGTTTCCTTTCCAAAATATTTTTTGAATAATTATTTTTCATGTGTAAATCACAGTAACAAATTATCCATCCTTTGCATCTCTGCAAATACGTTTATTTTGCATGTGTGTGAACTTATACCTGAGCATGCACAGAGACACAAGAACCCTGTCCTGTCCTGCTCTCTCCCTCTTCCTGTGATCTCCAGAGATGGGCCAAGCAGAATCTGAACAGGCTCACCAGGTTCTAAACTTATCTTTACTAGATCAGGTCCCTTTGGCCCAACCACGTCTCTTTGCAGCCTCTTTCATCAAATGTATAGAAAATCTGGTCTCCCTAGACCTTTACATCTTTGTTTCTCAAGCCTCCTATGTCATATATGAGACTTTGTTAAATGTATTTGTTTCTCTTGTAAGGTGTCTGTCATGATCCTCTGGATGCATAAGGAAGAGGTATCACCTCTTTCCCCTTCCAGTGAAAGGCAGATTTATAAGGACTTCTAAGTTTGCAGGCATTACTGGCTGTGGTGGTACATGCCTATTACCCTAGCGGTTTGCAGGTAGAGGCAGGAGAGTCTCTGGGTTGAGGTCAGCCTGGGCTGTGTAGAGAGATTAAGATAATAAAGACAACAAGAAACACTTTAAGGCACTGTTCTGTTTACCTTTGAAATATCAAATGTTGATGAAAATTCTTTCAGTCCACCATTACTATTTTATGGATAGCCCATTCCCATTCTCCCCCCGCCCCCGCCCCAGCTATGTTTCCTTTTTGATCCTTGGGTCTTTGAAATTTCATCAGATCACATCAGGAAATGGTTCTTTTTTTCTTCCTTCTTTCCTTCTTTCCTTCTTTCCTTCCTTCCTTCCTTCCTTCCTTCCTTCCTTCCTTCCTTCCTTCCTTCCTTCATGCTATTTTGTCAGTTAGTAGGTCTTGTAAGTCTAAAGATTCACGCCTTTCCTCAGGACAGAGGAAGACTCACACCCTTCCTCAGGTCAGAGGAAACTCATGTTCTTCCTCAGGTCAGAGGAAGATTCATGTTCTTCCTTCAGGACAGAGGAAGACTCATATTCTTCCTCAGGGCAGAGGAAGACTCATATCCTTCCTTCAGGACAGAGGAAGATTCATGTTCTTCCTTCAGGACAGAGGAAGACTCATGCCCTTCCTTCAGGACAGGGGAAGACTCACACCCTTCCTTCAGGACAGAAGAAGTTCCTCATAGCACATCTGTGGTTATTCCTTCCCTTCTTAGTCTCCATCTCATGGTTCTAAAGTCCCCACTAGTCAGCTTTTGACTTTATATGAATTTGAGTCTCACATTTGTTAGCTTGTCTTGTACCATATTCCACAGGCTTCTTTGCGAGTGGATGGATGTAGACACAAGTCCTGGCTCTATTTTCTTGGGCTATGATTTGATAGCTTTCCAAGTTTTTTTTTTTATCGCTTTGTTTTGTTCATAATACATTCAGTTATTCAGATTTTTCCATTGAGTTTTTAAATTTAAATATTATGCTTTTCTGTTTCCAATAATTAGTTTTTTTGTTCTCTGAGAACCATAAGAAAAACAGCATTTTGTTTTTGGTTATTGGATAATTGTCCTCATGAATCTTTACTGAAACTAATTGAAATTTAAGCAAAATTATCTTGTGCTTTCTGACTAATCTCTTTTCTCTCTGAGGTAAATTACTCCCTTTACTTTTTGTCTTTGTAATTTCACAGAATATTTAATAATTTTTTGAATGTGTCCCCATATATATATATTCTTAGGAGTTCTTGAGCCTTTAAGAGAAATTAAAAAACTGGTTTTCATTTTAGTGACAATCTTTTGAAATATTACTTCCGGGTTCCAGAACATCTTGTGTAGCAAACGATGTCAGAATTCATGTTTGCCTCTGTATTTATTGTGCCATTTGGGCCTTGTGCTCACTAAATTACATCAGATGCTAGTGCAGGATGATAACTTCTATAAACGGCACCTGATCCATGATTAAAAAACATGTCTCGAGTCTGTTTTACTCATAGGTGAGTGAATATATGATGTAATATTGAAATTACAATCATTTTGAGAAATGAAAACCATTAAACCATTAATAAGTGTTTGGGGATTATAATATAAACTGGAACTCTTGGGGTGACCCAAAATAGCTGGCCACCCTATTCAAGGCTGAGCAGCTTTTTTAAATTTTTAATTTAAATTATTTATTATTTGTTTGATTTGGGGCGGGGAGAGGGCTTCATGTTTCTTAGGATGGCTCCAAAGTAGCTATGTAGTCAAGGATGACCTTGAACTCCTGCTCCTTCTGCCTACACCTCCTGAGAGCTGGGACCATGCCACTATGCCAAACTGATGTCCCTGGGAATTGAAGCTGGGATTTTGTACATGCTAGGCGAGAAGTCTTCCAACTAAGGCTGACCTCTAGCCTAGAGAGAAGCCACTTTTTGACACTTTTCTCCATGGGCAGTTGTGTTGTCCCATCTCCTCTCCGCTTCAATTTGAATGCCCACTTCTGATACAAGACCCCATGTAGGCAGATTCCCTCCTCTCTCCAGGGAGAAATTCTCCAGCTTTAACCAGAAGGCAAACTGTTAGGTGATCTGCAGGCATGGGTGGGCGGGTGGGGGCGGGAGCTTCATTGGTTCAGCTGCTCCAAAGGCAATTCTTGTAATTAATTGCTCTCCTGGTTTCTCACTCCCCTCCCTGCCACCTCTCCTACCCGGAGCTGTGCATGTGTTGACTCTGAGCTTGGAGCTGGGCCAGGATTCTCCTGCAGCAGTCTCATTTCACTCTCGCTTGGGTCTCCTGTGCTGTCTGCCCTGCAGTAATGCCTCCATGTCTTGTCCACTTAGGTTGTACTCTACTGTTCTTGAATTATTTTATTTCACTGGTGTGTCTATTTGTGAGGTCCTGGGAACTCATACGTGATAGCCGTGAACCATGCCTCTGAGTTAGTTACACCCTCAGTCCTGGTCTCATATTTCAAAACTTACCTTTGCTATTCTTTATTCAGATCCTTTGGAAGAGAGCAAGGCAGGTATCTGCTTTCAGAACATCACTATAAAGCAGAGCTCCCTGCTCGAGGACTTTGAATTTGTATCTGAAGACAGATGTGTCTGCTCTCCTGTGCTCACCTTACTATAATAAATAGCTCGGTTACACAGAGAAAGACCCCTTTAGGAGACTGCCAACTTTTTTGCTCCCTCCTGTATATCCCTATATAAACTCCCAACCCTTCATTCTAGGAAGGAATCAATTCTCAGAAGAGAACTGAATGAAAACTCCACTCAGTCTTTAATTTACTGTCTTCTCAGTTCATATCCAGATTGAATTAAAGGTTCTCAAGTCTTTTAAGTAGAAGAGTTTTCTCCTAACACCTTTTTGAGTCCTTTGTTCTGCTTCCTAGCCAAAGCCACTCTGGACTGCAATATATACTCTGGCTTCTGGATTCCGTTGGTAGAGAACAGGCCAAGAAGATGGTGGGACAAAGGCAGAGAAGCGAGACACGTTCAAAGTTTGTGCAGCTGGTGGAAAAGGTTGAGTGCAGAGTATCCACGCTGTAATAGTGCAGGAAGGGAAAGCCTTTGGAAAGTTCTAGAATTTCATGGAGGTGTTTGAATTGTAGCCTTGCACAATAATAACTTGAAGAAAAATATACATCTTCCTCAAGGGGGATGTGTAAGTATGTGCTTATGAATCCAAGTTGTGAAGGATGAAGAGAGAATAACCAGTTATAGACCAGATAGAATGATGGCTAGTTAATCATGCCATTGGTATTTGTAGAGGAGTTACGATATTTGGTTAAAATGTTAACAAAAGACTTCAGGGAGTAAGGCAAATAACAACACAAGCCCCCCCCCCCATTCTTGCAAAACAGATAATAAAGGTCACCTGGAATGGAGGGGTGTGATAGATACAGAGAAGAAAGGGAAGGAAAGACCTAGACGAGTTGGCTTGCATCTGATCCTGCCATGACCATTACAGATACACAAGCCAGTTAAGCTTTCCCTTAACTTGAATTGGCTCCCATTACATGCAGTCCAGAGATCTTAACCAGAGTCACAACTGTTGAGTGGAATCAACCCAACAGATGGGAGAACCAAACCTCTTTTGGTCTTGTTAAGTGATGGTGAACCCTCTGGGGGCCAAGGAGCTTTCCAGGAAGAGTAGAGCTAGGAGAAGGTTGGGCTGGTGGTGGCAACAGTGGTGGTGGTGGGGAGATGCTAGGAGTGCTATGTGGAAGGCACATCCTGTGAGAATACCTGGAATCAAGAGCCACGGGGCACGTTGGGGAATCTCCCGCCACTGTGCCTGTGCTGGATTGTGCAAAGCTGCCTTCTAAGAGACAGTAGAAGGGTCACTAAAATGCTACTTGCTCTGTGTTCTTATGGGACAAATATACAAGAGGATGTCATTGCCCTCAAAGAGACTAACATTGCCCAGGGAAGAAGGTTGAGTACAAATATCCATGAAATTAAATCATGAGGCACATATGTGAGATGAGGACCCAAGTCACCAACTGTCTGTCAGGTGTCCAGGTGTGAGTGCAAAGTGGTCCAAGATGACTGTGAGTTGCGGCCAGGGTGAGCGTTAGACTTACTCTTGAATAAAGGACAGAGTGTGTACAGATTGGGGTCCAGGGCAGGGCACAGTTCTTTTGGGGACCACTGGGGACACCAGCTGGATGTTTCAGGAGGTTGAATTGGAGGGTAATGGAAAACAAGCTTGGAATGGTAGGTTAGAGCCAGCATGGAGGAAGGCTTGAATGTCTGCTGTCTATAGACTTTACTTCAGAGGTAGTGTAGAGCTTGAAGATGAGGAGGGCTGAGACACATAATAAATGAAGGCCTGACTCAGTGGGGGCGTGAAGTCAGAAGGCCAGGGCACTTGATTAAGGCTGAGCTGGGGCAGTAGCAGGGACAATGGTAAAATAGATGGGCTTGATTTCCTCAGCATGAGGAATAATAAAAACAAAGAAGAAGAGAAAACCAAACAGGAAAGCCAGAGTAGGTCTGTCAGTCTGTCAGACAGAACGGACCTGTTATCCCAAGGAGGACGCCTCTGTCACCACAGTCCTTGCGCACACTCGTTCTCTGGGGAAATATGCAGCCGCTGCTGCAGCAGCCTTGGTGGAGAAGGACAGCGACGGATGACAGAAGTGATTATGCAGTGATGCATGACAATTGAATCGCTGTAAGTTACACCTCCCGTGTCAATATGCAGAACTGGTTTGACTGAATTCAGTGAAAGGAACACCTGAATCCAGGAAGACAACACTTTTTTTTTATTCGTCAGCATGATACTCAAGACCCTGTTTAAATGCTTCTCTCTCTCCCTCTCTCTCTCTCTCTCTCTCTCTCTCTCTCTCTCTCTCTCTCTCTCTCAACATTCTATTGTTACCTAGGAAAGTGAGATCATTACCTGGGCCGCAAGGCTAATGAAGACATTGTACTATAGTTAGACGACGTTGGTCACTTAGCTCCCACAGACTTCCTTCAAAGATACTACTCAGCAGGTGTGTGTCAAACGCCTACAAATGTCTGAGTTTGTGCTAGTGTTGGGAACACCAGAATGGTGATGATATAAACCCAGCCTCCAATGCCAATGGGTGGGGAAAGTGTGACCTAGGGGTGGGGCACAGAAAGTCTTTCTTCCTTACTTCCTGCCATTCTGTTCTGAGAATGGCAGGGTCTCATCCGGCCCAGGGTGGCCTCAAATTCACTAGGTAGGGGAAGTGAACTTCTGATTGTCTTGCTGCTACCTCCAAGTGCTGGGATTATAGGTGTGCATGACCATAATTCCAGTTCTGCCAGTGGCTAGCTGTAGTACTTCTTTCTGTCTTGTGGATCATCAATTCCTCAGCTGTAGACTGGAGAACACAGTACTTGGGTGATGAGACATATTTATATGATGTGCTTAGCACAAAAGTTGGCATGTAGATGGTCCGTGAATGATGCTTCAGTGTGGCAGGGTGTGGGGGAATGCAGCTTGTGAGGTATATAGTCTATACAGTGGAAGCGTGTTTGTGTGTGTGCGTGTGTGTGTGTGTGTGTGTGTGTGTGTGTGTGTGTGTGTGTGTGTTTTAGCCCAGTTTAGAGGAATTCAAAGAAGACTGACTATGAGAATGACAAATGACATGAAGTTAACCATGGTAGATGAGTTGGGTGAAGAGACAGAGCTCTAGGCAGAGCACCCTAAGTACCTCCCAGCCAGACCAGGTTGTCAAAGCAGGCTTAGGGGAGAGCTGTGGCTAGCTCAGGGAATCTTCAACCAGTCCAGAAGGGTAGCTCCATATCTGTGCCTGCCTGGGGGTGAGGCTAAGTTTCACAGGCTTCTAGAGCCCACAGAGTGCCAGCTGGTGACCCAGCTCTATGCAAGATCCCATTGTGGGGGGCCCTAAAACAGCTTGACCACACAGCTGCCATGACAGGCTTAGAGGCCCAGACACAGCTTCTGGCAGACCCCACCCAGTGGGGCCTGCGTCTAAGGGGAATACCTGAGGCCCAGACACAGCTTCTGGCATGCAACACCTGGACCCAGGAAGAGCCATAAGCTGACCCTACCCAGTGGGGCTTGCATCTAAGAGGAAATATCTGACATTCCAAACATACCCTATACTCCTAGACAAATGTCAGCCAATCAGGGTCCTGAACCCTGGAAATCCCCTCACCCCAACCTCTGCTATGATAAAAACCCCTCCCTTTCCTGGGCTCTGGGCTCTCTGCTCTCACCAGACTGACAGAGAGACTAAGCCCCGCAGCTTAAAAGTAATAAAGGCTCTTTGCTTTTACACACGGGGTTTGGTCTCCGTGGTGGTCTTTTGGGGGGTCCTCGTGATCTGGTCATAACACCCATTCCACCTAGACTGCCCAGCTCCTGCTTGCCTCCCTCCATGCTGCAGCCTCCTTCGTGCCTCAGGGCAAAGGAAGCAGGGAAAATGGTCTTAATGGTCCTCAGCTAGCCAATGCAGGTTTAAGAAGCACGACCTCTTGGAGTCGATAGGGTATCCCTGGCTGTAGGCGCTTAAAGCACTTCCTTCATTCCCATTCTGCCTCTTGGTGTCCTGTGGATCGATTCTCCTGTCATTCCTAAGTGCCAGGCAGTGGGGTACTGTTGTAGGTGCCTCTTGACTCTGCAAAGAGAATTACAGTGCCTGCTTGTCTTTTTCAGTATGCCCCTTCCCCGGGAACCCTTTCCCCTCTCACCGGGCTGGAACAGGGCTGTGATCACGCCGAAAGCCCCTCCTTGGGCCCTGTCTGCAGGGGTAGGGGCGCCCCTGTGGATGAAAGGCTCAACAGAACTCTAAGTCATTATCGTGATCAAGGACGAAGGGAACCTTTTCTGTGTGTAAATGCAGATGCTCTCTCGGCTTCTGTGATAGATGTGTTCCCAGAGCCAATACAGCAGTGTTGAATTCTTTTTTAAAAATCTGAAAGACCTGCAGGCTCTTCGCTCCTTTTCTTAAATCCATTTCCCCGTTGAGATGAAAAATGTAATACTTTTCAGCTTACTTTAGACTTTCTTCAAAAGTATTTCTGGAAAAGGATCCTTCATGTGGAGCATATGAACACTGTCAGAGCATGGGAGAGAGCGAGGTTTGAAAAACACGCTAATGGACCGCCATTACGCCGTGGGGAGGTCCCCCAAGAGCAGAGAAACAAGCTGGGAAGGCGGGGGGAGGGGTGTGCACAGAACTATGAATTAAGAGAGGCACCCGGTCCAGTACTAAAAAATGTGAGCAGAGCGAGATGAGAAATAATAACAGCCAAGTTTACCTTGCAACATGCTTAAAATGGTTAATTTTAGAATCTGATGGATGGCATTCAAGTGTTGACTCTTCCACATGCCACTTTAAGATTTCAGGTGACTCAGTGTCCTTGCCTATAAAATGACTGCAAAGTAGCTTTCTCATTGGGCCTTTGTCCTAATTGAGAGATTATACATGTAGAATATGTATAACTTATTCTCTGTATACAGTGAGTGGTCAATAAATGCTAGCTTTATAGTACTAGTTGAGTGGTTTTCTCTAACAATAACTGGATAGCATCATGGGCTGCTTCAGAGGGAGAGGTCAGTGGGATTTCCCAGCAGAGGGTGTGTGTGTGCTTGATGAAGCATACAGATGTCTTTGCCTTGCCCCAGGGCCACTTACTCCCACCACCAAGACTTCTTGTGTCTCTCGAGTTTCTCTGCGAAGGTCTAAGGCCTGGAGGTGGAGTGCACACATGGGTTGTGTAACAACATGAGATCCAGGAAGCTGTGACTTGCTGTCATCTTTGCCCCTGGGCCAGGGCTGGGAGGCAGTGAGCTGGAGGAGGCTTAAGCTGGGACCAGATCTGAACCATGGGAGTGTTACATGAGGGAAAATTAGTAGTTTAAAAATACCCTGTAGGAAAGAAATGGTCAGCCTCATGGTTTCTGTCGAATGTCCCCTAATTAGCCTCTAGAGAAGGTGCCACAAGCCTCTGTAGGGTTAGGACAAAGAAAAGCCTGTTATGGACGTCCCGTAACTCTGGGAGCAAACCTTGCTTCCCCCGCTAAATAACTCCAGAACATTACATGGCATTAACAAGTTTCCCAGGACAGGGACTTCGAGTTTATTACTTGTTCACATTGTCATCAGAAATTAATTTTGTCCCTGAAAGACAAATTGGCTGGTAGCTTATGAAGTTAAATGGGAAGAACAAGTGTGCATCTGTTTCTCCTGCATTTTGTCTCCTTGGTGTCTTACATATAAATGAATCAGAGTGTTCAAACTTAAATTAAGATCTTTGGCTAGATAAACAGTTAAAACTGGTTCCCATAGCTACCTCTCACACATAGCTGTGATTGCATTATAATCCTCTAGTAATCAGCTCTAAATGAAAGAAAGATGATAAGGGCGCTCTTTTCAGTTTCCAGTACTGATTTTTATTAGCTCTCAATCAGTCCGGGGCTGCACTGTCTTTCATCACATTGTGGAAGTGTTTGTAGAATCATTAGAGTAATAAAGTGTAAATCTTACCGAAGTGCATTTTTCTTGAGGTGTTTTATATAACGAAAACTCTGAAGATTACACTGGCTGGTACAAGAAAGATTTGTTTCTGCGACGAAAGTAGGAATGTAATGGATGCTAGATTCATTTCATCTCGACCGGAGCTGAAGCCTAATGAATTATCCAGGCTAGGTAAAACAGCCACTACTCATACAAAAGGGAAGCGGTCTCGGACTTTAGTAGTCACATGTGGCCATGATACAGATTTGCATGGAGTTAGCCCTTTTGCCCCAACGGTCCTTCAATGGAGAGCCCTCACATCTACAAACCCATTACCGATGAAACTGGGGAACTTCGCCATTCACAGTGGGATTTCCCTAGTAAACTGGTGTAACCCAGTAAACCAAGGTGTTGTGTCGACATTGAAACATCGGGAAATAAATTCCAGTTTAATAATGTGCGTTCATCCTGTTCCTTGTTGGATAGCACAGTGGCCAGTCTTCTTAGCCCCATTTGGGCTGGAGGCTGTTTGGTGGGGACACGTCAAATCAGGAATTTACAGCATTAGTTCTGGATTTTTCTACGTGTGTCCAAGAGGCGATTGCATACAAAAGCCCTTGTGTTTCCTTCCCCACGTGTGGTAGGGTTTTCACAGAGTTTTTAGCTGTACATGTGCAATGTGCAGAATTCTTAATCTAGACATGTCTCTCCTTTCTTATAGGCTTTATGATAAATATTTGACAGCATATTTTACCCACAAAAATGCTTGCAAATTTTGGGTTTTATGTTTATGTTAGACCAAGAATGTCCCTATATTTTAGTGATAGACATTCAATCTCATCCACAGGGTACAAAACAATCATTTAATGGAGCATCATGGAGTCTCCATAAGAGCTGATAGAGATGTGGTAGTTTTATATTTAATTTCAAGTTACACATTAAAAATAAAGGCTTTGCCTGAGATAATTATCACAGTTCCCCTGTTCATGTGGTGCTAATATGAAGCTTCGCAGCACACAGAGTGTCTGTAGGATTCAGGGAGCCAATCAGGGGTGCCGTCATGAAGACATCCCCCAGGTACCTTCTTGGTTTGCATCGTCCAGATGAATGTTGGAGAAGAATTTGAGCTCAGATAGAATTCTTTAGAGAACAAGAAGAAATCACTTGATTAAGGTGGGTCAAGATGATTAAGGAAAATATTTTTTTTCTTTTTCAGCCCTTAGGTAGTCTTAAGAAAGACATCGAGGGGAGTATACCACTTATATTTAAAAATATGAGAGCCTGAATCTGTGGTTTGGTTCTCTTTTCTTTTTTTAAAGAAAGCAAATACAATATTTTGCTGATGATGGCGCTTTCTGTATATGTTTGCATGTTGGTACTTAAATGCAATATGTCTGGAAGATGTTGCTATTTCACACTCCACGCACAAGAAAGAGTAAATTGTAGGTCCTGATTATCAACAGATAACAAGACATACTGTATATAAATAAATGCTCAGCATCAAAACCCATTATTGGATTAGCTATATAATCATGTCTCAGGCTGTAAGCCTGTGCTGACAAATGAACACTTTTCATTTGGCTCAAGGTCCTCATCAGCAACGGAACTAATTTTACATTCTCACCCATTAAGTGAATAAGATGTGGAAAAAGCTGTCTGCTTTTTGAAGTGTAAATTTGCTGCTACAGGCTGTGCAGACCAAAGCGCTTTTGAAGCAGGCAAATGAGATCATCTCTAGGGACATGCAAACCTCACAAAGTTTGGGTCATTTCTGCTGAAGGGATGAGGTGTGTGTGTGTGTGTGTGTGTGTGTGTGTGTGTGTGTGTGTGTGTGCTCACCAGGCTCGTGTGACTGAGGTGTCTGTGGACCTTGGGCTTTATGGGTTCTCTTGGTCATAGAGGATGAACACTTTGTGAGCTTGGGATAGGCTTGCGAGGTTGGTCTCCCTCTTCTGGAGAAACCAAAGCCCTGTGGAGGTGGTGGAGAGTCTGAGATGAAGCACCCAGAGCTCGGCAGGATTGTAGGGTAAAATGTTCTACCTTGTGAGAAAAGGAGTTATCCTTGAGAAGGAGCAAGTTGTCTGCACTCATCTGTTCTGAGTTATCCTAAATATGTGGTGTATCAGAGACTCCACAGTTCTGTTCCCAGCACAGACCTCTCCTTGGAAATCTAAAATTCCACAGGCATGATGAACTTGTCATATCTGAGTGGATGGCTCACGTGTATCTCAAATTTATCACATTCAAGTAAAACCACAGTGTGCCACTACAAGAATGTTTTACCTTTTAAATCATAAATTGTCTCATTGTCTTCCTTGCTCAATCCAGAAATTCTTTATTATTAACTTCTAAATTAGTGTTTACTAATTGTGCAAAATTATGTCTCGGCATTTTCTTGTGTGTATAAAACATACTTTGATAATTTTTACCCTTCATTGCCTCCTGTTGACAGTTCTCCTACTGGTCCTCTTTCTCTTCTCAAATATTCTCTGCTACAGTTTTATATCCTTCAAAAATCAAAATTCTGCGGATGAGAGAAAACGTGGCATTTATCTTTTGGAGTCTGGTTCATTTTGCTTAGCACGGTGGTCTCCAGTTTCACTGTTTCCTGTAAACACCAGGGTTTGATTCCTCTTTATGGTTGAATAATACTCCATTGTATACACATACCACTTCTGCTTCGGTTTTTGATTCTTTGATACAGGATCTCTGCACACAGCCCAGGCAGACCTTGAATTTACCATTCTTCTGCCTCAGCCTGCCAACTGCTGGGATTATAGGTGTGTGCCACCACTCCCGGCTTGCTGTACCACATTTTATACATTCATCCTTTGGTGGGCACCTAGGTGGTTTCTCTAATTTACCACGCTAGGAAATCAGAAGCCGTTCTTTTTGCTTTTTTCGATATGTTTATTACATTCTGTTTCTGTCTCTCTCTGTGTGCATGTGCAGAGCTCAGAGGACAACTTACTGGAACTGGTTCTCGCCTTCTACTGTGGGAGTCCTGGGGATCAAACTTAGGTCACCGGGCTTGGCAGCAGGTGCCTTTATTTACCGAGCTGTCTCCTACTCCTGGGAAGTCATTCTTGCTTCCTGCCTTCCCCTGTGAGTTAGATACAGTCTTTCTGTATTCAAACTGATTTATAAAAAACAAAATGCCTGTGGATCCTGAAGTGCCATCTCTCATATTTGCCATGGTAACATCACAGTCTGCTACCTCACTCTTACCACACCCACCTCACTCTAGCCCTGTCTACCTCACGCTTCTACCTACCACCCATTCTTCCGGTGCATGTAGAATCAGTGTTCCAAAACTCTGTGTGTGTGCCATGGGGGCGGGGATCAAGGTCTTGCTCAATTGGGTCCTAAATCACACTGAAATCTTCTAAATGGATTCATATTTGGAAATAGAGCCACAGCAGATGTAGCTGGTTATGATGACGTCATACTGTAGGAGAGTGGACCCCTCTGCAATACGGCTTTTGTCTTCTAAAAAGACTGCCCTGCAGTGAGTAGTGGGTAAACAGTCATGTTCAGAGGAAGACGATGTGCTATCTCAGGTGGACATTTTCAGAAACCACCAGAACCTGTGAGAGGTCTGAGGCTGAGTTTTCCCGCGAAGCCCTCAGAAGGACCACCTGCCAACAGCTGATCTTGAACTACTAGCCTCTAGAATGTCCTGTGTGGCATTCCTGTTTATTCTAGCAGCTGAATACAGCACAGAGTCATGCCCCTCTCTAGTTCTGATCCCAAGATCCCATATTATAACGTCATGATCTGGCCCCAATGTACGTCTCCAATTTCATCTTCCATCACTGCTGGCCTCATTGTCTCTGGTCATATCAGCTGCTTCTCTGTTACTTAGTGATGCCAAATTGTCTCTTGTCATGACATTTGTCTACTGTGCCCTTTGTTTGGGCTGCCTGTCTCCTCTTCCACTTTCCACATGCCTAATACCCTATTCTTAAAGTCTTCTCTTCCAGGCCACCCTTCTCTATGCCCATGGCTTCTCTCTGCCTCAGCCCATATTTCTATTAAAATTACTTAGTGCATTCAATTTATAGTCCTAGATATTTACATTCCTTTTGGAGTCCGGTCTATGAGAATCGAGAGAATCTTGTCACTGAAGTCCACCAGTGTCTCTCTGGTACTTGACACACTGTCTGTCTTGTCCCAGGAGCTTAGCCTGCTGCACTTTAGTGGGTGCGTGAATAGAAGTTGTTTAGAAGGGCACTCCTTCCCAAGTCCTGCAGCTAGGGAATCACATCCAGTATAACCCTTTATTCTTTTGTTATTATTTGGAAAAGGATGTTTCTTACATCTAAAGCATCCTTCGGCTTTCTTGTATGGTAAGACTGTCTAGCTCAGGAGATCTGTCGAGAATTGCAAGACCTGACCAAGAATGTAGGTTGGTGTGATACCACAGGGAAGATGGGAAGAGGGTCAGGTTTTTCTCTATTAATTTCACCAAGATTTCTGTGAAGCCTGTCTCAGTAAAGATTTGTCCTTTTGGCAGGCAGAGTGAACTGCTGTATAGAAATACTCCATGACGTAAGCCTTTGCCAAGTAAAAAAATAGGAAGTTACGTGGGTGACTGTGGAGGAGGTCGCTAGCTGTGTCCACCAAAATCTGTTCCTTTCTCCTGGACACAAACTTTAATTACATTTCCCAGCCTCCTTTTCAGTGAGGGGTGGTCGGTCGTATGATGGTTCTGTCCAGCGGTATGTGGGCGGAAGTGATGGTGTCTGTTCTAGGCCTAGCTCACTAAAAACCTCTCTCACTTGCTGTTCATCATCTTCTGTTGCAGTTACTTGGGTTTTCAATGTCCACAGCAACCCTGGAAATGATAGCTGAGGACAGGAATACCTCACTCTGGATCTCTGATGACCAGATGGGAAATGATGAACTGTTCAGGTAATCCTGGTGAGCCCTTTGTACGGAAGCTCTGAGATTTCAGGGTCCTTCTGTCCTGGCCATACTGTGACCCCCCTCTCTAAGAAGCAGATACCTCTGAGAAGCGAGACCAGCAGAAGAGTTGCTGACAGTGTCCATTGAGGGAGGAGAGCTCCAGGAGGCAGGTGAATGGAGTTGGGCAGGGATCCCTGCTCTCTCGTGAGCCGTTCAAAAGGAGATCTGAGAAGAAAGACCATGACAACTCATTGTTCTAACCCTCTGGCACAGGAGGGAGACGGGATGTCTGTGAGGTGTCTCTCCATCTTGTGTGGTACTTCTCACTTCAGTCCACGGTCCTCTGTGGCCTAGACCCCTCTCAAGGGCATCACAGGGGCTTTGAAACCAACAACAAGAAGCCAAAATTTGTGAGGTGGGAACTCCAGGCCTTGAAGGAGGAGAAAAGGGCAAGTGAGCTACGAAACATGCTGAGCTGCCACTGTCTTCTCAGTGGCTCTGTCTTTGAGGAGGGTGGTGTCAGTGCCTCCATCTGACCCCTGGATGACCTACCCCAGTCCAGTCATCGATACATCAATGTTTTGTGACTGTTTCAGAAATGAAGAACTATTTTATCTCACTTTAATATCACAAAAACCTCGGGAGGAGACAAGACTTCATTGTAGACAGTGTTGTTTGCCCACTGAGACCAGAGCAACTGATTTTTATATGTCTCCTGGTCTGTGGGAGGACATGCACACCCGGATGGGACTACCGACTTCTTGTGGCTGAAGAAGCGTGAGCGCAGGCGACAGTAGGAAAGCCTTCTTGTTTCTCCTGTCTCCATGACTCCGAGGTCTTGTATGGGTGGAGCCTTTGCCAGTCTGGCCCTGACTGAGTCCTCCTCTAATGTGCACTGTGTGTGGAGTGCACAGTACAGCCTGTGGGGACTTACAGCTTACTCCTAGTCAGAACATGGTCCAAGAATGGAGTGGTGTGAGAATTCTGAGTGCTGGTGAGAAGACTCCAAGAAAACAAGTCTTAGGACCTCAACTTCTTCAAAACACAGAATCGTTCTTGGAATGCACTTCCCTGCTCCTCCCAGGTGTCCCAGATAGGAGTGAGTTTACTTCAGCTGTTGTTATTCATATGCCTCTGCGGAAAAACATGTTTTTGTCACATGCAGCTTGTCCTTGTGATTGTGGACTTCACTTAGGTGACTCTTCATAACCCTCAGAATATAAACGGTCTGACGCTCTCAGTGAGGTTGGCTATTGCATGAGACTTTAATCCACTTCATTTTTAGGCCTGCTCTTCCTGGGTCATGCCGCCAACTAGAGTGGTAGACAGCTCCTCACTTTGTGTGCACAGACCCTCAAGTTTTGTCAGCGCGTCTCTCTGGGTGGCCGCTTACTTCACAGGATGCCAGGCCTCTCCCAGCCTCAGGGGTAAAACGTGGGTGGATTCAGTCAGCCATGGTCATCTCAGTTCCTTCAGCTGAGGATTACTTGAGGAGTAGGCATGTCAACCAGGTCTGGCCAATGAGATGCCTGGGGAATTCTGCTAGGGGAATTTTGAGGAAAATTTTCCTCATGTCTAGACCAAGACACAAGAATACTTCCTTTTCATCCCCTGTGGCATTAATGTAGAACTCCATGAGACTTGGAGCCGTTACAAGCATCTTGTGGCCATAAGGGGAAATGCCAACATTCAGAAGATGGCAATGTGGAAGGAAGAGGAATCCTTTTGAGGCAGAAAAGTGTAGGGAAACCTTAGCAACCTGGACTCTGCTTGACTTGAGCTGGTCATCCTCATCTCTTTCCCCAACACAGCACGTAGCTGTCTGGCTGCACATACACCTTACTCCCGACAACGCAATAGGCCACTCATCCCTAGCAACCCCTCTTTGTGGTCAAACACATTCTGGAACACATCCAGTAACTAGGGGCACTGGTCTGATCTAGTCTGGTTTTGGGTACATGTGCAGCAAGGCAAACTGTGTCCTCAAAATGAGTAATTTTTTTTTTCCGGGTAGAAAATTCTCTCTTTACTATCTTATACCTAGGCATGATTGGGTGTGCATTTGATTAATACCAACTGTATCAAGTGAAAGGACATGTGGAGTGAACTAAACATAATCTAAACCTGTCAATCAAAACAGAACGCCCCCCCCCCTCCCCTTCACGATTTAGCAACTAACTCCTCCTCCTCCCTTGGATTCTCAAAAGGAAACCCTGGCAGTCCCCAGGGGCTGTTGAGCACTCTAGCTCATGTAACCCATTGCTCCTTTTCAGTGTGTCTGTCCGGTACGTTCATTTTATCTTTGAATAAAATCGTTTGCTGTATTATTTGGGTGTACTTCTTCAGTTTTTTTGAACAAGATGCCAAGAACTCCTTCCTGGTCCACAGCAGAGCCCAGCCACACATTTTAGGCTGTTTCAGTCAGCACAGCCACACAGATTCTGTTAGCAAAGACGAAAACAGAGTTGGAGGAGTCTGAATTACTTGCCCCATATCTTGGCCTATCAGGTAGAGGTTTGGGCTCCTCACTCCTAGTCTTCCCTCACACTGCTCTGGGGAGAGCAGGCAGGCTTCTCTTTTACCTCCAAACAATTAATGAAGGTGGGTGGCTACTTGGAGAATTGTGCAAGCAAACTTCTAAAACCACATCCAACATTAAAGAGGGTTTTAAATGATAGAGTTTCGTGTGCAACCCATAAGGAAGTGCTACACCTTCCCTATCAAGGTCCTTCTTCAGGTCCTTCTGGATTAATAATATTATGATAAGGGTGGTGTATCAGTGTTCTGCTCCTAAGTAATAAATTATTCCAAGATTCAACAGTTTAAAAGAGCAAGCATTTACTATTTTCTAGTGTCTGTGGTGAATCGGAATATGAGTGGTGATCAGCTAAGTGTGTCTGTCTCAAAATCCACCCCAGTGCCTCTGTGTGTGTGTGTGGCTGCAAAGTAATCTGCAGTGGAGATTAGGGTAGGGTGTGGACGGGTTTCCTCCCAAGCCCACCCCTGGTTATTGGTAGGACTTGGCTCATCATAGGCCATACACTAGGGCTTCTATTTCCTACTGGCTGTCCCTTGGGTTCTGGCCTCCTGGGCTCTGTTCCAGGGCATCTTACTGCACTGCAGCTGTTGAGCCTGAGGGGCCTCCAGGATCGAAGCGGCCGTGTTTCTGTAGGCCAGGCATGGAGGGTGGCCATGATGATGTGGTGCTGTGCTCACTAGAGTGGTATCAGGAAGCTCAGCCTCACCCTCAGGAGAGAAGCTGGTCCAAAGATGACCCTCAGGAGTTAGGGATCAGGTGGCCTGCCCATCCCAAGGACAAATGAAAAAGCACATAAAAGCACTTGCTATGATACCATTTCTGTAATTGTTTTGGTTAGTTATTTTGCCTCAAAAATTGTGATATCTCTTTTCCAAGCTCTGGTTTCTGTCTTTATGGACTTAGGCAATAACCACAGGGCACAAGAGGTCTGCCTTCTCCATCGAAAGATTACGCATATGCCACTACTATTATTACTAATCATAATTAATTCTAACTCATAACAATAACATTAGAAAAGATTCCCATAGTTCAGGGACTGCTACTAATACTGGCTTTCCCCTTCTTGCCTTACTTCTTCCCCTAAATCCTGGTCACACAATGCATGTGTATGTGTGTATGAGTGTGTGTGTGAGTGCATGTGTGCGTGCATGTCTGTGTGTGCATGTGTGTGTGCTGTGACACTCAACACCAGCCCTGCTACCTTGCTGCCTTGGTCTCCTTTTCATGCTGAACTCAGTTCAGAGCTAGGCTGAAATTTCCTCTGGACATTGGCTTGTTCAAGGAAACACCTGAAAGGAGGAGGAGGAGGGCAAGGCAGTTTCCAGGGCTTGGTGCTCCCTTAGACACCAGATGCAGCCGTGGTGCAGAAGAAAAGGAAACTCTTCTGAGACGTGAGCTGAAGACAAGAACAAAGTGGAAGGAACTGATGTGACTCAAAAACGCTGACTAGTTGTGAGGGTGCTACTAGCCTGCCAGAGTGGCTAAGACACAGGAAGAAAACTGGACTTTTAATAAAGGGAGGCAGATTAAATTAATCATGACAGGAAAATGAGCAAGAAATGCTTTCACATTGTTATTTAATAAGAAAAATGTGTAATTAACTGATAAAAATAGTTTTTGCAAGAAGCAGGCAGTTAAATGGTTTATGGAGCCAGCCAGGCCCGATGCTGAGTGTCCCTGACTGTTAGCAATCAGAATGCTTTTTATATGGTGTCTTTCTTTGGAAACGCACAAACCATCTCACCACAGACATTACCTCATTTGCTTCGCAGCCTAATGAGTGCTTTACGGCTGAGAAATGGTGGCAGAATTGAATGACTCTGGAGAGATGGGGAGACTGAGGCTCAGGATAGACAACTTACCGCGGCCTGACGGGCCAGCCATGGGGAAGAGTCCTTCATCTCCCTTCCTCCTGCCCCTCCATCTTATTGTCTGCGTTAGCTGATGGGTTTGAATGAAACAATTGCTCCTCTCTTCCAAAAGCCGCATGGAGGAACCTGGGCTGTGTATTCTGGCCGATATGATTCCAGTCTTCTGAGCGGGAGGTGGGGGTGGGAAGAGATCCTGGCATTTGCCATCTGCTAAGCCTGTCTTTAATCCTCAGCAAAGTAATGGAATGGAGATGAAGAAAAAAATGTGCAGGAATCAGGAGCATAATGCCACCATGAGCAAGCAGCTGTCTGGATTTTTAAAGAGCAAATTCCATGAGACAAATTTAATTGCATTTTTTAATAGAATTAAAAAAAAAAAACCTTCTACCACATTAGTGGGTGAAGGCAATGAAATGGATGCATCCAGAAATCTCACTTGAAAGATGAATTCAACCGAGCCGGTTCTGAGCTCTGCCTCTCAGAAACCTGGCTGGAAGGCCACGTGAGCAGCCGGTGGGCGGCTGTGCACTGGCTGGGAGATGGTGGCCGGCGGAGTGCTTCTGGCAGGCTCTGCGATGGGCCTGTATCTACGGCGCATCCTTATTAATGACTTGCAGGAGGTGATGAGCAGAACATTAATTAAATGTGCACATGTGGCCAAGTGGGAAATTGGCGGTGAAAACACCATAGGCAGGCACATAATATCCAGGTACTGTTTTTCAGCGCCTGTGATTTGGCCTGTGAGCAGTGGCTTGACTTTGTGTCCCCCTGCTCTCTCCTTGCTGTTTTGGGCTCCAACCAGATTTTCACTCAGTGCAACAGGGGCTGTATCTTCAGAGCAGGCTCATAAATCCCCTTGCCAAACACCAGGGTGTGTACATGTTGCCACTTCTAGCCTGATGTGCTGAAAAAAGAAGCCTGCAAAAATTAATATTGATCTTGGAGAATAATGAAACAGCTGTGAAGCTGGTTCACAAACACCTTGCTCCACTTCATGGCCTGTTTATACCAGCGAAGGGGAGAGTGAACAGAAGATGCAGGTGTTGGGAGGTGGGGAACCACTGTATCCAGCCGCTGTCCTCTGATAGAGTCCTCGGTCATTTGACCTCTAAATCCATGTAGGCGTTTGTCAGTTAGGTAGTGTCCCTAAGTCCTAAAGAAAGCCATGTGGCTCAGTGAGGTCCAGTTGTGAGACCATTTGTGCATTCAATCAGTGTTTCTCTCTCTCCTTAAAAGATCATTCTGGATGACACCAGTAGGTTGGCTGGTAGATTTGTCCCGACTGGGTCTTGGCACTGTCCTTATTAGAACTAATATTTATTTGACGATGACTCTGTTGCCAGGAAAGAAAGAATAATGGCTCCAGGAGAATGCAAGCGAGTGCTGTGTGTTCTGAGACGTTAGATTATCTTTGGTGTTTTATGTCATTTGGGAACCATTAGCCAAACTCCGGGTAGACAGGGAGAGCTTTGTAATGGGGAAAGTGACGCAGGTTAGCCCTATGGCAGCCTGAAATTTTACTGTTGAAGTGTTCAGGAAAAGGAGCTCATGCCCCTGCCCTCACAACTCCAAATAATAACACTTTAATCTCTAGCATTCGCTGATGGTGTAAATAAGTGATTGAATTCATGTACACTATTTTAAAGGTAAGAATTATTGATGTATTCCTTACTTTACAAGTCAAAAAAGTGGTCGAGACTGCTCCACAGTCTTCCTGAGTACAGAGTAAACTTTGAAAACAAGGGCTGCAGAAGGCCAGACCGCCCTGACACAGTGCTCTAGCCTGCCATCATTACCCAACCTTGACCCAAGGTCACTTTTGGAATGGATGCCTGAGCTAGAACCCAAGGCCAGACATAAAAGGTGCTCTCTAGTTACCGTTTCCTGTTCTTCGGTAGGGGCTGAGCTTGGCATGAGGGTTGGGCTGAGGTGAGCCCCGGGGGTAGCTCGAAGCATGTTTCCCGCTCTCACAAGCGACTTGACTTTGGCTCTAGACATGTGTAATTCACCGAGGAAGCCTGGGTCATGACTTGGCTGGGGGCACCTGTGACAAGGCACTTCAGTGACCTTCTTTCTTCCGTGGATCTCATTCCTTCTTCTGGCAGCTTGCTGACTCATTTGTTCCATGCTACCTAAGATGTCTTTTGATGAATTCAGTTTTTTTTTTTTTTAAAAACAGCTCCATGTCCAGGAATGTTTTTTAAAGTTCAAGTGTTATTCCAGCACCATTTACAGACTGATGCTCCAAGTTGCTATCCTCCTGGCCCTGTGGAAGTTATCCATTTACCTCCTTGGCTGGGATGGAAGGAGTCATCTGTTCTAGGACTGGACTGACAGAACACAGTTTCAAACCAGGGCAAAGCGTCTCTCAATGGTGACAAAAACTATTCTTGGCTAAAGGCTATAGTTGGAGGTTTAAGGTATTGTACCACGGGAAAATAATCATTGTGTTTTCCAATAACTGTATCTTGCAGTGACATCCCTAAAAAGTGCCCCACACCGTGTGTGTGTGTGTGTGTGTGTGTGTGTGTGTGTGTGTGTGTGTGTGTAAAGGGGATAGTGATCACCATCATGACAATGTAAAACTGTGCTATTTCTGTTAAGGTGGCCACACATGTTGGAGAGAAGGGTAATCACTCCAAACACACACAGGAAGATCTAATCTTAGTTGACTTCATGGTTTGCTCTGAGGAGGATACAGTGAAAGAACACTATGTGACTTCTAAGATTAGGCCAGGAGAGGTCATGAAGCTTCCCATGGATTCTCTAGTGTTAATTTGTCCTGGGGGAGATCAGTTACTTATGTTGTCCAGCTCCTCTGAGATACCTGCAGGAGGTGAGGGTGTTGGTGCTCTGGTAGAACCAACAGAGACCAGCCCTCTTGCCAGTCTTAACATAGTTCTAGACACAGGAGTGAATCTGTCTTGAAACCAAATATTAGCCGACTACAGAGCACTACTGTGGAAGCTCAGTGGATTTCACACTGAGTGGACGAACCGCGCAGCTGAGCCCTGCCTGAATTCTTGACTTGCAGGATTCACACAATGGAATAAATGATGGCTGTTTTTGAACTTGATTTAAATTCTAGGGTATTTTGTTAGACTAGAGAATGGGACATTTAATTCCACTCCAGTGCTGTACACCACTGAGAAGACAAAAATGAAAAATCAAAGACATTTGACCCTGTATTAGGGAGCAAGCTGACGAGACAGGCCTCATCATTGTCTCCTTATCAACATGTCCCCCTAGGAAACAAGATCAGCCCATATATGGTTCCTAGCTTGCTTTCTAGCCAGTGTCAATACACAGCAGGAATAGCTTTGCCTGAGCCATGGCAACATTTGATGGAGATTTCTTATGCCCCACAATATCATCCACACAAATTAATCAGATGTAAAATACATTGTGGTCAAAATTGCCAGCCTCAGAGTCATGAAGGTCCAATTGTTAGGGAACAGTTGGGTCATTTTCTTTGTTCAGGACTATGTCACCAAATTTGGAAGGACACTGGGCTTTGAAACAGGTTGCCAGCTCTGAGGGCAGCCATATGGAAATGTCTGTGCATGTGGGGCCTTCTATTGGAAATAGTCTTATGAGAGGATCATTGTCAGTTTTTTTTAAGTGTGATTTCTGTAGGAGGTGGCCACCTTCTGTCTCAGAAAACCCTTTGTTATTTTTACAAAGAACAGTGTTAAACAAACAAGAAAGAACAAACTCTTCAGCTTGATTGACTGGCTAGTGAGTCCCTGGAATCTGCCTGCCTCTGGCTCCCCCTCCTCACCCTG
This sequence comes from Peromyscus eremicus, assembly GCF_949786415.1. Classification (NCBI taxonomy): domain Eukaryota; kingdom Metazoa; phylum Chordata; class Mammalia; order Rodentia; family Cricetidae; genus Peromyscus; species Peromyscus eremicus. The sequence continues at coordinate 115,234,397 of NC_081421.1, read as the reverse complement.
TGCTGGGCTTACAGACTCACACTGCTCTACCCAGCTTTTGCATGGATTCTGGGGAGCTGAGCTTAGATGTCTCTGCTTGCACAGTAAGCACTCTACCCACTGAGCAACCTCTCCATCCCCTACAAATGCTTCCTTTAGTCAGGATTATTTCCACTGGAGAAGGCTGCGTGTTACACTATCATAGGTGCCTAAGGAAAGATGCGGAGGATGAAAATGGCAGCTCCTAGTCTACACAGTAAGTGCACCATCAACATTTGATGAGTAGGGCTAGGGAGATGGCTCTGTGGGTGGAGTGTTTACCATGCACGCATTCGTGAGCACCTGAGTTTGGATTTCCAGCACCCACATAAAAAGTTGAGCATGGCAGGACACTCTTATAAGCCCAGCACTGGGGAGGGGTAGCAAGAGGATCCCGGAGCTTGCTGACTAGGCAGTCTAACCAATTAGTGAATACCAGGTTCAGTAATAGATTCTCTCTCTCTCTCTCTCTCTCTCTCTCTCTCTCTCTAACACACACACACACACACACACACACACACACACACACACACACTTACCATGCATCCCCATACATGAACACATAGATCGACACATATACACAAAAAAACCTAATGAGTAAATTTCTACTTACATATTTTGGGCATACCCAATGTTTTATGTTCTGCTGAATTCTCAAATGCACCTTCTATTGTGTATATGGGTGTGCGTGAGTGTGCACGTATACACAGAGGGATGGAAGTGTGGCAGGTGAAGCAGAAAAGGCCACCCTCCAGGTGGACAAATCACAGTACTGTTCTCTACCTCAGTTTGCTTCTTACAAAGCACTAGTTGGAACGGGGTGGCCTTCTGGTCCTCTCCAATTCTGTACATAATCATGTTGACTCGTATGTGGGGGACTGTTATATTTTCATTAAATGGTGAATCTTGGAAACTAGTAGCATGAATGCTAAGCACAATCATACAGTAGGGATTTTTAATCCAAACATTATTTATCCAGCACTAATCAAAAATACAATGAAAGGATTTAAAAAAAATAAAAAGCAAACTGAGAATCCGCCAGACATAAAACAAATGCTTTCCTCTCTAGCTCTCGCGGACTCACTCAAACATCTGGGGGATTTACAGGTGTTAAAATTGCCCCTTGAAAGAAACCTTTTTATTTCCTGGGGTGATGAAAATATATTGATAATTACAAGAGGAAATGAGTTTTTTAAAATAAAACAATTAAAAGGGCTTAGCATTTAAATGAAAGAGAATGTAATTTTCCTTTATTTTATCTGTCATTAAATTGATGTTACAAGCTATTAGAAGAGTTTAGTCAAGGCCGATTTTCAAATATAATCTGTACTGAAGTGGGAGGTTGGGGGAGAGGGCGGGCACAGCTTGGTACCCAGGCACCGCCACACACATGTGCAAACACACGTACACAGGCATGTGCCTCAAAGGCAGTTCTTTAAAAATCACAAACACGGAGACGATGAACAGGAGTGATAGAATGTGGACTCATGAGCAGAAGAAAGAAGGAGTAACAACCCTGGCGCCTCGTAAGAGGCTATTCTTGACGTAGTCGGAATAAATTCCTTTTTTTCTTGCATGTGTGCACATACGTATGCATGTTTGCATATGTGCAGGTGTTCGTGTGTGTGTGTGTGTGTGTGTGTGTGTGTGTGTGTGTGTGTGTGTAGGTCAGAAGCTAACCTTTGGTGTGTTCCTCAGTAGTGATTCACCCTGTCTTGTGAGGCAGGGTCTTGCTGACTTGGAACTCACACAGTGAGCTAGCCTGGCCTGCCAGAGCACTCCAGGGATTCAGCTGTCTCTGCCTCCCCAAGGCTGGACTGCAGGTGAGACCCGCCAGAGCTGCCTTTCTCCCGTGGGTTGTGGGGACCAGACTCAGGTCTTTGTGTTTATATAACAAGATCTCAGATGGAGCTACCGCCCTAGCCCTCCTTACTCCTCTTTGACAATGCATGAGCATGAAGAGGGAGAATCTGTAACAGGAATCTCAACAGGTCTTATTAATAAAATCAAACCTGGAGCCAGGTATTAGGGTGAATGCTGGAAGATCAGAGAAACAGAACAAGTCACAGCCACCTCACCTCGCCAATTCCTCAGCTGATCCTGTTTCCTCAGACTGGAAGCCTCTGAGTCCTCATCCAGAATGAATCTCAGCTGAACTGCTGCTAAAAGTCTAAAAGCTTAACCAGCTGGTCCTGGTCCTCACACCTTAAATACCTTTCTGCTTTCTGCCATCACTTTCTGGGATTAAAGGCGTGAGTCACCATGCCTGGCTGTTTCCAGTGTGGCCTTGAACTCACAGAGATCCAGGCAGATCTCTGCCTCTGGAATGCTAGGATTAAAGGCATGTGTGCCACCATTTTCTGGCCTCTATATCTAGTGGCTGTTCTGTCTCTGACCCCAGATAAGTTTATTAGGGTGCACAATATTTTGGGGAACATAATATCACCACAAGAATCAGTATTTGATATCTGAGCAGATATGGGAACAGACCTGAGGTTACTGTCAGAGGGGACCTGAAGTCACTCATACAACTCTAGATGTCTTTGTTCTCTTCCTGAATCTGCTCAGTGGCATTATGTAAGTACTCCAAAATTAGTCAGGGCCAGGGGAATATTGACACTCTGAAGAAAAATAAATGCTATAAATCAGTGCCTCACCCATCTGGTGGTAATTTAACAATAACCAGTACTGTATATTTATCATTGTATATCACTAATCATAGTTAAAAACTTATAACAACATTAATAGGGTGTATTGCATTTGTTATTGTTTGCAGTGATAATTAAATAGAAGTGACACATACATGTTCGTATGCAGAGTAGCGGCCTTTTGTTTGGGTTCCCAGTGTATGCCGGGCTCTGAGACCAATAGCCTTTGTGAGGACCCTGCAAGGCATGAGCTGTTGTCCCTGTGTGCTAGGTTATGAAAGGGAAGCTCACAACATGGCCTGTGATCACGCGGCTAGGAAGCCGTGCAGGCAGCTCTAGGGCACACTCTTCGTGCCACAGATGAACATGGTTCCCCTGAGATTAGCCCATGCAGTGGGTCTTGCGGGGGAGATGGCTAAGAGTGCCTGAGTGTGTCTGTAACCCAGCACTGGTGAGCAGAGACAGACAGGTGAATCCTGACAGGGCACTGGCCAGCCAGTTTAACCACACATACGCTTCCTGTTCAGTAGAGAGCCTGTCTCAGGGCTGAGGGGCAGAGCCAGGTTGGATCCCCCGTGACTAGTGAGAAGGATGCTGACACCAGAGCCCACGCTCACTTAGGGTTTGTGTGGCCTCCAGCTCCACGCCTCTGTCACTGGCCTCTTCCTGTAGGTCCCAATAGCTGATGCCCTTCTGGGTTGTCTCTCTTTTCCTTCTCCGTTCTGTATCTACCTGGTCCACCCTCTCCTGCCTTTTCCCTCTCCTTCGTCTCTACTCCCCACAGATCTCAGTAGAACACAGCTTCTTCCCATCTCTGAGACACTTTATGTTTTCTCAGGAGAACAGAGAAAATCTTATGATTCTGTAACTGCTAAACTAAATTCTTCACAGAGGAAATGACTTGGCTGTTAGGGGACAGATTTGGGTGGTGGAAGGAGACAGTGCACATGTGCCTGGGGGAGGTGGATAAAATATATGATATAGGGAAGGAGCTGGGTAAAGGATTTTCCATTTTGGCTGTGGATACACGTGGGATTTGATGTGTGGGACAGAGGGAGTCAGCTAGCCTAGAAGGCAGAGCTGAAAAGCTTGAGAAAGAGTCCCTGGAACTGGCAGGACTTTGGAGGAATGCTTTGGCCTTTGAAGGGCTACAGAATGTGTGGGCTGTGGGCTCTGGCTGGTTTTCTTTATAGCCACAAAGAGCTGGGGGGATCCTGCTGGCCTCTTGAGTTACTCTCTTTCCATTAGCTGCAAACTGACCCCGCTGCTCTATCACAGACGGCACCAGGAAGTTTGTCCCAGTCTCATTTTCTTCTTGGAGCAAGTGCAGGCTTGGAATAGTCAGATGGTCTTAAGGACACTGAGGTAAGTGGGGCCAGGGAGTTAAGAAAGATGGAACGCTGAGAGGTAAAGAGAAGCAGGACCAAGTGCTTGGAAAGAATAACTAAAAATGGTCTATTTCATCGGCCTCCTTCTGCAGAATGAAATAAAGCAAAGCAAAGGCTCCCCAAGCCTAAACTGACTCAGGTCACTCTTGTCCCAGAACACATCACCACAGGAAAACCCCACTGTCTAGTAGGTGAGGTGGGAACGGTGAAGCCCAGCAAGGCCCAGGGCATGTAGTTGCACAGGGCTCAGTATTCATCAAAGGCTGAGTGTTGGGCCAGGACAGCAGAAGTTGGCCATGGAGGTACTTCCTGTCTTACTCTGTTATTCACACAGACATGCCAGTAAGAACCAGTATCTTAAATTCTACTCCTGAGTGTGAATTGCAAGTGGGAAGCCCACTAACATGGGTGCTTTGTGGGACCCACGAAATGGTGAGAAAGTGGTGGGAGATCCACCCAGGGCTGTCATCATGAAAAACTTGAACAAAACTCGAGTTTAAAGCCTTGGATTTTGAACCAGATAGCTGTTTTTGAAAATGGATATTATGCAAGGTGTGGTGGCAGACAAGAGTAAATACAGCACTTTGGGAGGCTGAGGCAGGAAGATGGTAAATTTGAGGCCAGCCTGTGCCACATAATGAGAGTTTGTCTCAAAATAACCAAAAACAAGAAGGAACATTGTTATGTGCCTGAAAGACACAAAATACCTCACGTTCTTCAGCCAGTCCATGTGTATGTGTGGGGGGAACTGGGGAGAGGGGGATCTTTTAGTGATTTGCTTTAGTTTCTGAAGGTGATATCTTGCATATAGAAAATTGTTAAGAACTGTCAAACCGTGGGCGTCTTAGCCCTTAGTTAGTAAAATAATTCCAGAGAGACAGGAAACATGTAAACCTCTACCAGAAGGAGAAGGAACTATTTCAGCTAAATGACTCAGACTTGGAAAACAGGCTACTTTACACTTCACTTTTGTACAGCAATAGAAATAAAAAAAATGAGAATTCTCAAGCTGAATGGAAAGATGGGATTTCAGGCAGCCTACCCCTGGGAGCATGTTTATGATGAGATGCAAGAAAGTGCTTCTTGTCACGCCCTGGTGGCACTATACTGCCTGGTATCTCTGCTTGCCAAATGTATACAACAAAAGCTAAGTCCATGGAAATATATCCCCTGTCTTTACCAGTCTGAGCCAGGAAGGTGAGTATTGATGCAGATCAAGAATTCATTCCAGAGAAATGCCAAGAGATGTCATTGCACTTGCATTTACTAGTTACGAAATTGAGATTGCAACAACCTCCCTCTCATTGGGTTGTTGGGAGAATGGGAAATGATCACTCTTTGTAATATTCTAGTCTGGAACTGAGCACTCTAAAATGCCTAGTGCATACCCAGAACTTCTCTTCAAGGGAGGTAGGAAGTTTCCACAGCATGGAAGTTGAAAACTGAATAGAACAAACCCTCCTTTTAAGAACCCCACAGAGGAGGGGCTAGAAGAAGATAATTATGATACATGGCCCGTAGTAAATATGGCATATAGTAAACAGTGTGAGCATGTATTGGGCCCTATTTCGGGAGAAGCTTCAGTGCTCCGGGACGGGGAGTCATTAAGGATGAAAGGGCCATCCACTTGTATTAAGCTTCTGCATGTGAAGGAGGAGGTCTTGGCCAGGCCACGGTTGTCATTCTGCTGTCCTCATGATGGATGGGGATTCATGAACAATTGAACTGAGCCTCTGCCATTACGATCGATTGTTGGGACAGACGTCTCGATGGGAGCCAGGGGGCCACAGGGGAGTGTGGGTCGGTGGTCACACTGACGTGACGTTTATGGCCTTTCCTAGGCTTCCCATGAGTCTTGCCATACACCCATCTGCCTGGGACCCAGGCCGGATCAAGCTGGCGGTAAAGGACAAGGAAATGAGGATTGAATGAAGTCGCTGCAGATCTAAGCCAGATGTGTCTGGCTCCTTCTCACACCCTCATTTCCAAAGCTTTAGAGGTCGTTGTGGTGAAATGAGATGGACAGGAGAGTTTCAAATGTAGCTCTTATCGCTTTGCTTTTAGAGTCCAAGGAAAGCCTCGCTCCAAACCTTGTCTACAACACAAGGAAAATGAAACCTACCTCATTAGTAATCTTGGCTTTGTTTTTAATAATATATAATTTCTATTCCATTAAGCTTGCCGTTTTGAAGTGATTTCAATGATTCTTAGTGCATTTCCAGAGTTGCACAACCATAATCTCTATCTGATTCTAGATTATTTCCATCACCTCCAAATGAAACCATAGCCGTCAGTGGTCACTCCTCCATCCTCCATCCTCCAAGGCTCCAGCAACTTCAGATCCATGTTCAGTCTCTGTGGACTTATCTGTCCCAGACATTTCACAAAAATGACTCATGCAATGTGTGTTGTTTTATGCCTGGATTCCCCCTCCCCCCTGCCTCTCTCTCTCCTTCCCTTTTCTTTCTTTCTTTCTTTCTTTCTTTCTTTCTTTCTTTCTTTCTTTCTTTCTTTCTTTCTTTCTTTCTTTCTTTCTTTCTTTCTTTTTTGAGATAGGGTCTTATGTAGCCCATGCTTGCCTCAAACTCAAGGCTGAGGATGCTTGTGTACTCTTGATCTTGCATCCACCTCCCGAGTGTTGGTGTGCCGCACCATGCCTGGATGTGGGCTTCTTTTCCTTGGCAGAATGTCTTCAATATTGATCCTTTCCCCAGTGGACTTCATGCTTCATTCCTTCCTATTTCTGAGTAATACTTACTATATGATGGTGCCATGTTTGTCCGCTCGCATAACCAATAAAGAAAACTCTCACAACACGATCATTTGAAAGACAAGTGACACAACCAAAATTTCATAGAATCTTCTGCACAGTGAAAAATACCAGCAAGAGTGTTTGAAGATACATATCTCCAAAAAATTTATAGATGGCCATGGGCTCATTGACTACAGATAGAAATACCTTATCATATATCCTATTTGAAAATATCTCTATAATGTTAGTTCTTTTCATGTTCATAATGGTGTCCTTTTGTAAATAAATTTAAACTTTTACTATAGTCCAATTATGCATTTCCTTTTGTGTCTTATATTTTTGATGTTGGATGTAGAAAATCATTATTTAGATCAACATTATAAAGATTTACCTTTCTCCTTTCATGGTTCTCATCTGTCAACTTTCTTATGCATAGTCTTATACTTCATATTGAACTTTTTTTAAAATCTTTTTTTCTTTTTTCTTTTTATTCTTTTTAAAAAGATCTCTCTTTCTTTACCCCTCCTGCCCCCCCCCACCTTCCCCCTCCCCGCCCATCCCCCATTCCCATCTCCTCCAGGGCAAAGACTCCCCTGAGGATTGAGTTCAACCTGGTAGATTCAGTCCAGGCAGGTCCAGTCCCCTCCTCCTGGTTTGAAACAGGGACACTTGGCACATTGAACTTTTGTGTATGGTCTGAAGTAAGGGTACACTGTGTGTGTGTGTGTGTGTGTGTGTGTGTGTGTTGTTGTGTGTACATGTGTGTGTGTATGTGTGTGTATGTGTGTGTGTGTGTGTGTGGTGTCTTTGCACAGATGCTATCTACTTTATTTTTTCTTTTGATACAGGGTCTTTAATGGACCTGAAACTCCTAGTAGGCTAGGCTGGCCAGCCAGTGAGTTCGAGATCTGCCTGTCTCTCCTTCCCCAGTTCTGGATTACAAAGACACATTCTCATGCCTTGTCTCCTCACCCCTCTATGGATTCTGGTGACTGAACTCAGGTCCTCAGGCTCACAAGGTTAGTTCACCTACTGCTTATCCTTCCACCCTCACTACCTCAAAATTCTTAGTGATTTTCAAAGAAGAGGCATTTATCTTTGGTATCAGGATCTATGAATATGTAGCTACTCATGTATAGGGCCCAGGTTTGGCTGAAAAAATGTCCTCTCAGTAATTGTTGGAGACTGTTCATGCAGAGTGTCTCCAGTAAAACACCACACACACACACACACACACACACACACACACACACACACACACACTCTTTAGAAACTCCTTGGCTAGTACAAGTTTCAATGAACTCACCACGGAAGATAGCATTGTTCAGTTAAATTACCACGACATTGAAGCCAGTGCACACCCACTTGATACTCCTGATGTATGACCTAAAAGCAAGCAGAGTGCTCCATGGGCCCCAAATTTGGCCTCTGTTATTGGACTGAAAACCTCCATTGACTTGGGTTGGCAGCCTGTACTACTAATTGAGGACAGAGCTTGGCCCCGTGGGTTTTATATAGAACATTTTCTTTATTTCTTGTTTTCATGGGTGTGTGTTGTGGGCTGGGGATTATTTTTATGTTTTTCCACTTCCTGATTAGTTTTAGGACTTGTTTATTTGGAGACTGCTTTAATAAATTTGCACAGCAGGGTGAGGTAGTCACAGGGTTGGGATTTTTAACCAGGAACTGCCTTCTTCTCAGTTTGGTTTTTGGTGTTTAACTTCAGGGCACAGTCACTCCATTTCAGTGTCAAATCCCTGCCAAAGATCACCTATCCTAGACACTCCCTGGTGGCCTAACCAGAGGGCAGGGCTCTGTTCCCAATAACCCTGTATGATGGCTACCATGACACAGCATCACTGAGATTTGAAAGTGTAGCTGAGTGCTAAGGGTAGTTTTCTGGAGGCAGAGACCTGGTCACTCCCTGGCAGGTTCTAACGTGTGGTGTAGCTTCATTCACAAAAATCCTTGAGCTTGTATATGCTAAATGGAATAGATGTGACCATGACCAAGGTAAGCAAGTCCTGTGCACACTGAGATTCACTATGGTGTGTTTCTACAGGGGAAACAGTCATGGGCAAATAAAGGGTTATAGCACGGATTGTAGAGTTAGATTGCTTGAAAAATAAAGTTGAGGTGTTAGAGAGATTGAGTGGTTAACAGTACATCTTGCCCTTCCAGATGACCTGAGTTTGGATACCAGCAAACATGTTGAGTAGCAACCCCCTATGATTCCAACTCCAGAGGATCCAACGCCCTCTCTAGTCTCTGTGGACATACATACATACATACACACACACACACACACACACACACACACACACACACACACACACACAGAGAGACAGAGACAGGGAGACAGAGACAGAGATAGAGGGAGAGGGAGAGAGACAGAGAGAGACATAAAGAGAGAGACACAGAGACAGAGGAAAAGAAAAAATTGTAAAATTGGAGTGATATATGTGTGTGTGTCTCTGTGTGTGTCTATTTGTCTCTCTCTCTCTGTGTCTGTCTCTTCTCTCTCTCTCTCTCTCTCTCTCTCTCTCTCTCTCTCTCTCTCTCTCTCTCTCTCTTTCTCTCTCTCTCTGTGTGTGTGTGTGTGTGTGTGGTTGTCAGAGATGGCTCCAAGAAGAACTGACTTTCAAGTTGAGACCCAATAATGAACCAGCCACAGGGAGATTACCTCTGTCTACTGAGGGAAGAGCTGATGCAAAGGTCCCAAACTGGAAGCATCTGTGGCTTTGAGGCACAAGGGGAAGCAGGGAGACAGGAATTTGAGGACAGCAGGAAAAGATGAGCTTGGCCAGATCAGTTTATCCCAGAGAGTGCTGGCCCTGTCAAGGTGTTAGATTTATTTTAAGAGCAAAGGGGGCCTCATGGAGAGCACCCATTTTCAGTGTTTCTGTTTTGTGGAGAAATTGTGGGCAGGATGGGCAAGTATCAGTCAGCCAGACCAGTTAGGAGGCTTTCATGTAAACATAAACTTACAGAACCGCCTTATTCCAGGAAAATACCTACTGCCTTTTCATGTTTTGGTGTGTGTCCCTGTGTCTACTCACGTGCCTGCATGTATGATGTGCCTGAATGCTAGGGGTCAACCTCTGGTAATATTCATCAGGACACTGTCTACTTTGGTTTTTGAGACAGAGTCTTTCATGGTCTGGATTCTCCCACTAGACTAGGCTACCTGGCTAGTGGGCTCCACGGATCTGCCTACGTCATTAGACTAGGCTAGCTGGCTAGTGGGCTCCATGGATCTGCCTATGTCATGGTTGCTGTTTTTGTCACCTTGACACAGCTAGAGTCATTTGAGAAGAGGGAACCTCAATTGAGAGAATGTCTCATAAGATTGGCCCTTATGCAAGCTGGTGGGGCATTTCCTTGATTGATAATTGATATGGGAGGACCCAGCCCCCTGTGGGTGGTGCTGCCCCTGGCCTGGTGGTCCTGAGACATAAGAAAGCAAACTGAGCAAGTCAGGAGGAGCAAGCCAATAGCAACATTCCCCCATGCCCTCTGCTTCAGACCCTGCTCTAACTTCCCTCCATGACTGACTGTAAGCTATAAGGTGAGATAAACCCTTTCCTCCCCACACTGATTTTGTGTGTTTTTTTTTTCACAGAACAGAAAGCAGTCTGAAACAGAGCTGGGATTATGAGTGTGCTTCCAGAACTATTACCCTGCTTTTCCATGTTGATTCTGGGGGCAAAACTCAGGTATTTGTGCTTGCAAGGCAAGTTTCCTACAGGAATGAGTCTTCTTCTCAGCAACCTGGGGCACTACATTGGTTGAGGCTGGCAGGGAGAGAAGAAAACAAATCAAGAGTTTGACACCCTTTGCTGAGAGAGCCAGGGTGATGTTCTTCTTCACTGAGTCCCTGCATCTGCACTTAAAATGAACCCAGGAGCCCAGTCTTGGCCCAGTGAAGCTGGCTGACACTGGATTTTATTTTTTATTGTGTGTCTGTTTGTGTGTGTGTGTGTGTGTGTGTGTGTGTGTGTGTGTGTGTGCAGGTGCGTGCATTCTATGGCAAACTTGTGCAGGTCAGAAAATGACTTCCGTAGTCTATCATCTCCTTCTTCATACAGGACCTGGAAAACAAACTCAGGTTTATAGGTTCGGCAGAAAGCATCTTTACCCACTGAGCCATCTCGTCTACCCAGAGACGGAATGTTTAAGGAGTGAAGAGAGAACTAGACAGGAATGGAGAGGGAGGAGTCGCACATACAAGGAATAACTTTACAAAGGCAGAAAGTGGAAAGACCGTGGGGCATAGAGCTAGGGGCCGACAGCACGCAGTGAGAGCTTGTTTAATTGAGGACGCACTGCGCTATCAGCCATGTAGCGCCAGCCTGCCAGAGCCGCGCACTGGAACTTATTTAAAGAGGCTATTGTAAAAGTCTCTGAGCCAGTTAATTACCAGTTTTTGTTATGTCAGGAAGTCCTCGAGTTTAAGCAGAAAGAAACCATTCATGAGTATGTTCCGGGTCTGTAGTTTAATGGGACAAGTAAAAAAAAAATTAAAAATTGATAAAATGATTTAGTTCATGGGAGGATTGAAAATCCTCACAAGAAAAGCTGAAATTACATATTGTGCTCTGTTCCCTCCTAGAGAAGTCACTGAAGGAGCCGAAGACTTAATTGGACTAATGACCCATTGCTGTTATGCATAAAACTCCGGTCCCAGAGAGAAGTGATGAGGCTGTGGAAATGGCCTGTAAATACGGACCCAGTGAGCGTGATGACCCACACTAGTTTTCTGCGGCACATGACCAAATGTACAAAGGACAAAGATGGCTGCTGCATGTGCACACTGCGAGGAGCCTCCTGTGACCAGGTTCCGGTCTGGGTAGTGATCCCAGAGCCGAACATATGGAAGATACAGGAAAAGAGATCAGTGGTTTTGACCAAAGCTCCGTTCTGGAAGATTTGGGAGGTGCTGGTAACAGGGAGTGCAGAGCCAGGGGACAATTTATAAAAGGCATAAGGCATAGATGCATTCGGTAGCGAATGTAATTGTATGAACCGAAGTTACTCGAGATAACAGGAAACTAGCTATGAACATTTATTTTGTGTCTGGAGTTCCCTTCTTGCTCACCTGTTTTGTTTTCCCTCACGTCTCTGCTGGGCCTCTATCAAATCCCTGGAGCTGATCTCTAGGCTGAAGGTTGGCACGTACACCACACTCTGAGGATCCTGGTGTCGGCACTCTGACCATCTTCTTGTCTACAGGTGGAGCTAATATCCCCTCCCCGGGAGTGTGCCTGGCACAGGCAATATGGGTCTGCAAGGAGGAGGCTGGTGGGCAGGCTACCCATTGGAGAAGCCTTCTGGGACTGGTGCAGAGGTGGCCTTGGACTTTTGAGTTGCAATCGCAGAGATCTGCCTGCTGCTGCCTCCCAAGTGCTGAGATCAGAGGCGAGAACCACCACGCCGGGCCATATTTTAATATTGATGACTATGACAGGATAACTGACAGGGGCTACCAAGGAACAAATGGATTTTACGTTCATGTCCCCAAAGAGTTGGATTTCTGTCTTGCCTTTTCCCTACACTTGCTTTTTCTTTGTTAGGTATGACGTAGTACAATAGGGCCATTTTGTGGCCCAAGAAAGGTCTTTGCAATTTACAGCAAAAAGGTAACAATGCCACTGATGGCTAGATTTTCTGAGGAGGAAATGACATTTATACAGACTGTGGATGATCCCAGATGAGAGTAAACACAGAAGCGCTGTAGCAGGTCAGGTGATAAGAAACAGGAGCAGAAGAACACAGGGGGCTGGAGAGATGGTTAAGCTGCTTTTGCAGAGGACCGAAGTTTGATTTCCAGCACCATTATCTGGAAGCTCACAATAGCCTGTAACTCCAACAACAGAGAATCTGTGCCCTCTTTTGGCCTCCTTGGGCACACACACACACACACACACACACACACACACACACACGCACACACACACACACACCAAAACAAAACAGTCTTAAAAAATGCAATAAAAATAATAATAAAGCACAGTGGACCACATAGAGTGAAAGACAAAAAGGAAAGGTGATATGGACGAAGGGTTCTGAAGGCTCAGGTGTGGGACGTGGGAAGCAAGGTGTAGCATATGGACAAATACAAGGGTGATGGCCAGTTCTCTAAAACTCACCTCATCCACATGATTAGACTTCCTTGACCAGGGTCCTACCTGAAAAAGTACAAGGGTCCCCTTAGCAAGTCAGGGATGACAGAATTCCAAAGAAAGTAAGAACTGGGGGCAGTGCAGTCCCTGGGAAGGCAGAACTCTTCTGCATTTGTATGTGTGTAGCTTGAGAACAGTCCCTGAAGACATCCTCGGATCCCTGGAACCTGTATCTGTTGCCTGCATAATAAAAAGGGGGCTTTGCAGACATAATTAAGTTAAGGATCTTGAGATCTGGGTTATTCTGAACTGTCAATCTTACATGTAATCACACGTGTCATTGGATGGAGGACAATCATAGAGGAGCAGGCAGTACATCACAGATGTAGGAAAACAAAGATGTGTCAAGACCCAGAGCCATAGGCCAAGGCCAGGGGACTTGAACTTTCCCTTAGATCCTCTAGAAAGAGCCAGTCCTGCTGACATCAAGATTTCATCACAATGAGATTGACTCTGGACTTCCTAGTCTCACACCTCTGTGAGAGTAGATTTCTGTTGTTTCAAGTCACCAAGTCTGTGGTAATTTGTTGTAGCGGTTGTAGGAGACTGATACAGTGGGAGAGTTTGGCTAGGGTTGTCCTAGAGAAACCTCAGTTTCTTCAGCTGTATAATGGAGGTGTTAGGTCTTATGGCTGCCCTTCATATCATGGGGTGGCTGGGAGGCTCAAATGGAGCAACTTATGGGAGTGCTTGTCATTAATTATAATGGCCTCTGTATACACGTGAGTTCACAGTGTTCTCAAAGGACACTTGTCATGATGGTATTTTAACCATGTTCATCCTGGACACAGAGGGACCTGATTAAGGTCAAAGGTTCTCCTGAGTATGTGTAAGCTGGTAATGGCAGTCGATGGAGAAGAGGAGAAGGGAAGAGAAGGTGGACCCTTGGACCAAGGTGTAATCTTGTTACAGAGCACCTGAGGCTTAACCTGGCTGAGGAGAAGGCTCCCCAAATTTAACCTGCATCAGTAGACGGGGCTAGGCTATGCATCAAGTGTCCCCCGAAGAGTAAAACAGCCCTGAGATCATTGTTGCATGGAAGGAAGGGAGAAAAGGAACCAGTAGTTAGGGACATATTTCTTATTTGGGAATAGGGCTAGGCAAAACTTCTTTGATGAAACTGGGCATTGTGGGCCAGAGATGTAACTCAATCGTAGAATGCTTTACCCAGCATGTGCAAGCGGAAGGACTTAGGTTGAAGGCCAGCCTGGGCTATATATGGAGAGTCTGTCTAAAAATCAATACAGACATCCAGATGTGATGGCACATGCCCATAATCCCAGCACTTCGGTGAAGGCAGGAGGAGCAGGAGTTTAAGGGCATCCTTAGCTGTATAGTAAGTTCAAAGTCAGACTGGATTATCTGAGACTGTCTCAAAATTAGCAAATGGGTTGGAGAGATGAGTCAGATGGTAAGAGAAGTTGCTACATAATCTGAGGACAAGAGTTAGAATCCCTGCACCCATATGAAAAGCCGAGCATCCTGCAAATGCTGTAACTATACCTCTGAGGGATGCTGTCTTCTGCCCTTGTGAATACACAGACTCAGGGAGCTAGCATACACGTGCATACACACACACACACACACACACACACACACACACACACACACACCAAATAAAATAAATCTTGAAAACAATCAAATACAAACTCATGAATCTACAAACCAAAAACAAAATAAAAACCTGGGAATTGCATCTTATACCTCTGGCCTCCAGGATTGTCAGATAATAGCTTCTTCTTTTGTTTAGCATTAATTAAACAGAAATATGTGTGTGGTGTGTTGGGGGGATAAAAGCACTGTCACTGGAGGACATTTAAAACCCTCAAGGAACAGATCTCAGATACTAAAATCACTTTTTTACCTCTTAAATTTCTCAGGGTTCTTTGTTGACCTTGAACTTAATTCTAATATTGGTGATGGTGTCTATTGTATTAAACAATTTGTAGAAACCATCATTTCCTAAATGCCTTGTCAGGAGGTGAAGTGTCCTGTTTTGCTTATCGATAGCTTAATAGTAGCCAGTGCCCCAGGATGTTCAATGACCACTAGAATAAGCAAAACATTGCTGATGAGTCTTTGATTTCCTTTAAGATATTTTGTAGTAACTAACCTTATATTAGCCAGAAATCCTGGGAATTGTGTGGCTTACTCCTCACTCCTGTTTTCTCAAGTAATAGACCTTTAAAGAATGTTTGTTATAAAAATAGCTAACTTCTTCAGGCCATCTGTGGCCCAGGTAGGGATGTGACTAAGCTCTCTGACACACAGGGTTACTATCATCCTTATACTTTATGGACTATGTTAGGTCCCCTTGGAGGAGATCCCCTCCTCAGACAGGCAGCAATCCAATCCACAAATGATACTGCCTCCCCCATGTCTGAAACAAACAGCTTCTCATCTAAATTAAGGTTATCTTGCAGCTACAGAGAGAAAAAGGCAAGTGCCCACAGGCACAGAGCAAGGTGACAGATGAATGAAGTGAAGAATGGGTTCGGAGGTTTTGTCAGTTGTCTTGACAACAGTGTGTTACAGAGGTGTGCATACTGATCTGCATGGTTTAAAGTAATGAAGTCATTTTTCCATTTCCCCCTTCATGTTGCATTTCCAGGAAGGTCTGTCAGTAGACTCAGCCTAAAGCCATGGGGACTGGCTCTACTTACCCCACAGTGTCTCCAAAGAGATGAGGGCCACACTAGCTCCCTCTGTTTCTTGACGCACGCATCCATTCCTCACAGCACCTACCCAATTCATTAATGATGTGCTTATTGCTGAACCTGATGGGCTGTGTTTATGTCTGATGCTGTCTGACCCTTCTGAGGACTCTGACCCTACTGTCACATCCCCTTCTTTAGATCAACTCATGCTGTAGCTTACTAAGACATGGTTGCTCACCCCCAGCTTCTCCTCCACCCTCAGCCTCTCCCTGGCCAGACCCACTCAGCCCAGAGCTTTGGGCTCAGCCCTGTTCTCTCCTCACCCCGTGTTCTTACTCGCCATGTGTCTTCGGATACTACAGGATTATCTGTCCCTTCCTTCCCTCCACTGTTCTTACACTATGATCATAAACCATGACAGCTCTTGTGTAGTCTCAAATTAATATCCCCACTCTTGGGCCCCACCCCACGTACTATCTTTCTAGCTCATTCTCTTTAGTACCCAGCCTGAGTGATTTGTAGCCAGCAGGACCATGTTTTAATGTTTCTTTTACCTTTTCAGTGCCCCACCACAACTTAATACCCTTATTCTTCTTTTGGGCTTAAATTAAACCCTAGTCCTAATTATCATATTATCTTGACCCTCCTGTAGATGTAACAGTCTTATTAAATAAGAAAAACAGAGCCAAATGCAGGGTTAAAAGCCTAAGAGGTCAGAGCAGTAGCTAAGAGCAGAGACTAAAACCGCCTTCTTATCCCTCGCTGCTGCTGCCGTCCTTATCCTGAGAAAGAGACCTACTTCCTATGTGTCTGTCTTTCTATTGACTTTCTGTTCTGCCTTCTCATTGGTTGCAAACCCAACCACATGACCTCCTCATCACTGCCTGTCTGTACAGACCTCCAGATCCTCTATGGTTGGTATTGAGATTAAAGGCATGTGTCTCCATGCTGGCTGTGTCCTTAAACACACAGAGATCTGTCTGCCATGTGATCAGATTAAGGACGTGTGCTACCACTGCCAGCTTCTGCTATGGCTTGCTATTAGCTCTGACCCCCAGGCAACTTTATTTATTAACATACAAATAAAATCACATTTCAGCACAAATAAAATATCACCATACCCTCCTACCCCTTTCAGATTTCATTAAATAACTTCTCTTATTCCTCTCCTAGTTTCTCTCTCTCTCTCTCTCTCTCTCTCTCTCTCTCTCTCTCTCTCTCTCTCTCTCTCTGGTGGACATGGCATCATATGCATGTGGTAGTAGAAGACAGCCTTGATTGATCTTGCCTTCCACCTTGTCAAGGCATGCTCTCTTCTTTGCTGCTGTGTTCTTTGGGCTATCTGGGCTGTGAGCTGCAGAGAATTTTGTTTCTGTCTTTCTTTTTACTGTTGGAATGCTAAGATTACAGACATGTGCCGTTGCAGCTGGCTTTACATGGGCTGAGGATCCAAACTCAGTTCTTCTTGTTTGTGTGGCAAGTGTTTACCTGGTGAGCCATTTCTCCGGCCTCATTGCATTTATTTGGTGAAACTAGCATCTTTATTAGTTCCTGGTCCTTTCAACCTCCAGCTTCCCTAACTCCCTTGCCAATACTTGCTCTCAGCTGATGATCTTGCTTCCTACTTTACTAAGGAAACCAAAGTGATCAGAAGAGGAAGTCAATGGGTCCTAACCCCGCCCCCACGACACTTACTGTGTCTTCACCAGACTCCTCTCAGCAGCCTGTTCCAACAGATGGACTTGGTTTTGAGACTTGCCATTGCTTTATTATATAATTTATTTTATGCACTGCTACCTGCATGCCTCTATATTAGAATAATCTCCAGTGTCAAGTCCCCTTGCTTAGGTACATCCTGACATCCTGAGCAGTAACTGTCACCGAGAAGCTGCTCCAGAAAATGTTGGCAAATGAATGAATACCTGAGTGTTTTTTCTATGTGGATACTCTCAGTTCTCCAGTCTCTTCTGTCTTTATCCTCCTTGCCTTATTTCCCACTGTGTGAGAACACACGTGTTTCCTGTAACAGAAAGTCTGCCATTCCCCACACATTCCTCCGTCCTTCCTCTCCACCACTCTATGGACTTCATTTTTGTTCTAGACTTAAAGACTCTCTGGCCATCTTCTGAATGTGCCATATTCCAATGCAACTCCACCATTCTCCTCTGTTGTTTCTGAGGCCTCTAATTCTTCATCCAAATGAGGATTCCTCTCAAGAGTCAGCCCGGGTAGTCTGTCTTGCAAAGCCTTCTAGGAGTTTCAGACTCTCCCTTGTGCTCCAGAGACCTTGCTGATAACTATTAGAGAGGGGGAGGTGACATTTGTCCTCTTTGTGGTCCCAGGGCCTCCTCAGTGTATGTAAAACAGATCGATTATAGAGGTAACATGGCTTTATAGTTCTAACCAAGTATCATAAGCACCCACTCCAAGTGGTAATGTTTTAAAATTGCTAGTTTATGGTTGGGGAGGTGGCTCAGCCAGTAAAGTACTTGTCTTAGAAACATGACCAAAGTTGCGTGCCCAGATCCCATTTAAAAAAGCCGTAACAGAATATGCTTATAATCCCAGCACTAGTGAGCAGAGATAAGAGGATGCACAGAGTTTTCTGGCATTGGCCTAGCCTCATGGGTGAGCTCCAGGCCAATGAGAGACTTTATCTCAAAAAACAAGGTGAAGAGTTCCTAAAGAATGACACTCAAGGCTGTTCTCTGACCTCCATATGTATGTGCACACACATATATGGGCAACCCCAACAATTACACACAGTCACACACACACTCACACACACACACTCTCACACACACACACACTCACACACACACACACACACATACACATACACACACACCATTAGTTTGATGAGGATAGTGGAGAAACACTGGTTTTTTCTTTTGTTTTAATTTATATACCTTGATTATTGATGAGTCTGCTCATTTTTCCTTCTTTGTTTTTAGCATTTATTAGTGATTTGTTTTTCTTCTGTGAAATGTTTACTCATGGTCTTTGCCCGTGGTTTGGTGTATTTGCCTTTTCCAGTTTAGGCAACTCTTCAGTGACAGAACACTAGCCTGAGATATAGGACTTCTGGATTCTGTGGTTTTCCTTATCTGTAAAATGGGGATAACAATGGGTGGATCTATAATCCATCTTGGAAGGTAGAAATGATGGCACATTAGCTGTTTCAGACAGGCAAGCCCATGACACTTGCCTTGCCGCTCTTACAGGGAGCTTAAGGGCCTTAAATGAGTTGAATGCTTTATAGGCAGCACGTATAGATCAGACGAAGGAATTTACTAGTCTTTCCTTAGAAATCGTCAAGACCTTTCCTGGAACTATCTCCTATTTCCTACCACAGTCCTACTAAGAAGAGAAATAAAGCTGGGCCAGCTGAAATCATCCACACTCACTGGGAGCAGAGGTGGATGTCAGCCCGTGGTCTTCCTCTGCATAATCCTGCAAGTCCTTCAAAAGCAGATTAACATCCTCCTGGGCATAACGTATATCAGTAGCCTGCTAAGTGAGGAACATTAGGCAAAGCTATACGGACACATCCTGGTCTCATTAACAGCATTATTGTGCAACAATTATTTTCTTTAGAATGACTGTGTGGCAGAGACATGCAATTTTAGGGCTTATGTGAATACACTTGGTTTAGAGGGCTGAAGGCTATAATGACTAAAATCATGGTCATCTTTGGTAACTGCTTAGGTCAGT
Organism: Peromyscus eremicus; assembly: GCF_949786415.1. NCBI lineage: Eukaryota > Metazoa > Chordata > Mammalia > Rodentia > Cricetidae > Peromyscus > Peromyscus eremicus. The sequence goes on along the minus strand of NC_081421.1, from coordinate 115,215,038 downwards.
CTTGTTTACAGTGGCCTGTGTAACAATGAGTCAGATTTACAACCCCTGTAATGCAGCTGGGAGAATAATATTTTCAGTATTCTAAAATTTCCAAAGAGGTGTCATTCGCTTCATATTCTCCAAGCTCTCAATTCTGGGCATGTGAAAAATAAACAGAATTTGAAAGAATGATATTTCTAGAGATGTGAGAAAATTTTAATTTATTTCATTTTATCTCCAGATGTTTTCCAGAAGGCAGGAAAGTCTCCGTAGAATGAAAGTTTCCTAATCAAATAAGTTTCCAAAGAATGGCCCTTTGCACAGAGCTCACTGCATTGCATACCACTAGCTATTGAGTAGGTGACACTTTGTAGTCCCAATAGTTGATTCAAAGTATTTTGTAGGGATAAGGAAACACATTCATAGTCTATTAACAATGTTTTTTTTTTTTTTTCTTGGTCATCTCATGGGCTTAGATTTTATGCAGAGGATTCTAGTAGTCTAACAGCAAGAATTTATGAATAAGCCTGGCCCAGGCCATATGGTGATTGTGTGGATTGAATGAGACTGGCCCTTGATAGACTCGTATGTTTGCGTATGTCATGAGGTAGTGGAACTGTTTGAAAAGATTGCAAGGATTCAGAGATGTAGTCTTGGAGTAGGTGAGGTTTTATTGGAGGAAGTGTGTCACTGGGTGTGGGCTTTGAGGTTTCTAAAGCTCGTGCCTGACCCAATTCGCTCTCCCTGTTGCCTGTGGACCAGGATGTGAAGCTCTCAGCTACTGCTCCAGCACCTGCTTGCATGCTGCCATGCTCCCCACCAAGTTGATAATGGACTAAGCCTCTGGAACTGTAAATGAGTGCCCGATTAAATCCTTTTCTTATAAGAGTTGCCTTGGTCATGGTATCTCTTCATAGCAGTAGAACAGAATAGAACAGAACAGAACAGAACAAAACAGATCAGAATAGAATAGAATAGAATAGAATAGAATAGAATAGAATAGAATAGAATAGAATAGAATAGAATAACTAAGGCAAGGATGCTAAAATTAAAGTGTCAGTCATTGTGATGTTAATGTTGATTGACAGCTTGATTGGCTTGAGCGATGCCTGGGAAATGAGTAGAGCGAACGTCTAGGTAGATTGTAGGATGGTTTAAGAGATGAATAGGCTGGGATGGCTCTGCTCTGTTCTGGAGTTGAGTCCATTGATGGATCTGAAGTTGGAAAAGACTGCTGGGAAGTAGTAGAGGGGAAGACATGGATGAAGGGCTGCCTACAGCATGCCTTTGAAGGATGTCTTGTGTTAGTCTCCTTCTGCCCATCCTCCCCACTTCCTGGCTGCTAGCACTGAGAACCTCTGTCCTTCCATGCCTTTCTATTTTATTGCTCTGCCTCACCACAGGCACAGAAACAATGGATCCGACCAGCAATGGATGGAGACTTCTGAAACTGAGCTAAAATAAACCTCTCAGGTACTTGCCATAGTGACAAAATGCCGACTAATACCATGATCAATCTGTGTGGCTTGAAACTTAGGAAAAAGGTTTACTCTAAGAAAATAGAATTTGCAATAAAAGCTAGCAGATGACTAATTCCGCAAAAGAGCAAAAAGCAATATTCTGAAGGAGGATGAGATGAGATAGTTTTGGGTGATAGGGCAGACTCCTTGGAGGAAACAGCCACAGAACAGGAAGACATAGGGCAGGCTGGAGTTTGGGCAGAAGGCTCCAGGAGGAGAAGAACAGAGGCGAAGTCACATGGGACAATAATGTGGGGCAGAGAAACGAGGAAGGGATGGGATGTAGTTAGGTGGGTACCTGGAGGGCAAAGTAGGAGATCAGGCTGGGCTGGGGCTCCCTAGGGGAGAGGTGCTGCCATCTACCATACTCTTCATTACACCCCAAGTCCTTGGCACAATGCCCTTCTGTAGGAAGCAAAGGAGAGCGAAGCCTTCAGGTTGTGGCATATTCTCTTGTCTGATTCACTCTCTAGCTAAGTTAGTAAAACTCGTCTCCTGGTGTAGTAAAAGTCTCATTTTCAGACTAGTCATTGATAAACTGAAAACACAAAACAAAACAGAACAGAACAGGCCAAGTAAATAGGAGAATCAGACAATCTCCTTTTTTACTTCAGGTTTAAAAATTTTTTTTTTAACATCAATAAATCTCACTCATTGGCTCTGTGAATTTTTTATCGTTTAGGGTTTAGGCTTCCTTGAGTAACAGCACACAGAGTTCCTTGATCATTTGCATAAACCACACCTAGACCAGTACCTGCCATTTCCAGCTTGGGACTTTTTGACCTATAAGGCAGTCTTAGAGACACCCCAAGACAATCAGAATACAGAAGCATTTCAGAGCTTCAAAATTTTGCTCAGTCCTTTGTAGTGATCTTACCAACATCCGCTAACCTACAATTCTCTTTTAGCAACTGCCTTTAGTACTTCTTTCCAAACCATTCCACTTAGTTTTCATAGGAACAGGTTTTTTTTGTTGTTGTTGTTCTGAATACCAATTCTACTAGGTTGTTTAACACTGTTTGTAAGTATGTGATTGTAATAAGGAGGAAGTTTGGAAAAAGAACTCAGAACTGACATAGTGGATTCATTTTTGGTGTATGTAACAGGGTCTTATAGTGCAGCCCAGGCTGCCTTGAACTTGAGATCCGCCTGCCTCAGCCTCTCAAGAGCCAGGATAACAGGTGGGCACTATCATGCCTGGTTTGGATTTGTTTTTTTGTAATAGTTCATTAATTTTGCCCATTTAAAATTATGTTTGAATATATGTATAATATTAACTGAACTTGATCTAAGAGATCAACTTTCATTTTTTTCCATCTCAATCCTGGTCTTTTAGGAGGGAGATAATATAATTGTAGTCTCAGATCAACATCTTAGTTAGGTTTCTATCATTGTTAGAAACACCATGACCAAAAGTAACTTGGGGAGGAAAGTGTCTATTTCAGCTTACACTTCCACATCACTGTCCATCATGGGGGGAGGTCAGGGCAGGAACTTGGAGGCAGGAACTGAAGCAGACACCATGGAAGAACACTGCTTAGTGGCTTGCTCTCCATGACTTGGTCAGTCTACACTCTTTTTGTTGTTATTGTTGTTGTTTTTGGAGACAGGGTTTCTTTGTATAGTCCTGGCTGTCCTGGAACTCACTCTGTAGACCAGACTGGCCTCAAACTCAGGGATCAGCCTGCCTCTGAATTCTGAGTGCTAGAATTAAAGGCATGCACCACTATCGCCCAGTCAGCCTACTTTCTTATACAACCCAGGACCACCAGCTCAGGGGTGGCACTACCCACAATGGGCTGGACCCTGTCATATCAATCATTAATCAGGAAAATTATCCATAGGCTGACCTGGTAGGGGCAGTTTCTCAACTGAGGTTTTACAATCCTAAATAATTCTAACTGGTATCAAGTTCACACACACACACACACACACACATACACACACACACACACACACACACACACACACACACACACACACCACGCATCAATATAACTACAGTCTCAGGGTTTTTACACACAACTCAGTTTTGATATATAGTCTGAACCTTGGTCCACTTCACTGACGGGAATCTCACTCACTGCTAACACGGCCTCCTTCTGGCATTTTTTTCTGCTGTAGCCTTTAGCGTGGTTATCTGTGCTTGCATGAATAGAGTTGAGTATCAATCCTCATGCTAACTCCAAGTAAGATTACATAACTGGTTACTATAGTGACGAGGAGGTAGACAGGTAAAGCAACTGCCCAACACGTAGTCAAACTCAGAACTTAAGAACTAAGCCGTAAACGGCTCTTTCTGACCATGACAACAGTGAGTTTTCTATCCCTGTGGCTGTAGACATGCTCACACTTCTGCACTCCTACCCCTGCTCAGATTGGTATAATAACAATTTCTGACTGTGGAAGCAGAAACATGGGCTACCTAGAGTGGCCTCAAGACTGTTGGAGTAAGGGCCTCAGCCTTGTGTACTCTAGGAGACCATAGAGCATTCTGAACGGGAGATGAACTCCAGTTAACCTTGGAGTTCCGAGAACGCGCAGGGCTGTGCCAGCCCCTCTTCCCGTGGTATGTAGAAGCCTCCATCAATCCTGACCCATTGCTTATAAACAGACTCAAAGCTAGTTTGCCTTGGAGTTGGCCTGGGATGCCTCCCATTAAAGAACCACAAAAATACTGTTCAAACACTATGAGTCCTCACAGGGCCCCTCAGGGTGCCCCTTTGCTGGCTCCAGGAGTGAAGCTCCAGGGTGTATAATTGTTTTTAGCATAAATCAGCCAAAGTGAGGAGGGAGGCTCTAGGGGACCATGGAACAGTGTCTGGCATGCTGCTGATACGCCTCAAATAGCTCCCAATAAAAATGGACATGGTTTTCTGGTACACTAGGCAGATTGCTCGACTCTTGGGGAGTTGAATACTTGGAAGCAGAAAAAAAAAAGATGAAGGTTTCTGAGACTCTGGCTGGTATCCTAGTAATATTCATTTTCCCTCATCAAAAAGATGAGTTTTCTCCAGGAGGGCAGGGAAGGCATGCCCACCTGAGCATCCCAGGCCAGTGCTCAGAACTGTGAGACACAGAGCAAGCAGAGTGGTCTGGAGGCAGGAAAGGGTCCAGGCAGCTGCCAAGGACTAACTCTTCTATCCTTTCCTGTGAATATCTAGCCATCACCTAAAGCAAATTATTTGATCCCCAAAGGCCTCCATTTTTCTTTCCCTAGCAAAATGAGGGTGAACTGAAAGCATTATAAAAGTCGAAAGCCACCACTCACACACGATTGTGATAAGACAGGGCGGCACAAGTCACCTGACTCGTTCAGGACCAGAGCTATGAATCCATCCATCTCTTCACCCTCTCTTCACTCTTGAGGGTGGAGGATGATCTGACTGATGCTGATCACCCCATTGATCTACCCATTAGGATTATCTAGTGTCATTGTCCTTAAAAATGGTACCATTCTGCAAGATTAGCTTTTGGACACAGAGCCCTTTGCCTAGAGGAATATACTGAGGGAGTTGAAATGACTGAGGTTATTATGAAGTGTGTGTGTGTGTGTGTGTGTGTGTGTGTGTGTGTGTGATGGTCAGAAGTTTATAGCTAGTGTTTTCCTCAGCGCACTCCACCATATATTTTGAGACAGGGTCTCTCACGGAACTTGGAGCTCACCATTTTATCTAGCCTGGCTGGCAAGGGAGCCCAGGGATTTGCCTGTCTCCCGGCCCGGCCCAGCCCCGTGTTGGGGATTATAGACACACTAAGTCTGGCCTTTCCTGGGGGCTGAGGGTTGAGACTCAGGTCCTCATGCTTGCACAGAAAACACTTTACTCGGTACGCCATTCCCCAGCCTCCTATCATGGGATTTTAAAGTCTTTCTACTAAACCGCTCTCATTCTTATACGAATGTCACCCACTGCAGTCTTCCCGGAGCTCCCTGTACTGAGCAGACCGTTAGTACCCCCCACCACGGAGCAAATCTGGCCTTTCTGTGACTGCTGCAAATCTCTCAGGTCAGGAACTCAGGCGGCAGAGCAGGCAAGTCAGGGACCCAGTCCACGTGGGCATGGCTGTCTCCAGGAACCACGGGCTTTGTGACCCCCTGTGGAAGCTTCCTGCACTAGCCTGTTGTGCTAATGATAGAATCATCAGGAGGTATCCCCTTGCAAACTGCAAAAGGGAAAGGGATGTGCAGGCATATGAAGAAATGATTTCTTTCAGATGAGTGGGTGGTGTGTGACCTGGTGGGCAACAAGTGGACCTGTATCGCCTCCATTGTTTGTAGTGGCTCAGGTGCAGCAAGAGCTTCAGAAGTTGTTTCTGGAAGTTGTACAAAGGAAGGCTTTCTTTGGTGCCACCTTTGAGAGCCGGTGAGGGTGTGTAGGAACTGGAGACCAGTGCCAGAGGATGGAGCTACAAGGCTGGCAGAGTGAGGGCCCAAAGCAGCAGGACCTGGCTGCTTTGCCATCTGGCTTCAGTCTTGTGGGCTTTGGAAAGGGAGTTGGTGTTCTGAAGGCCAGGCAAGAGGGACCCCAATGCCAAGCAACAGGGTAAATGGGAACTCGTCTCTAAGCCACAGATTCTGGAATTTCCCATAATTAACATTCCAGTGGAACACTCAAAAGACCTGGGCCTTCAGTAAGCCTGGAAATTAAAACAGGATAAAGTATTTAGGTTCTAGTTAGAAGGACAAGGCTCTGAGGAACCTTGTGACTATTTGTGAAATGTGACTCGGTTGTTGTATCTGTGAAGGGGTGGGAGGCTCAATTCATTTAAAAGTTCTGACAGGTTCACAGGGGGGTTCTGGTTTAGAGATTAGTGTCCTGAAGCCAGAGAGACAAGCTTGTTACTCTAGTGACATGGATGTTAACAAGACTGGTGACTATACTGAGTGTCGATTCATTTGATCCTCATGGTGTCCTAGAAACATTTGTTACTATTATCCCTATTTTCCAGAAGAAAAAAACCGAGACTTGGGGAGGGCAGGCAGCTGGACCATCATCACAACAGCTGGACCATCATCACAACAGCTGGTAATAGCATAATTGGGAATTTAGGCTAAGTGTGGTCAGTTCTAGGTTCTGAAGTCTCAGAGAAGAAGCTCATAGCATAGAAAATAACACTGTCCATCTACCCCCCTGTCTGTCTACTATCTGTCTGTATCTATCTATCTATCTATCTATCTTCTATTTATCCATCATCTATCATTATCTGTCATCTGTTTTCATCATCATCTATTTCATCTATCTTATAACTTGACTATCATATCTATCTATCTATCTATCTATCTATCTATCTATCTATCTATCTATCTATCATTCTCTATCATCTGACTATTCCCATTTTTTTCTGTTTTTCTATTAAGAGTCTAAAAGCAGTGTTAAGAGTGTAATAGCATTTCTTTAAAAAAAAACGCACTCCATTGGCTAGCAAGGATGGTGGTAGTAATGATGGTGATGATGATGATGGTGTCGATGATGGTTATGATGATGATGATGATGGTGATGATGATGATAAGAACAACAACAAAATAGTGAGAGTTGACTATATGTCAGATGCTACACTAAATTCTACAGGTCAATCATTTGCTCTTGGCTCAACATGGTAGCACACTACTCTGACACTATTAAACTATTTAGGCAGACTTTATTCATGGGAAGTGGCAACAGGCACAAGGACCACTGGAAGGGGTCTGACAGAGGGTTGGGACTTCAACAGGGGCAAGTGGAGATTTAGATATGATACAGGATGGTCATTAGGAAATGATTTAGGCAGGAGTATCAGAAAAAGCAAATTTGTGGCTAAACCAGCTTGATGAGTTGGCCAGCCCTACGTGCTCAGATACTGAGGTGGGGATTCTGTTAGTCACTTAGGATTCTTGCTCAAATGGGATTCTGCAAGGTCAGAGAAGGAAGCTGTAGGTTAGACTCCGCCAAACCAAGGATTCACAGGGGAGCTGACTAAAATTTTGTGCATAGAAAAAAGTCATTGCCAAATGGTGTGAGATGAGAGACATTATTCCCAAGTCACAGGTTTGCAAGGCACAGAACAGATTTAAGGTCTTATGTAAGAAACGATGGTTAGAGTTCACCTCCTTACATGTACATGTGACACACCTGTTACTGACATGTCCTTCTCTACAGATACTGTATAATGCCAACTCACATCTGTCTTTTTACTTTTTCTGTCCCTTTGATAAAACACCCTGACAGAAGCAAACTAGAAAAGGAAAGACTCGTTTGTGCTCACATTTTGAGACTCTAGTCCAATTGTGTCAGGGAAGACAGGTTGAAAGAGCTTGAGGCAGCTGGTCACATTATATCCACAGTCAGGAAGCAGAGAGCAGTGAACGCTGGTGCTCAGCTCACCTTCTCCTTTTTGTGCAGCCTGGGACCTACGTCCAGGGAATGGCATTACCCACCTCAGTTAGCCTAGTAAGATACTCCCTTGCAGGCATGGCCAGAGGCTAGCTTAGTCTAGCTAATCCCTCACAGATGCTCAGCTCCTAGCTGATTCTAGGTCCTGTCAAGGTGACAGTATTAACCACTGCAACATCTGATGTAACAATCACAAATGGCAGATTGACATGGAATCCCAGCATCTCTGTCAAGAGTCATTCTGCTGTGTTTCAGTGTTTGGGGGTAGATAGTGCATCTAAGATCTGATAGCACTTTTTAGACTTAGTATCTAAATTCTTGCCCTTTCACCCACAAGGAGTGTTTATTTAGGTCTCAGAGACTGACTTGGCTGCAAACTTGTCTTTGCTCTACCACTTCCTGTTCTGAGTTAGAAGGGAGTGTTGCCTGCCACCACGAAGCCCTGCTTTCTCTCTTTGATAGGTCGTTTTGGAAATTGTGTTGCAGATCAGACAAACATCGTGGTTCACGAAATCCATTGGTGTTGAAAGACACAGAATGAAATGACTTCAAGTGAGAACTCTTTTCCAAATGATTTCATGTCTAAGATTTAAATTATTTATTCAAGAAATTAATCAGTTTGGATTTTAGAAGTTACAGTAAGGTGATCCTTTTTTTTCTGCCTCTGATGGATAATTTGAGGGAATTGGCTTTTAGATTATTAAAATAAAACATGAGATTGCAAAAGATGCTGTCTGAACTTAATGCTTGGGGGCCTGCCTAGGCAAAGGATTCTCTGATGATTATTGGATCCCTAGGTGCTGGGGACAGGAGAGGCCTGCAGCCTGCTCTCTTCATCTTTTATTTAATGCAAAACCTTGCACACCTGGGTACCACATACTTGCTTGTTAAATGATACACGGAAGCCTGCTCGAAAAACTAAAGGCCTACTAGAGAGGTAGCCTACTTCTTGGTTTCTCAGCTTTCTTTGTTTTATCTTACTCTTTTTTTTGAATGGTGCAGGTGGAAGTTGGAAGACAACTCACTTGAGAGCCAGTTCTTTCCTGCCTCAGGATCCCAGGATTGAACTCAGATTATCATGACTGAGCATGAACACCTCTACCCACTGAGATACCTCACCAGACTCATTCTCTACTGACTTCATGTCTGTGGCTGCTCAAATCCCTCCCAGAGCAGACGGCCACCCTCACCAGAGGGTGTGGCTTTGTCTAGTAGGACATAGTGACTAAGACCATCACTAGCTGCTGGGTCCCTTGTACACTCTCTGGGCACCTGTCTGAAGACGGTACCTACCCTACTTTGAGAAGAGGATTCACTGAGTCACTCCAGGCTGCTGTGTCTTTCCTCCTGGATGCTGCTGCCCTACATCTGAGAAGAGAATTGGCCTCAAGCCTGTGAACCATGCGTGCACTTGGTCTCTTTCCCAATGTAACTTTTCTACTTAATATCACTTTACCAAATGCAGCCTCTTCCTCTTTTCTTCTCTCTCTTTTGTTATTTTTCTCAGACTTTGTGTTAAAGTTACCATAGCTCTTTAGAGGGCCACTATGTGGCCAGACTCATGTTTGAGACTTTATCGTTAGTTTTAACGGTTGGAATCACTGTCTTTCTACTGTATGAGGCAAGCACATGCTAAACGCTTTGTGGATATTGGTTTGGTCCTTACAACAGGCTTACGAGGTGAGTAGTGTTAAAAAACTTGCTTTATACAGGAGGGACTGAAGGTGGCATGCGCAGGATGTCAGCTTGCGAGAGGCAGAACCTTGAAACAGCCTCTTTCCATCCTGATTGTTTAATTGCTGTAATGTATTGTCACCTCTTTAAATCTGTGCCCTGCCACACTCTTTAGAGCTACAAGATCAGGATCCTACTGTGCCAACTAACAAGATTCATATTTTGACCTCAGGTCTGTCTGCTTCCAATGCTCATGCTTTTTGCACTCCTCAAATTGCCTTTGAGGATGATAGACTGATTTTGTCACTGTCATCTGCCCGACAGTTTCTTCCTCAGGTCGCAGAGATGGGCAGAGATGTATTATATATGGTGCCTAAGCAAATGCATTGGTTTCTATCACGGGCTCATTCATTTCTAGCACCATTTTCCCCCCACATTTTATGTGCTCAGTCAGTCTCTATGGGAGATCAAGACAGAGCTACTGTGATTGAATTAAGGGTCAGGTACCACTTTCCTTCTTGTACCCTTTGCTTTATTTCTCATAAGCCATGGTCCTTAAAGCCACCCTCCCATTAAACCTTGAAGGATACTAGAAAGCACAGATAGTTCATGATCTAGTCTATCCCAAGTCAGGTACACGAGACTTTCCTTTGTGTGAAACCAAACTAGACCATAGGCAACTAGTAGCAAACTGCAGAGCACCTTGAAGCCAAACCTAGGCTTTTCTGGCTATATACAGTATCTTTACTATTTCATTATCAGACTAGATTAAAAAAATTTTTTGACCTTCATATTTACAGGAAAAATTGACTTCTCAACAGAAGGAGATGGAAACATATGTCCTTAGGCTATGTGTGGATAGAGCTGGGATAAGCAGTACTTAGGTCTTTCATATTCCATTCCTGTGTCTTTTAGGCACCTTCGCAGGTAGGTGGCAGTTTGCCACTGAGGTTTGGTCAGTAGATATTGGCAGGAGTGGGCATGCACCATCTCTAAGCCTGAACCATAGGATATCCTCCTCGGTCTTTACTCCTGCGTATTTTGGCTAACTGTTGAGGAGTTTGAGCCAGAGGTTGGGAGGAGTGCTGGATTCCAAATGGTACTCTCAAGTAGAATTCCTCCAACCTATTTACCCTGGCTATGAAAAAAGTAATAATCAGTGAGCCGTATGCCAGAGACTTGAGAAATGCTTGTTATAGCAGCAAAACCTCTCTAATACATAGGCACAGTGACCAGGGCAGCATATCACAGCCAGACAATTCTAGACTCTAAACAAAGTTTTTGACTTAGCAGCTGTGTGACCTTGCACAAATTACTTAACCTCTCAGAGTTTCAACTTCATTTGTAAAATGGGAATATAATAGCACTTACCTCATAGGACTGGGGGAGAATTCTAGGAAAACATATGTATATAGTGTCTGTTACATCGCAGGTGTAGCAAGATTACAGATTTACTCACACAATCCAATTGCGTGAAGAAAATGTAGTTCCTTTATTTCTCTATAACTGATTGAATTTTCTTCAAGATTCTACAGCCCTGGGGTAGCAAGGAAGCGAATGTGAACTTTCAATGAGCCAATTAGCAATATGTCAGTCTCCTTGTACTTTAAAACCGTCCTTTTCAGGTAACTGCTCAGGTTTCCAGACTTCTCCCCCTAAAAATGATGGATGGGTGAGTTTGCTGTGTCGCCCTGGCTGTGGGGAAAAGCCCCGAAGGTCTCGAGGCGGGCTGCATGGGGTCCATACTGGCTTTCTGGATCATTTCCTTTTCTTGTTCCGCTCATGCTTGCCCAGCGAGCCTCTGTTGCTGGAAATGTGAGACCTCGTCTTTCCCAGATTGCCAAGGGCATGGTGAGTCTCTCCCTAGCCCAGCACGTTCTATGTCACCTTCTAAGTTCTGCCTGTGACTGCCATGTGCTTTCTGGCCATGGCTGCTTTTGGACCCCGGCCAGAATGTGATGATTCCTGTAGCATTCTGATGTCCACAAGTCAGTTACCTTCTAGTTCCTTCCACATAGCAATCCTAAGAGTTTCCTTACAATAGTGGAGACTCTAACAAATCCCTGGAGGCCCTTAAGCCTGTCTGTGACTGGCTCCGATATGGCTACCATACAGAGGCCTTCTGGTTGGCACTGTCCCCTATAAGGCAGTCTCTCCTCAGAGACTAAGACAAGGAGCAGGAATTCTTTGCTTTCTGTTGGTGTCAGATAGAGTTTAAGGTGATGCTTATGATACCAGCCTTCTCAGGCTTATGTCCTTGGGTAATCCCTCAGCTATGGATGGGACCAGTAGTTGAGGCTAGCTGGAAGATGACGAGCATATGTAATGTTACTCCATCATTCTTGTGATTGTGTTATACAAGGTTCTATAGTGTATTGGACTTGTTCTAAAGACTCCTTTGCTATCTTGATGAAGTGGCATTGTTGGGAAAACTAGTGTGTAAAGGCACTGTGAGTGACCTCCAGTAAAGTTGGGGGACCAATAGGATTTGAGAGCAGACAATAGAGTCAGCCATTGGAAGTCAGGAACTTCAACAACCACAACTGAATGAAACTGCCAACAACCTGAGTAAGCTGGGAAGTGAATGCTTCTCCAGTCAGCCCTCCAGCTGATAAGGCAGATTAGTTCTTCTACCCCCTCAGTTAAGGTCTTATGAGACCCTCAGCAGAGGATCCCATGTATCCTGTTCTGTGTGGTAATAAATATATGGCACCGTGAGATTGTGGTAAATTGTTAGGTAGCAATGAACTTTGACTAACAGAGAGGTAAAACATGCATGTTATTATCATCCTACATCCACTGGGAACTAGAAGGGAACACATCTTAATGTTTTTTAAGTCATTCACCACACACAACTGCCTGAAGAATGGTTATTCCCTGTATTTATTTTGGGTTCAAGATGTGGAGTTGCTGTTTTAAAGCATAATTAAAGGAATAACTAAGTATTAGTAGTATAATGATATAATTCTCATTATAAAATTCATTATATTTATTTTTCCCTTTGGATTTAGTTGGTCTAAGTCTCATTATACCCCCAAATAAGAAAGTTATGGAAAGCATTTTTAGCTCTACTTTTCTCTGTGGTCTAGTTCTGACTATAGATTTTTCTGATGCAAGGAAGGACATCAAGGCTGGGTAGCTCATCTTCTTCAAGACATAAATACAACTTGATACAAATGACAGAGTGACTGGTTTCCCACAGGAAGAGATTTGCTAGATGATGACCAAGAGAAGTGACTATTCAGTTAGAGTCCATGGAATACAATCACAGATAATCAGAGCTGGGAGCTAAGCTGGGAGCCCAAATATTATCATTTGAAACAAAAGGAAACTAAGGCCCGGGAAAGTGAAATGACTTCCCAAAGTCATCCTGTTGACAGTGCCCAAGTGGGAAATAAAATTTGCATGTTTCAGTTACCATCCATGTAGGGTTTCCTAAAAATATCTTGTTTGCTGATCCTCATGCAGCAGAAAATCCTTTATTGACCAAGTTTTTAATAAAAGAGGAATCTTTCTGGGTAAAGTCAAAGAGTGGCTACTCTGACCCGCTAAATGGCACTAACCCTGGAGAAGGATGCCCCACCACTCTCTAGGGAGCAGGCTGTGGGGTTTGCACACTGTGGGCTCCACTTGGCCAGTCTGGTTTGGATTAAAGCCTCTGACCTTGGCCAGAGGCAGTGTTAGACTACACCTTCCCTCCCTCCCCTCCCTCCCTCTCTCCCTCCCTCCCTCCCTCCCTCCCTTGTTTCTTTCTCTCTTTCTTTCTTTCTTTCTTTCTTTCTTTCTTTCTTTCTTTCTTTCTTTCTCCCTTCCTTTCCTTTCTCTCCCCTTTCTCTTTATAAAGTGGAAACCCAATTCTCACTGCTTTGTAATCTTGGATTTCACATGAAACACTGGAAATATATGACATATTTGTAAGTTTAAAAATGTTCACTATTTTTATTATTATGTGTGTTTGCCTGTGTTTGTGTGTGTGTATGTTTGTGTCTGTATGTGTGCACGCACATGTACTTGTGCCCATGTGCATAGATGCCTATGGTGTATGTGCATGTGAGTTGGGGTGCTTAGACAAGGCACAGAATCCAGAGGAAGCCATCGAGTGTCCTGATCTATCACTCATGTGTCATTCCCTTGAGACAAGGTCTCTCACTGAACATAGAGCTAGGATGGTGGCCATTAAGCCCCAGTGACCCACCTGCCTCTGCTGCCCATAGTGCTAGGGTTATAAATGTGGCAACAACCAGTTTTGTACTTGGGTGATGGTCTCAGAACTGATGTCCTCGTATTTGCTCAGCAAATGCCCTTAGCCCCTGAGCCATCTCTTCAAGCCCCATGGCTCATCCTTTTCACTCCTTGAGTTAGAGAATGGTTTGGGGCCTAGCAAACAATCTGTGCAAAGCATGTTGTTTTATTCCCAATTCTAATCGGTAGGCTCCACTGCTGCAGACTAGCTCTACACACTGCTAACCTTTGCTTTGCTGTCGTGTTTTCCAGTTTTGCCAGAAGTCAGCTCACCCAGCAAGTGTGGAGGTGCCACATTTCAATGTGGTGGGAGACGACATAGTGTGACTGATTATGGAGTTGCAGACATGAGTTCAAATCTCTGTGATTTAGGTGGGTCATTAGCAGATCACACACGTTGTCTGCAATGTCCTGTCCATGACATGCACCCAGACTTGCCTCTACAGAGACATCAGCTGCTTCCCGGCTTCCTTGAGGGGGTTTACTTACTTTAAGTTTAAGAATTTAGAAAGACATTCCTCCACAATCTGCCATCAACTAGAGCTTATGAAAGACTCTCTACACCGTGAAGATTAAAAAAAAGAATCTGAAGAGCTAGAGAGGGCAAGGGTTAAAATATTCTGATTAGAAAAAAATAGTTTCTTATAACAGTTCTCAAAATTCAAAACCCAAAGTGAACCCTCAAGAGTTCAATAATTTCCAAGGAAACTGAGGCTTTTAATGTCCCTGTTCCATTATAGATAATTTCCCTTCGTAGGAAGTCTCTAATAGTGCTTGAGATAGAATCAAAAATAGTCAGAAGAGAGAAAGTGGGAGAAATAAAAATGGAATATCATGTGAAGATAAGATAGATCCCAAAGAGGCTGAGCATCTGGTAAACAGACACTCTCTGAGTGATTAGCTTTTGTTTAGGGCTTTGCATCTCTAGGACCAACCTACGCAGACCTTGGACAGCTGAGGTGCTTAGCTAGCATTCTGTGGGAGAATGGGTGACTGTGAGAGGCAGTGCTGGGGAAGGGGAAGGGGAAGAAGAAGAGCAGAGAAAGCTACCTGGGGGTGGGGTGTTCATCGCCTGTGCCCAGGAACAGAATGGGGAAAACAAATGCTTAGAAGGAAGGGGTGGGGCACTGGAAGCTAGAGTGAGAAGCCTTGAAGCCTTTCCCACGTTCACTGATATCTCCTGCTTTCGTTCAGGATAGAGACAGAGGAGAGATGTCGAGAGTGGAGAATTCTATCAGGAATTGCAGTCAAATGAGAGGACTGATAATCCCATGTTTCTCCTTTCTTCTTGAGACAGTTCAACCACCAGTCTGATTTTTCCATTGCTTCTTTTTGTTTCTATTTGTCTCTCCCACAACACCATAACCAACCTGGGGAGGAAAATCGATTTCATTTCTCTTTTAATCCACCTTGGGCCTCACTGGGTGCTATTTTTTTGATGCCTAATGAGACTAGGCATTAGAACTGGTAATAGCAGTTGATAACTGTTAGTGGTTGTATCCATATAGAGAACCTCTACCTCTTTGAGATAATGGGACCCCAGAATCTTTTTTCTCTCTTCATCTTTACACATATGACCAGGAGTAGGAAACTGAAAATAACATGCAAAGAGAGAACTTTTGTACTTTTGCACATGACGTTTCTCGAATTTAATAAAAAAAACAATATACTACTAAAGCAGGTGTGGTGGCGCATGCCTGTACTTTAGCATTTGGTGGGCTGAGGTAGGAGCATCAATGCAAGTTGAAGGCCACTCTGAGTTATACAGTTGCGCCCCTGTCCCTCCCCACCAAAATCCAACCATCCAACAAATATCCATGTCTACTGTCTACTTAACTAAACACGACAAAGGGTACTTGGAACCATGGACCAGCACAGAATCTGTTGTCATCTCAGAGGAGGTTATAAGGTTAACAATTTCTCTTAGCTGCAAAATCCTATCTGTTACTGATCCTTCAGTGTTAGAAATAGGTAATATTATGCCCAAAGATATGGCTTGAACACTAAAAATTAGTCATCTACGTATATGAGCTTCAGTGGGAAGTTCTGGTGAAGGAAAGAAAAGGACAAGAGGTGGCCTGGAGAAAAGGGGTCAGTGTTGCCCTTTCATTTGATGTGGTGGTTGTCAGGATGCCACTTATTTACACAGCGATCAGAAGATGCGGCGTAAGACAGTAAATGTTGACAGTTGGATTGGAAAAACGTTGGTGTAGTATATCCTATAGTTCTACAGAGGGAACATTTCTCACCTCTCTGAGTTCTTTTCAATAATCTTATGAAAACTAATGGATCTCCTTCCTCAGAAAGATGCACAAATACCCCAACATTTGGTGTACAATTTCAGGGGTTCACAACATGCCTAGTCCTTTCCATGTATTCTGTGCCAGATTCCTTCTGCTAGGTAAATTCTCAAATCCCTTACATCTTGTCCTGGAATTATTCCAAAGCAGATGAAAAAATGTCCCTGTCTATGGGTACAGGTAATGTTATCTCTGTTCTATATTTTGGTTGTTGTAGCTGCAAACAGTTGGCCTATCAGAAAATTGGAACTACTATTAACAGCAAATGGCTGTGGTAGATGGAAACAGTTTCATCAAAGGTTCTGTGGATGGGAGGAGTGAAAGAAATAAACGAAACACAAATGGTTGCCTCGAGTCTTTGAAGGGGTGTGTGGGAGTTAGTAGTAAAGGGAGATGATGAGGTGAACCTGTGTCAATGTTGAAGCCTAAGAGCCAGAATGTGGCAGTGTCACTGTGTCATGGCACATCTTTTCTCAAGCTATGATGTGCTTCTACCTAGAGCAAGTTAGTTGAGGAAGAGACAAGGAATGGCAAGCAGAACTCTCCTTCCTTTCAGCTTGGGTAGATTGTGTGTAAGCATGTTATTCGGATGCCCCTGTAGGCTCATCCCTTCAACTGCTCACTCCTCTGGGTAGCTGCATCCCCTGGAATCTTGGCTCTCTCTGCCTTGCTTTACTCAGCAGAATGGGGCAGAAATGGGACTGTCCTGCCTGGAGCCTTACGTGATAACTTAGCAGTGTTTGCCTTTTGCACTGTGATTTAAAACATCTGACCTGACCCATAGGACACATAGAGAGACTTTGGAGAGAGAGAGAGAGAGAGAGAGAGAGAGAGAGAGAGAGAGAGAGAGAGAGAGAGAGAGAGAGAGATTGATTGATTGATTCGGGGGCTCCACAAAGGAGAACTGTAGACTCCAGCCATCATTGTGAACTGAGATGCTGCACATAGGACTCCCGATGAATCATTCCACTTTGCCGCCCACCACTCTGAGCCGTCCTCGCTGAAGTATCAGGCATAGAAGTGAGGAGGCCATTTTGAATGTTTTTGTCCCCCAGAAGACATTAGAAACCTTAGAAACATCATTGAGCCTTTCTACTATATTTTAGCTAATTTGCGACCTACCTCACTGAAAGAAACAAACAAAAGTCACTTAAGTTACCTTTCTATGTAGCAATAGATTGTTAAAATTGTAAGTGAATTTTTATTTAAGCAGACACAGCTATAACCTAGACATAAGGTTGTGTTCTTGCTTTGGGACTAGGCAATGCGTGGAGTCCAAGAAGGGCTTTGAGAAGGTTATTCATAGAAGCTAGAAAAGGCAGAAAGTTGTGATTCAGAATATAAATACATTTAAATACTTGCTCTTGATTAGGGTTGACATTTTCCATGTTGCTGAGTTTGGATTGATTCATTTCTGAAGATCTGTTCATCAAAGTTCTGAAGTATATAGGATAATTCAGGTCAATAGGGACGTCAAGGGTGATGATCAGGGTTCACAAGTCTCTTTGCCCATCTCCGAGAAGCTCATTTAGTGTGGAAAACAGAAAATGCAGTCAATCTGGACAGAACACAGAGGTAGAACAATACAGCAAGAGCAGATGTGCCTATCATAGTAGAGAGCACTTGTTGTGTGCCTTACTGTGCACCAAGAATCTCATTTCATCTTAGAATATGAATGATAACTCTTAGCTATTTTATAAAACCCTCACTGAGATATAATTCACATATCAAAAGTTCACCTCTTTAATGTAATCCATGGCTTTTCATATACGTATAGGATTCAATAGCCATTTCACTAGGAAATTCCAGAGGATCATCATCATCTACACATACAAACACCTGTAGGTGCCTACCCATCTGTAGGCATTTCCCACTTATTTTCCTCATCCCACTAGCCACTAGTAACCACCAGTCTTCTTTACTTATGGATTTGCTTATTCAGAATATTTTATATAAGTTATTCAATATATATGTGGCTAACTTGTACTATTTAGCGTGCTTTCAAGGTTCATTCATGCTGTAATATGTATTCTACTTTATTTTTATTGATAAATAATATTTCATTGTCTGGATATTCTATATTTTGTCTCTTTGCCACCTTGATGGGCATTTGGGTTGTCTCGGTACTTGCCTACTATGAGTAATGCAAACATGGCAAGACTTTGAGTGAATGTATGTTTTAGATTCTCATGGATATTTACCCAGGATTAGACTTGCTAGATCATATGGTGACTTTATGCTTAACTTTTTTTTTAGCAATTGATGAACTATTATTGTCTGCTTTCTTGATTTTAGCTACCCTAGTGGGTATGATGTGGTACCTTGTGATTTTGAGTTGCATTTCCCTAACACTGCTGGTGCTAAGCATCTCTTCATGTGCAGTTGACCATGCATGTATTCTTTGAGAAATGTCTCTTCAAGTCCTTGCCTGCTTTCCGAATGAGTTGTCTGTTATTGTCTTTCTCTCATGAGCTGTAAGTGTTGCTCATCTGCTCGGAATACAAACCTCTTATGAGATATGTGATTTACAAATTTGTCTCCAGTTCTGTGGTTGCCTTTCTATTTGGACAATGCCCTTTAAAACATAAAATCTCCTTAATTTTTATGAGGTCCAGTCTCTTTTACCATGTGCTTTTGATGTCATGTCTGAGAAATGGCTTAACCCAAGATCATCAAAATTTATTTCTATGTTTTCTTCTAATACCTTTATTATTTAGTTCTTATAATTAAGACTATGATCAATTTTGAATTAATTTGTGTGTATGATGTGAGGTAAGGGTACAGTTTCATACTTTTAAAGCTTGATATCAATTCATTTATCTCAGCACTACTTGGTGAAAGATAATTCTTCCCTGGTTACATCATCTTGAAACCCTGCAGAAAGTAAATTGGCCATGAAGATAAGGTCTTATTCTGTTGATTCTCTGTTTATTCTAAAGCCTGCCATTTAGTCTCCATAAGAACTGTATGAGGAAGAGTTGCTTAAAGGCTCAGGAAGCTTGGGAATATTCTTTAAGTTTGTAAAATTAATATGCAGTAAAACTAAGACTAGAAATTTGGGCGTTCTCATACCAAAGGCTCAGCTAGAAAGTTAATATTCCCCTGTCACAGGAGGAATTACTGTGGCATGGGCTTATAATTAGGCAGAAATGCCAGGATGGAATAAATTTGAATTCAGGGGGGGAATACCACCAGTAGGGATGTAAGAGTATATAAAGCAAAGCCAAGACTCAGGAGGTAATGTGAGTGGAAAGAAGCCAAGATACCACAATTAATTAGAGCATTTGGAAGCGCAGAGGGAGCTGAGTAACTAGCCTGTGTGGGTCAGGGAAGACTTTTAAGAACTCCTATTTACCAATGTCAGGAATGTTCTACAGAGGTTTGGCAGGTGTGTTGGATAGGATATCAGTCTAGGTAGAGAAGGAACAGAACATTTGAAGGTACTAAGAACACAGCATAGCCAAATACTGACAAGAAGTAAGCTGAAAACCAGAGAACATTCCAGAGCTGGTTCGATAAAAGACTAGAACGTTTAGGGTAGATTATGAAAGGCCTTGAATATATTGCCAGGGATTTTGGTTTTTCTTTTGGCAGCAACTAGGAATTATTGTAAATTTCACATGTGGGAGCTGGGTCTTAGAGAACTGGGGATGTAGAAGGATGCAGACTAGGGGAGAAGGAATGGAAGGCAGGGAAAGTTGACTGGGAAGTGTTACAGGTGAACTGGTAATGGAAGTAGGGATGGGAAGAAGAGGAAAGTGTCTTAGGTGCATGATTGATGGCACTTGAGGGCTAGTTTGTTGTGGCAGAAGGAAGAAGCTGGAAGTGGGAGAGAAAGGGGGGAAGAACAGGAACAGGAGGAAGAAGGAGGGAGGAAGGGGAGGAGGGAGAAGAAAAGAGAGAAGGGAAGGAGATGGGAAAAGAAAAGAGAAAATAAATGAGGATTAGGAAAGGGATGGGGAGGGCAGATAAAGGAAGGAAGGACTGAAGATAAAATGAATGGGAAGGAAATGGACATATCTTGAAAGTTTAGTATCTGTTACCTCTGGTAGTGTATTTCTGTTTTCAGGTTGGAAACTACCGTGGTTAAGAAACAACCCAAAGCTATACAGTGACTAACCAACGGTTGATGGATGAAAGTTTGGGGTCCAGTCCTGTTCTAGTCAAATGTTCCTGCTCAGTTTTCCCCAGCGTTTTGCCCAGATCCTTGGTATAGAGTGTAGAATGACACCACTTGCCATCAAAGTGGGTGGTTTAGCAGGCTAGGGCACAGCGGTACGCCTGGGGTACATGGCAACGAAGGGCATGCCGGGACACCTGCTTTTCAGGAGAGGCCTGAGGATTGGAGCGGCCCTGCCGGAGTATCTCTCTTACCCGGGAACTACCGAAATTGCAGGGGAAGCAGATGGGGATGTCCAGGAATGACACAGTGTGTAGAGAGAAAAACAAAAAAGGAACTCATCGAGTGGATGAGAAACAGGAAGGCCAAGACATCTTCTCTGGTGGCACCGGTTCTCAAGCACATCCTGGTTTACACTGCGGGAACGTCGCTTCCAGGTCTCAGCCAGCCTTGAGGAAGAGAGGTAAGGACCTTTCCTTCTGGCTGGAGATACTCGGGAGTCAGTCACAGTTACCATCACTGTGGCAAATACACCATGCATGGAACCAAAGCCAGCAACCGCGGTTTGAAAGTGCAGCCTTCTCCAAAGCGCATAGGATAATGGCATTAAATAATCTGGTGGTCCCTTCCAGTCCCATGGCTCCATCACTCTCTGCCTTTTAATATGGGACTAGTAAATAAGAACTATCTTGAAATTTTGATTTCTAGCCCAGAGTCGATCATTATACTTCCAAATTTTATTGAGAAAATATTTGAAGCCAAACAGAGACTTTCATTTTGTTGACTTTAAAGAAAGCTTCATTCATATTCATTCGACAAATATTCATTTATCACTTGCTCACATAAATAGTCCTACGCTGGGTGCTGTGGAAAAGCTTTGGGATGTACAAAAATCTCTGTTTCTGGGTTGTTTTCAGGGTAGCTGAGGGAGGGGCAGGGAGATGAGCATGCCTCTTATCTGTAGAGATAAGTATCAGTGGTAATTAACAAAAGTCAGTGCTTTCGAGCGTTACTTCAAAGCAACCTAAGATGCAGTCTCGAACATTATCTATCATAAAAGGCTGGAGGTAACAGAGAGACAGAAATACAGACAGAGAGACAGACACACGGGGATGGAAGGACAGGAGGGTGGTGGGGGCAAGAGGAGAATGAGATTAAAACTAGCTCTGAGTTGAAGTCTGACTCGGACAGTCAGGGATGAGTCATCCATGACGAGGAGAGAGGAAAGGTCTGAGTAAAAGAGGAAGTAACATTAGCTAGTGTGATGTAAGAGTAGGAGTCAGCCCGCAGATGACAGGATCAGGTGCATCCTTGGGATCTCAGGTAGAAAGGAGAAGAAGAACTATAGGTCACAAGGCCCCTGAATGCCTGTGTTCTCACACAGTTACTAGGAACCAGGCCCATGCTAGATTTCACGTGGACCTGGTGGGAGTCGCCGTGGTCTCTCCTGTATGAAGACACATAGTTCCCATTTCCTCCCATCCCTTGGAAAAAAACCCTCTCTACCAAGGTGCACATCACCTGTGCAGTTCTGCACATTATCCAGAGCTCTGGACCATTGCTGAAATGTTTCCTCACCGCTCCGTTTTGCACAGCCTGTTGTGGTTACTATACATGGTGGAACTTGAGGACAGCATGGCTGAGAAGCTGTCCTATGTCTCTCTATACCCTGACGGAGTCTAATCCTGTCTCTGTGATCTGTGTGTTTGCCATTTATTTGGGATGTAATCTCCCATTGTGGAGCCTGGGGTGCGCTCCATACTATTTGTAGCGCCTGGGTGGCCAGATATGAGGCCTTGGGAAAGGTTTCTTAGATACCAAATAACACGTCAATGATTTATACATAAATGAGTCAGAAATATGGAGATTAAGTTTTCGCTGAGATGCACACGAATTAAGGAGAAAAGTGTTTGAGGCGATTTAAAAAGGAATGCCTTGAAACCTGAAGCATATGGAAAAGAATAGGAGATGATGTTGGTAAAATCTCTAAACGGATGGGGTTTGGTCTAAAGAGTCCGTGCAGCCCCTTACCACTCCACAAAAATCTCATTTGAAGAAATTAACCTGGCTTAGAGACTGACTAAAAAGGGTCCATCTCCCTGGGGTTGACGGACTCATCCCCAGTCTAATTGTTCAGATTTTAATTTTTTTTTACCTTGTTCTGCAGTTCATGTCTAAATACTCAAAGATGTTTATATTGCATACATTCAGCTTTAATTGGCCCTTAAAAGAAGGTGTTGATTAGAATCTGCTCAACATCAACAGCTAGCTCACACAACATTCTGTAATTACTGTTTATTAATTTAGTTCAAGTGGCATAGTTGAAAGCCCTGTTCAGATGGGAGAAGTAAATTGTCACTGGTATTGAATATGTAAATTATGTGCATTGTAAATTTCCATGAAGAAATGTTTAAAGTTAAATGCTGTGCACATAAACCCTTCTGGTTTTATCTAACCTGGCCCTGGGAGTGGAACCAGGTTTTTGCTCAGTAAGCGCATGGTGTAGCAAGTCAGTAGGGCAAAGCCTCCCCAGGACGGTGCGTCTTATGGAGAGCTTGTAAAATGAGATTTTTGTAATCAAGTTTTGTTGCATGTGTTCCCTTCTTCATGAAACAAGGCAACGCTAATGTGCCCTCTTTATCCTCCTTCACAAAGCCCTTCCATGGAGTTCCCCCACCAGATTTTTCTCTGCCTGTTTGGCAACCCTGTAAATTCCCTGGCTGCCTTGAGGAAGCTTCTAGAATGATGCTTTTGGGTGGTATGCTGAAAACAATGGGGATTGAAGACAGCATTTCTTCAGCAAAATGCCAAAATAACTTACTTTGAGGGTTTTTTTTTTTTTCCCCTTCCCCAGGAATGGCAATGATAGCAGAAACGGGAACAAGTGCGGGCAGGCGTGCTCAGGACCCGCACTCTCTGATCTCCTGAAGGTGTATTAAGGGCTCTGGGTAGCCTTCCACAAGGGTGTGGCTTAATATAGCTGCAATCACTTTATTCCATTAACAATTATCTTGGATTTCTCCCGTATTAAGGTGGTATTAAGTGAAGTTTTTCTTCAAACATCAACCAAAACACTCTTTTTTTTTCTTGTAGTAATGGGGCTTTCAGTAAATTACTTAATCCGTGCATTCCTTGGAGTTTTTACCTGTAAAGTGGAGAAAATAACAGTACCTCCTTCAGGATTGGATGCAGAGATGAGATGAGATAATGTTGGCAAAGCGTTTAGCAGTCTGCTAATAATACACAGGCAGTGGTGTTATTAGCAGATGTCTCAAAAAAATGAGGTGAATGGTGTTAACTTTTTTTTTTTTTTGGTCACTGTAAATGTTTGCACAAAAGGGCTGGGAATGTATCTCAGTGGTAGAGAACTTGTGTAGTATATATAAGACTCCAGGTCCGCTAGAAAGTAACCCAAAAATGTTTACAAAGCTACTGCTACAGTATTGAGTTTTCTGTTATTTATTTGTGTGTGTGTGTGTGTGTGTGTGTGTGTGTGTGTCGCGCGCGTGCGCTCGCGCAAGCATGCACATGCACTTTTGTGGTGTATGCATGCTTGTGCATGTGCATGTAGAGGCCAACCTCAGGTATTCTTCCTCAGGAGACAACTGCTTTGTTTTTAAGGACACGGCAGACCAATTGGCCAGTGAGCCCTAGGGACCTGGGGGTCTCTACCTACCCAGTACTGGGGTATAAATGCGTACCACTGCACCCAACTTTTTGTGTGGTTCCTAGAAGCTGAACTCAGGTCACCATGCTTAAGTAGGCTTTACTGACTGAGACATCTGCTCAGCCCCCTGTTTGTCTATCTTGTTGAGATAGTGTCTTGCTGTACAATGTAGTGGGTAGCCATTCCAACCTTGATCTGGAAGTTCCAACCCCCATTGAGGCTTCGGTAACTGTCACACCTACAAGGTGGGGCCAAGAGAGGACCTTGAAGACCCGAGATCCAGATTCGTGGGCTCTCTTGGTGCCTGGACCCTGGACGCTGGAGGTAGACCGAGCAGAATGCTCCAGAGAACACTGCCGGACTGTGACACACCTTTCCCAGACCCTGCAACCCACCTATCCCTTCACTTGTAAGTTACACCACTAAATAAACCTCCCTTTTAACTACGTGGAGTGACCTTAAGAATTTCACCAATAGTACAATCCAAACTGATTGTACTCTGGCCTCAGAGTATAAATCCACAACTGTTCTCAAACTTAACAGTCATCCTCCTGCCTCAGTTTCCCCGAGTGTCAGGATTAGAGGTTAGACATGAGCCACACTTAGTTCTTTTATTATTAAGAAATTTATTTTCTACACATTTCTGTCTGTGAAAATCTTAAGTTTATAAATAATCAGACAAGATATTTTAAAAATTTAGAAATGAAACCCAAAACCTTAGGTTTTTGGTAAGCATGAAAACTCAGTTGAATTTTTCCTCCAAAGGTTGAAAAGAGTAGTTGAGGTAAAAGACACATCTGGCTCCCATGCCACTGAAGCCCACCCATGCCCGTTTGGGCCTTTCTGTCTTTGTATGAGTTTTTCAGGCCAGATGTTGGATGTTTTCAATTTTGCAGAATCTGACTATAAATGAACTGGGGGGAAAAAAAAGGCCCAACTGTTACTGGGACTAATTATGATGGTTCCAAGGAGAATGTGCATGCTTTCGCTTTTCCTTTATGAAGTGCTCCTGAAGAAAGCCTTGTGATTGAAATAACCCTTTTGGATGATAGCTGGCATTTTCAGAAGTAATAGTAATACTGCCGCCGCCGACACATAGGGTGGAAGTCATGGAAATGCAAAGTGCCGCACAAACGCTGCCTACTTCGTTGTATTACCCTCCTGGGTGACAGGTGCCGGGAGCTATTCTTCCTGTTTTGCAGATACATAAACTGAGGCATGGGGGAATAACAACATGAAACATAAAGTCTTGGAAAAGGTTATTCAGCGATGGAACCAGAAAGCATAGAGCCTGCGACTCTCAGTGATCAAGAGTCCACTCTCAAGCATAGGGCTACTGTTGAGAGCTCCATTCACTTAGGTGGAACTGCAGTGTGTGTGTGTGTGTGTGTGTGTGTGTGTGTAGGACAGAGGTCACCCTCAAGTGTCATTCCTCAAGACACTATACACTTCATTTTTTTGGAGACATGGCCAGCAACTGGCCAATTAGGCTATTCTTACTGGCTAGCAAGTTTTGGAGTATCTACCTGTCTCTACCTTCCAAGTGCCAAGATTGTCAGCATGCACCACCTGGCTTTTTCACATGGGTTTTGAAAGTGAACTCAGGTCCTTGAGTTCGCTCCACAAGCACTTTACCAACAGAGCTCTTGCTAGCCCCAGAAATCACTTTTATAAACCAGGCAAGTTTTAGCATAGATGTTTGTGTACTGTGTCAAGTCAATCCCATTTTCCTGATGATCTCTATTGAAATAACAGAGACCCAGGCCCCCAAATCCCTCGCATAGAGGGAGCTGAGCTGTCCTGCTCAAATTGCTGCACGTGTTGCTTGGTCTCAAGCTCTCATAATCTCCCCAATGCCCACCTCCACTGGCCTTCACAGGGTTTTGAGAAGCTGGGAAGGAAAATGACTCCTTCTAGAGCTTTCCTTCTTCCTTCAGCCAGTCCAGAGCTCTGTGCAAGCAAAGCCTCTCTGGGGAGATTCTTTAGAACTCTGAGTTCTGATTATTCATCCCCCTTTTCAATGCTAAGCCATATTCTTGCAGATTCCAGATAAATGACACCATATTACAGGAAGTTTAATTTCTTAAAATATTTTGTTTGTTTATTAGTCTAATTGCCTATTAATGTCTTCACTGCATGTTGGACACAGACAGTGCCTGAGAGGTGGGAAGAGGTGGGTGGGGAGCTAAACAGGGAGTTTGCCTTCAAGGAGGTAGAAACTCTCTAGGGGGGCAGAAGTAAGCCAACATCAACCATGCAGGGGGCTGCTGGAGGAGGCAACGGCATAGCAGGGCCGCCTTCCGAATTCTACTCTGTGGGGAATCCCAAGGGAAGCATTAAGGATGAGTAGAAATTAGGCAGATGAAAGGTGGGTGGGATGTTGCTCTACAGCATATGCAAAAGCATGAAAGTTTGAGGGCTTGGATCGCTGGTGCAGAGATGGGAGCAGTGAGCAGCAGACTATGGCTCTTGTGTATCGTGCACACTGGAGGTCCCTGCATGTAGAGGTGGAAGAGGGTTGGAGGCAAGCTCAAAAGGCTCTTTTGTGCAAAGGAAAGTTTGAAGGTTTCTTCGAAGGCTGTAAGACATCAACGAACGTTGCTGTGATGAGGACTTAAGCACATACTAGAGGAAGGCTTTTGGTTTTGAAGAGCCTTCTAGTTCCCTTGCTCAACCCTGGAGCAAATCTCCAGTATTTATCAGAATATTAACTGAGGCACTCCAGAGGAGCAAAAACAGAGGTGTCTGGCTGTCTATTAACTGATTTTAAGGACTTACGAGTTTAGCTAATGAGACTATAGAGACTGGAAAGTCCAGAATCTTCAGGCTGGCTCCAGACTGAGGAGCCAATATTACAATTCAAGCCCAGAGACCATCTGTGGTAGGAACCCCCTCTTGCTGGGGGTAGGGTGGAGTAGGGTGGAAACATCGTGTTGTTTTCTGTTCTAGTCAAGCCTTTCACTGACTGAATAAAGACCACCCACATTATTGAGACAAACCTAGTTTACCCAAAGCCTACTAGTTTGGTAATCTCATCTGAAAATATTCATAGAAATATTCAAAGTAATTTTTATCACAAATTCCAGCAGCACAGGCCAGCACATTTCATGCATGAACCTACCTGTCACAAAAGGAAACACACACAGCTTCTCTCTGCCTCATTAGGTATAGTATTTCAGCACTTTTGCCTGGTTACCATAGGACTCTGTTCACTTATACATTCTTTAAAAATCACTGAGTGCCTACTACGTGCTAAGTCCTTAGGTAAGCAAGACAGACAGTGTTCTAAAGGAACATGTAGACCTCATGGAAGTTTCTGCTGGAGCAGCAGTTGGCAGCACATGGTCAAGTCTGCTTCACAGCCTAATTTTATCAGTGAAGAGTTACTGAAACATTAATGTGTCCATTTATTTATGTGTTGTATATGATTCTTACCTGCTACGGTGCTAAAGTCAAGCACTTCCAATGGTGACCACATGGCCCAAAAATCCTGAAATATTTACTCTCAGTTTACAGATGCTAGAATTGGGGGAAAATAATAATAAGGAAAAGAATAAATAGACATCAAGTGATGTCAGGTAGTCATCAAGTTCTTTGAGTTCCTTGAAGAATTTTAGACAGACACACAGATAGTGGAGGTGCCATTTTTGACACCATGATCAGGGTAGGGCTCTGTTAAAGTGATATTTGAGCAGGAGCATCGATAATCAGAGAGGCATCTGTGAGAAGCTCCAGGAGTGAGTCCCAGGCACAGGGCACAGCAAGCTCTTGAGGACCCGGAGAATCAAAAGCCTGACTCACTCAGCTCATCATTGCTCAACAATGCAAGTTGTTCTTTTGTTGGATGGTCACTAAAGATGAGAGGTTGGCCTTTTGTTAAATGTGGTCTGACAGTGTTGGTTCTGAACATTAGGACCCCCAAACTCCATAATTTTCCTACAAGTCTTCTAAAGTGCTGATGTGACCAAGGTCTTTGTGATGGTTAACCTCGATGGTGAACTTACTTGGATTGAGAAGAGCACAAGGGCAATGAGGCTGGGTGTGCCTATGAGGACACATGTTTCTAGACCTGATCAGATTATAAGGGTTCAGACCTAAAAGATGGTTCTAGGTGAGTCCAAGCCACAGCCTGTAGGCTGAATGCCTCCCATCTTGCTGCAATAGTGCTGAGCTGACAGACATGTGCTGCAATGCCCAGCTTTCTGTGGGTCTGTGAGAGCTGAACTCAGGCCCTGATGCCTGTCTATCCTCAAGTAAAGCAGCCAACACTATGCTGCGATGTCAAAAGTTTGAATAGACTGTTGGGAAGTAGAAGAACTGTGGAAGCTGGAGTGTAGTTAGAGGAAGTGGGTTATCGGGACAGGCCTGTGGAGGGTCTATCTCGGCCCTAGCCCCTGCAGGAAGGTGGGCAGCCTGTCACCACCAGGATATTCTACCTGAGGCCCAAAGCAATGGATCTAGCCAAACTTGCACTGAAACCCGGGACAAAATCAAATCTTACCTCCTTTGAAATGATTTCTCTCAGGTGTTTGCCACAGTTACATGATGTTGACTTCACATTGCTCTTTCTCGACCACAAATCTCTATTGTTAAGGAGTCCAAAAACGTAAATGCCTTAGTCTGCTAACCTGAACCCTTGGTGGCCATGCCAACACTATGGCCTTTCTGCAAGGAGACTTGAGTGAATTTGCCCCACTCTCCCCTTGTGTTCTCTCCATATGACATTTGTATTCCTCCCTTCTTCACCTCTAGTTACCTTGCTTCTCAGTGGGAGCCTCAGGTCACACTTTTCCCCTCCTGCAATGTCCTTGTTCCATCTCTCTTAATCTTTCCTTCCCTTTCTCCTTTTCTTCAGGGCCTTCCTCATCTGTTACATAGTCTTTGAATTTCCGGTACAGCACCCACTATAGTTTGGTTAATCTTGGTGGATGTGTCTGTGTATTTCTTCAGTTGCTTATAAGCCTGGAAAGTAAGGATGAGGCAGAAGCAACATAGTCACTCCCTGAAGAAGAGGCTGAGGTCGTTAAAATAACCTAGAGACTTGTTTGCGCCGGACACTATGGGAGGCCCTGGGAGACAGCCATGAAACATATGATTTTGACCTTTAGGGAATTTACAGTATAGTGAGACAGAGAAAGTCCCCCACAAAACCTCACCCAAACAAGTCACCATGGTATGATATGGATCTTTATAGAATGTATTTCAGAAACAGAGTGTGTAGGCAGCTTTTCCTGGAGGACTCATGGTGAACTTCATTGAAGAGGTGACTGTTTAGTAAGGCAGAGAAAAGGAGAGGGATTCTATGTCAACAAGAGCGCATGTGGCAAGGCAGGTGACTGAAAGGAGCTGTGTGTTGGGACTGATGTTCCGTATAGTGAAGACCAGAGAGAGCCCTGAGGATGGTAGGATTGGCAAGTAGTCAAAGACGTCCTGATGGAGGCAAGCAAGCATAATGCGAACTGGATTTTCAGGTTTGTATCCACTCACCTCATCTTTGACAGGGTTGAAAACACTTAATGGTTTCTTCTTTAATCAAAAAATTTAAATTAAAATGTAATTACATCACTTCCCCTTTCCTTGTCCTCCTTCAACTCCCCCTTTGTCCCCTGCCTCCAACTCTTCCCCCGATCCCTCTCAAACTGAAGGCCTCTTTTTGATTATTGTTGTTACACACACACACACACACACACACACACACACACACACACACACACACAATTATATAATTATAACCTTCTGAGTATGTTTGGTGTGGCTTAAGAGCATATGATTTCAGGGCCGACCACTTGGAATTTAGACAACAAATTAGGGGTCTCATCCCTGAGGAAGGTTAATTTTTGCTCTCCCAGCAATCATTAGTTGCCTGTATTTCTTTGTCTAGGAGTGGCCCCCATGAGCATGATGGTTTCGTGGAGAGATCCAGCCAACCTTGCCATAGAACCTCTGAAACCTTGACTAAGCAAGACATGAATTTCACTATATCTTGAGATTCATTCAAACATGTTATTCAAGTAATTTTAATGTGAGACCATTTATAGCAGATAGCTATTTTGATTATGACCTTGAAGCACCACCCCTAGAGAAGTAGCAGGTAACTGCTACACCTGCCTATGACCTTGAAGTACATGTCACTAGGGTGTGGCCTCTTGGGACCCTTAAGACATGGGATGCACATACATGGTGCTCTCTTTGCCTCCTCATGATGTGGATGCTGAGAAGGACCAAGCAGATCTTGGACTAGGAAGAAGATCAGCATGGACCATAGCTCGGTTTTTCAGGCTGTAGTGAGTTTTATCTTCTAATATATTCCTTTGCCTGTTATACAGACTCCGTGGATTTCTAGCACTAACCATTAACTGTAATGACTGGGTCAAATATATTATTAAATACTATTGTGGTTTAAAGGTTGTGTACCCCTCCAATTCTATTTGAATCTTAATCTCCAATTAGTCTTATTAGGAGGCAGGGCCTTTAGGAGGCAGCCAGATCATGAGGGTAGAACCCTGACAAAGGATGGAGACTTTAGAAAGAGGTTTGAGGGAGTGTCCTTCCCCCTTCACCATGTGAAAACATGTAGAATGTGTCATACGTAGGGGAATGGGCCCTTCCTGGACACTGACTCTGATATCTTGATCTTTGATACTTCATATTCCAGAACTATGAGTGATAAGTTTCTGTTTCTATAAATCAACTAGTCTAAAGCAGTTTGTCATAGCACCCAGGAGAGACTAAGGCATACACAAGTGGTCTCTCATTTTCAACTTACAACATGTCAACTGGAAAATGGTGCAAAAGTGATATTGTGTAGTAGAAATCTTATTACAGATTTTGATCTTTTTTTCCAGGCTAGTAAGGTTCAGTGTAATGCTGTTGTGATACAGTGGACAGTGGCAGTGAACTGCTGCTCCAAATCAGCAACATGACCAGAAAGGCAAAGGACCAACACTCTCCAGGATACTGTGGCTAAGCCATGATGTTCAGTGGGTCAGGCATAGAGATGTGTTTCTTAGAATGTTACTCCATTGTAAGTTGAGGGGCATCTGTACATTACAAAGTAGCGTGTATCACATGACATCATTGCTTATGTTGGGGACAGGTGCCTGGATCCCCTGAGCCTGGCTGTAGTTTCCTCTCCAGGAACAAAATGTTAATTGTGCATAAAAACTTATCTTACAATGAAGTACGAATTAGGTCTCATGCTTAAGAATGAGATATACAGGAGCCAGCAGACTTACCTGACATTTTACTTCCATAGGACATTCCATAACATTAGGACAAGTAATGAGGACAAGATTTCCTTCAGGAGGGACTGAAGAAATAGTGACCTCTGACCATTCAGTGTCAATATTTAATTACTAAATGAGGTGAATGTCATCTGATAGCAATTTGATTTCCTAACCAAATAGCCTAAGAATGACCATGTGTTCTTGGCAGAAAGATTGCATCATCTTAGAGATGAACTTGTTCTCTATTAGGTCAATGAGGAGTGAACTAAATATTTTCTACTCGGGTCTTCAAATGATAAGAGCTTAACAGCTTTGAAGGAGCTATTACAGGCAAATGCCTAAAAGAAGTAACCATTTGAAAAGCCTGTAATTATGTACTTCTAAAATAGTGTGTAAAGGGATCACAGTTCCTATCAAGGGTTATTGAGTAAATAGCAAGTTCTTAAATCAGTAACTACTTATTTACATGATGGCCAGTTACAGCAACTGAGAAACCATTGCAGGCTGCTGAGCAGATCTTACTCATCTACATAGTGGGTGCACAAGGTCTGTTCTTCATGCAGATATGAAAAGCACTGTGGGCACTTGGAGTGAAGGGGAAGGTAGGTGCTATTCTTGTGCTGTTGAAATAAGGGACACTACTGAGTTCCAACAGTTTCTGCTACTGATTTAGGTTCAAAGTAAGGGTGCCTCTGTCCTCTTTTCTTTTAGTAAAAAGGTCTTTTCCTTTGAGATCTGCCCTTCTCACATTCCTTGAGACCCTAGTAGGGATGTCAATCAAATACTGAGGCCCCTCAGTCAACAAATGACCCAGGAAGATCTGAAGAGTTCTTTTGAGGAATTGACATGCTCTCTGGGAACCACAGGGATATCTGTTTTTTGAGGTTTCCTTGGTAAGGTCTGTGTCAGTTTGGAGCTGCTGGGGACTTGCTGTACCGCATGGGAGGAGAATCTTGCCTCAAGCTAAAACCAACACAGAATAAAGCAGAGGTGAGAAGAAACAGGTCATAGCATTGGAGTACCTAGGCGACCCATTCCTGCAGCAACATTACACCTCCACTGTCCTAACTGCAGGGGAGTCATGCTTCTGGTTTCCATCTTCGTGGGTTGATAGTTTGAATTGGAAAGACTATTCTACCTGTCA
Organism: Peromyscus eremicus; assembly: GCF_949786415.1. Classification (NCBI taxonomy): domain Eukaryota; kingdom Metazoa; phylum Chordata; class Mammalia; order Rodentia; family Cricetidae; genus Peromyscus; species Peromyscus eremicus. Next base: position 115,182,795 of record NC_081421.1, on the reverse strand, counting down.
TGCCTCTCCTCCAGTTGTGGAGGAAGTTCTTAGTGTGTCTGTGAGAAAAACACTAATTTGTGTTTTGGGATGGATGACCACAGCTTGTTGGCATCTGCTGTGAGTAGTCTTGGTAACAAATGGTAGGATTTTGCAAGAAGGTGAAATGAGAGGTTTGGCTTTATTTGCTCGATGCCTCCTCCGTTAGCAGGAATCAGCCAGAATTACCCATCTGCACCCGAGGGACAATCCCAGAAGAGAAACATTCCTGCCCACATTTCTCCCTTTCATCCTTACTCTTTATCTTTGCCAAATGCACTAGGCTTCTACCTTCTTAACTTTAAAACAGATGGTTAATATAAGGATAGTCTCTGTTATAGAACATTTTGCTTAAATATTTAATATGTTTAACACTTGGACAAAAAAGAGGAGGCAAGGCTGGGTGTAGTGGAGTGTGCCTGTAATCCCAGTACTTGGGAAGCAGAAAGGGGAGGATGATGAATTCAAGGCCAACCTAAAATATACAGTGAGACCCTGTCTCAACAAAATCTAACCAACAAATGAATAAATGAACAAAAGGAAGGCGTGGAGAAAGAGGGAGAAAGGAAGGGAGGCAGGGAGACGGAAGGAAGGAAGAAAAGGAGGAAGGGAAAGATAGGAAGTAGTCTTGATCGCTGGACATGGTGGCTCAAGCCTTCAATATTAGCATTTGGGAGACGAGGCAGAAAGATCAGGTGTTCAAGGCCAGCCTCATCTACATAGAAAGTTTGACATCAACCTAAGCTACATGAGATTCCACCCTTCCTTCTGCACTCAAAGGGAATGAAAAAGAAAACATTCCAGGAGTGATGTGGTCTTGAAGCGGCGTCTGGCTGAAGAACCACTCGCCATTCAGGATGGAGCTACTTAGCCCATCCTCTCTACAAAGACGGAAGCTTTCAGGGAGATGACAGAATGTCACTTTAATCAGTATAATTCTCTATAGCTAAAAATGTAGCCTTCATGATGGAGTGAATGAAAATCTTGGCAAAGCCCCAAGGAAGTGTTTAAAAGAACAAGAGATTGCAAGGTCGCAGGGAAATGAGATTGCCTCACATTTGGCCTGATTTTTCTGTAGCCAAAGGAATACAGTTAAGAATTTGAGAACTCAGCTGGAGCCTCTTTAGAAATGTCATTGCTCTGGGTGTCCCTGGCATCTTGGACTAGAATTCAAGGATCAGAGATTAGGTAACACTCTTCCCAAATGCTGACTCGGGGCTTTGTTTAGAGTACCACCCTATCCCTTTGCTTGGTCTTTCTTCCGGGGTTGTTTGTTTTAGCAACCATTATTTCTGCAGTGGTGGGATGAATCAGCAATGGATACCCATCTCCTAGACTTGCTTCAGACTGTGAAAAATCTTAATTTATGTGATGAGAAATGGAGCCAAGAGTAGGGGAGAATGGTCAGAAACATCACTTTCAATAGTAGTAAGATTTTAGTGTGGAATCTGAAAACTGATAGTAAAATCAAGAAGAAAGGATAGCAAATTCATAAATCAACTAAGTAAGTAAGTAAGTAATTAAGTAATTAAGTAAGTAAGTAAGTAAGTAAGTAAGTAAGTAAGTAAGTAAGTAAGTAAATAACTAGCTTCATAGATAGAGATGCAGGTAGAGAGGAGAGCCAGCCATGGAGGCATGACAAGTTGAAGTCTATCTATGATGCATGATGCATCCCGACATTCCATTATATCATCAGCTTCTCCTTTGATGCACCTGTCACTCATCCAAGAACTTTTGAGGGCTAGGTTATGAGCTTTCATGGGAAATACCTCCATTTTTTCTTATAATAGTCCAATTGTTATAGATGTCCACTCCCAAATGTTCTTTCACTAAGACTTACATGGTCTTAGTACTCTCTATTTCAATCTTTTTTTTCCCACATGTATTTAGCCAGAAAATCAGATATGTAGCATATTTGGGGTAGGGAGCAAACAATGAGTGTTTTTACACAGGATTGGTTTTATTCTTGTTGATTTTCAAGTCCCATTGCCACCAAAATAGGATAAGAAAATTTGAGACATTTCCAATGGTTTGGAAGAGGCTCAGTGTCTGACTTGCCAGTAGATCAATTAAAACAACATACAGTTCTCCGTCTGTGGTTTCAGTAGGAGATGGACTCTGTCTTGTTCTGGGTCTTTCTCTCAGATGGCTTTATTTGCCTTGCCACACTTACTGGCAGTTTCCTAAGTCCTACCCATCTAATTTCTTCTCTCTCACCTCATTCCCTCTTTCCTCACCACTAAGTGCTTCTCAGCTCTTAAATCAACCCCAAGCTCATCTTTATTTGGACCAACGTGGCAGCAGAAACAGGCAGGGTGGGTTTTTCCTGGGATAACGGGTATCAGTCCCCAATTCCATGAATGTAATGATGCTGTTCCTTAGCATGTTTTCTTCTTACAGCGGCTTCTCTGTGCTTCCATCCAGACCATCCCAAACAGTAAAGGCCCCACTACACATGAGGATCTGATGCACTCATCTACGAAAGTGAAGGGGACTGTTGTCGCCAGAAACCATTCCTGTCATTTAGTTCTGAACAGCCAAAAATCCTTCTACAGTTTAGTGAAGAATTTAATTCCTATTTGATGATTTAATATATATTCTGCATAATGATCTTTGCAATTTAGTGGCCATGGAGGAGATGATGGTGTTCAGTCAATATTCTTACTTTAACTATCATTTATTGATGCTAAAGTACAGAACTTGCATCCATTCAAGCCCTAATGGAGATAGTCCCATTCCTCAATAGTTGTTACCAACCATCACACAGATACCAGTCTTTAAGATTATGGGCTGTTGAGGAATTAGGCTTTAGTGTCTTCAGGTTTTGCTTTTGTTTTTCCTGTGCAAAGAAATGCCTCTTTCTAGACGGCAAACTAAAATATCTGTTGCTTCTGATGTTGCGGTTAGGGGCCAACTGGGTAGCAAAGAATCACACACAAAGGCTCCTTTGAATCCATCACATCAGGCAGAGCATTCCTAGCCTCCAAGTTCTGGCTCTTCTTGCCTTGTGTGTGGGAAAGAACAAAAAACAAATCCCTTTGGGCTAAAGGGAGGAATCTTCCTTTTCCTCACCCTTGCTCCCAAACTCTGAACCCAACTAAGCTGTGCTAGTTCTGAGAAAGCGCTTTGCCTCAGTCCCTTGGCATTGGAAGGTGAAAGGCGGTGAGACAGGAGGAATTTGACCCTGCTTCCGTGATTGCCAGTGGGGATGATGGAAACAATTTCTGTGATATTCAAATGCTAATCACTTTATTAGATTTTCTTTTCTAAAGCAAAACCATGGACACACAGTTGTTCACAACTGGCCAGGGCATGTGCATATCATGGGCTCCTTAGGAATCTGTCCTCTTAACTGAAGGTCCATGAATGCTTGCTTGAGTGGAAGAACTGTGGATAATCACTCAGTAGGTTCGTTGGTCCCAAATGAACTTGAGTATTTTGTGTATGTATGGAATAGTGAATTTTGTGCTAAATAAAAGATAATGTGCTAGTCATTGTTGTCCCCTTTGAGGACTTTCATTTTTATGTGTCTTTTTAAATGAGCTATATGGAGTCGTAAAGTTCTAGGCCAGGGCAGAGGGAGAACAAGCCTGCTGTTCTCAGCCACACAGACCATAGCTAAGACACTCTCTTCCCACTTCCCACTCCCTGCCTTGCCTAGATCTCTCCTAGAACGTGATTCAAAGTAGAACATGCATAGATTCGATGAAGAAAGTGGGGCTAGGTAGTCCGTTCCGTGTTTTCCTCCTGTGGGTTTGGTGGGGTTTGTTTGTATTTCTGTTAGCTGTCTTGGGGCAGGAGAAAAGGTGCATTTGAAAGATGGAAATTACTCTCGGGGTCTTTTTATATTACCTTTAAAATTAGATTCTCCTCAGCTATTCAGGGACAGATTACCCAGTTTGCTGACTATCTGGGTATTTTGTTTCTCTCCCTTTCTCTCTCCTATTGCCAGTGTTTTGACAACTTCCTCTCTCTGTTGACAAGTACAAGATTGACCATAAAAGGAGAAGGGAAACATCCAATCAGTTTTGTTTGTTAATTGTCATGGTACATTTTGTTCAGAAACAAACTAAAATACAGACCCAACAGGAGTTTGCAGACTATCTGTGAGTTGCATCTACCCATACCATCTCTTAGCCTCATTCCTACATATGATCAGGAGTTGGCAGGACTTCAGAGATATATCTCTTAAGAGAGATCAAACATTTCTCAATACCCAGCTGCCTCTGAAATGGCACATTTTTTTCATTCTCATGGGAAAGTCATCACTTAGAGGGGGGGAGGGGGGAGGGGGGGAGGGGGGGAGGGAGGGAGGGAGAGAGAGAGAGAGAGAGAGAGAGAGAGAGAGAGAGAGAGAGAGAGAGAATATGAATGGATCCCTCTGGATTGATCTACCTTTGATGGGACAGGCAGGCCAGGGTGCGCTCAGACATGTCCATGTGCAGTGACATACGCATGCCTGTGCATGTGTATAGTATTCAAATCACCTCAAAGCAGTTTTCCAAGGGAGAGACAAGGAGGGCAATGCCCATGGTACACTGCTTTCTTTGCAGAGAACTCTTCTTAGCCTCCAGTTCCCTACTATCCACCCTTTTGGGTTCAGGGGCTGCTCTTCGAACTCTGACCACCCAGTGGTGTGAAACTAATGATTAACCCTTCGGCACCAGAGCTGAGGAGTGTTCTCCAGTAATTGGCGATGCAAAATCCATTAGGGGATGGTGTGGGGGAAACTCTGGGTCCATATGTCAGGAGGTTAATGAAAAATTAAGTATTGTATTTTGCTGAGGGTGGGTCAAAATGTTTATGGGTGCCTTTTTCTCTTTTCGGCCAGCACCTGAGACAGAGCATCAGGCTGCTGGCCTGCCTAGACTGGATTGCTCTTGTAAGCCTGGTTTGGGTTTGATCTGGGAGATGGGGAAACTTTTGATACCAAGTCCAAAAAGCTGCACTGTCCTTCACAGTTCAGAAATGGAGACAGCTCCCAGGGGCCACAAAAACCTACATTTAATTGCTTAATAATTGCAGGCATTATGCCTTCAAATGTATTTATTAATTGAAAAAATGTACTGGCACAGTGTTTGGGGGTCATATTTAGACTCCTAGAGATGGGTAAGTGGGGAGTTTATTGGAGACCTCTCTTTGGACTCAAGGACCCATTTGTGCAAGTGTATGCTTTATTAATGGGTCTTTGTTCTCGCAGTAACCCTCAGACAGGGATTTTGAGAGGCATACTCATTTTCTTCTAAGGCCTATCAGCATAGTAATCACTCTTGGCTGAAAACCAGCTGCCATTTGCATGTTTAATAAAAAATATAACAGTAACACCACATTCAAAACTATTTTTCCTTTTAGCCTAAGACTTCAAATTGACCTAGTTCCGTATATCTACCATAAATGCTATTTGCCTCAGGTTGAAGTCTTTAAAAGAGGGAGATAATGCTAAAACAATCTGATTACTCTTCCCTTCCCCTATCAGTCACAAACCATCTCTCTTAATTATGGTGTGAGGACATTTACATAACCGAGGAGAGGGTCCTTTAACTACATCTCTATTATGCGTGGCACTGCGATGAAAGGATATTATATTCATGTGCATTAGTGATTGCTTAGAAAAGATCAAGACAATAATAGCCGATTCGGTGATAAAGGTCTCTTTTCTCCGCACAGACAGGCTGTCTCTGACAGAAGAATACAGTTCATCAAAAGTGTCTGCAGGTTGTCAAACTCGGGGAGGTTTGGGGACCCTGTGCGGCTGTCATGGTCAACAAGGAGATTTTCTGTCGGGTTTCTCCATCACTCACCCCGAGGAAATAATCACTCATTGCATTCTGCATGTTCTCATGATCCGGCTCTCCATTTGAGAGAAAAGAGCTATTTCATCAGAGGACAATATAGCCCTTCTCTGGGTCCACGTAGCTTCCATTATCAGACCATAATAAATCATATTTATGCTCTCAGTTAATAAGACTGATTACAACGCAAGTTCCAGACATGAGAAAAGCGAGGCAGGTGAAAAGATGTTTTAATGAAAATATGATAAGAAAGCAGCTTCTCTCGAACATTTTGTGCTATTATTTGTCATGATTACGGACAATTTTTGATGCATCTTCTTTAGCAATGGTTTAAGCTGAATAAATTGGCTCAGTGGAAGATAAGTAAAAATGATAAGAAAAAAAATCATAAAATTTTCTTATGTTGTCTAGAATCATTATGTCCATAACAAGTCCAAAATAGGTTTAATGTATGTGCTGGGGATAGAGGAGAAACAGAATTTGTAGGAAACCATGGTTGGGGTATTATTCAAAATGCTTTCAACATTTTCTCCTCGTCTTGCTTTTCAAAGGTGGATGCTCCCTGGAATTTGGGCATCCTAGTCGCTAATTTAGTCTTTGTAAATGAACCTAAAGCCCCTCCCTCTTTATTCACCCACAGTTGTTCCCTCCCCCCTCTCCTCCCCCCCCCCATACCTTGGAGCTCAGTACAAAGAGACAAAGATTTTATACACACACACACACACACACACACACACACACACACACACACATTTTTCCTTGATGTTTAGTGCTAATGGGAGTTAAGTGCCTGCTTGGGAGAAAAACAGACCCCAAAGTTTAATACTGAAAGCTACCTTATTAAAAAGGTCTGGACATTTTTAGCTTCACTGAGTTCAATTACATTAAAGCACCAACTTTCTAAATTAGTACGAAAAAGAAAAAAAAATCAGATAAAATATTGAAGTAGCCAGAGTCATTAGCTGTCCAAACCAGAGCGTCTGAAGGCCTAGGTAGGACTCGGGACGCACAGTACAACTTGCTCTCTCATAGTAAGTCCTAATTGATGGTGTAACAAATAGTAATTTCAGGTTAGAGGTCACCACGCAGAGTACTTCCTCCACTGTCTGTCTGTGGCTTGCAGAGACTTTGTTACGCCTGGGCTTTATTTCCTCCAAGGCACCAGAGTTCCTTGCATTCAGCATTGCTTGGATGGCTATGTTCTGAACTTTTGGCCTGGCCCAGGGCGGATCCCACATGTGTCTGGGATACCTTATTTGGGGGACAGGTAGAGGGACAAGTCGGCCACTTTCTCATGTGTATGTTTAGGCCTCCCATGTGCACATATGAGGGGTTCTGGAAGGCTCTGCTTGACGAATAGCCACGTGATAAATGGAGGAGGGTTTTTTTTCCACAACAGAGCGGTCATGCTGGCTGCTGAAGCGCAACATAGACGGCTGAGCAAACTCTTTCCACTAAGAGAAAACAACTCTCACTGTCCCGGAGACTCTCTCAGAGACTTGGGAGTTGGTTCAGAGATGCATGGACTCTTGCTTCTGAGTTGGTCTCTATTTGACAGCTTCAGGGACTGTTGATAAAGTCAGTAAGTCCCAAAAGATGAACTGTGTAAGTCAACTGAAACACTCAGGAGGAAACTTCATGAGCTGAACTGGTAAGGGAGGGCATGTTCATGTGGCGTGGGTATTCGTGTGCACATGCAGAGACCCATGCTTTTCAGCAATATTATCCTCTTTCCTGAAATTAAAAGGCCGTTGAGATCCAGTCCCCTCCCCCTAGACGTTAGCTGTCTTTGTTGGCAATCTCTCTTTGTCCTATTTTAGCATGAATGGAAGAGCAATCGGCGTCCATGTCATTCGCATTGTCTGAATTCCACACACAAAAAAAATAACTGCCCAGACTTCTGCTGCATTTTCTTTTGATTTTAGCCTTATCCCATTTTTCTTTTCGTAGGCTGGCTGAAGACCATTGCCTGGGAGGGAATTCCATAATGCCACCATATATCTGCTATCTACTAGGCATTTTGTTTTAACGTTACTGGACTTGACCACAAAAGACTTTGACACTGATAAAGAATCTGTCGAGTCTGCCCTGATCAGTGCTCTGAAATCGCTCATGGCAGGGAAGACCCCCCCACACACACACACACAACAGTGGTAGATTAGGGGAAAATGATTAGAGCTTTGTCGTTGTGGAGCCATTTCATGTTGGACCCTCTACTGAGCCAAATGTGTTTTGCTTGTCACACTCCATTAGCATGTGTGAAACAGTTGGGAAAATGGCCATATGATTAGACAGAAGGAAACCTGGATTCTTCACATTGGGACTTGTTACCACTGAATAATGTCTTTGCAAGAGGGATCAGTTTAGATTTTGTTAATTTCTTGTGTGATAGAAAATAAGTGGCATTTGTGGAGAGAGTCTACAGAGGTTGATCATAAATAGTGCCTTTAAATTTATTCAATTTTAAACGTTTGAAAGAAGACTTGGAGTTAGGCCTGGTAGTGTAGGTCTGTAATACCAGTGATTTATGAGACCAAGGCAGGAGGTCACATGTTCGAAGCCAGCTGAGGCAACTTAGTAAAACCCTGCCTCATAGTAAAAAGTAGATAAAAGGAATATCATAGAATTCGGTGGTAGAGCACTTGCCTAACATATACAGGGTGCTAGCCTCAACACCTCCCAACCCTAGCACTGCAAAATAATGTAGTAATAAACATATCATGGTTAAATAAAATAAATAAGAAGGGACCTTGTGAGCCTGATGTGATACCATACACTTATAATCTCAGAACTGGGGAAGCTGTAAGTTTGAAGCCAGCCTGGCCTACATAGCAAGACCCTGTCTCAAAAACCAACCACTCAGCCACCTCCTCAAACGAAATACTAAAATCAATGGACAAAGAGGAAATCCACACATTTGCCAGAAGAAGCTTCCATTGATTGTTTCTTAAAATGTCTTCCTTGGCCCCCACAGGAACCAATAAGCTTCATTTTCCAGGTCAGACACCATCCTTTTGCAGCTAAGCCAAAGCCTGAGGATTGGTTTCAGACATAAGCTTACTTCTGAAGGCGTTCTTACCTGACTAGGTTCCAAATTCATGCAGCTGTTTTACTTTGGCTATATATATAAATATACATATAGCTTTTGCTGCTGTTTGTTTTTGTGGAGAAAAACCAGAGCAAAGATGACTTGAAGGATGGGAAGATAAGAAAAGCTTGGATACAGGACATTCCAGTGATACTTCAATACCGCGACCTCTGGACTACTAGGCAAGGGCAGAGTAGGCGTTATTTTCTCCTGGGGCAACTGTTGAAACCCACATTGAATGAAAGACAATCTATTATGGAGAAGAAAGAGAGCTTTCCTGACCACTGCCTGCATAATTACGTATGTATGAGCATGGCAGTGCCCTCAGTATGAGAGCTTGTCCCACATATGATCGGGGAATTATTAAATGTTGACTATTAAATATTTTAGTTAGTTTCACACTGTGTTTATCTTTCCAGAATGATGAATATGCAGATTTAGAATGGGATTTCTTCATTTCCAGGCAAATTGTGCAGTCAAGTCCTTGGCAAGGTCTAGCTTTTACAGATGGGATGACTCACCATGGCGGGCAGCTTCTGTGTCAAGAAAGCTCACACCATCTCGAGACTCCGAGAAGGGGGACATTTGGATGAGGAACTGTGTAACTCTGGTGACAGTCTCTGGGCACTTGTGCAAAACTGTGACCTGATTTAGTGATTTTTGGATAACAGTTCCCCAGCGTAGACCCAGGCAGGGACAGTGAACATACACCATCGCCAAGAGCAGGAAAGGGCAGGGACTAACCAGAGGACAAGGGAAGGAGGTCTAGGCCCCTGGTCCAGCGGCCTTGCAGGCAGCGGTTACTACCGAACACACACCTCTGTCTCCAGCCTGCTCAGCTTGTTTGGCTTCACGGCTCTAAGGCTTGGTCCAGGAACGCTGTGCCTGCACAGAATGTGTTTGCCTTGTTGAAGGCCAGCCCGGGAACTAATTTTGAAAAGTGAATCTGGGAAACCGCTTAATTTCATTTCCCTGGAGATTTTTCTGGGACCAAGTTAGAAGGGACGGTAAGGTAAGCAAAGGAGAAGTCAAAGGTGGGGGCTGCAGACTGTTTTCTCCCTGGTTCCTGGACTATGAATGGAGTTTAATGGATTTTCAGTAGGCAGTGGCGATTTTTAAGACTGCACTGCCGAGTTTTACAGCCCATGAGATACTGCTATAAACTCAGCAATCTTGAACTCACATGTGTTCTTGAACATCCTGGAGAAAGGCACAAGGGACTGTGTCCAAGTGACTCACACTTGGTGCTCCCGCTGGTGTTTGCTGAACACCTACTGCCAAGGGCTGTGGCTCCTCCCACTCTCTCCCTACTTATGTCCTCTTATTCGGGAGAATAAGAAAACCCAAGTAAACACCTGCCCAGGGCTGGGGGCAGGGCTCAGCTTGTAGAGTGCTTGTCTAATATGCATGAGGCCCTGGGTTTGAGCCTTAGAGGATGTCTGTGATTTCACCACTCAGGAGGACGAGGCAGGAGGATCGGAAGCTCAAAGTCATCCTTAGCTAGTCTGAGCCATGTGAGACTCTATCTAAAATCCAGAAAAAGGAAGAAAGGAAAGTCAGCGCTTTTGAGTAGTCCGATTTTCCTCAGGGGTCAGTGGAAGGTGGTATACACTGGAGGAGCAGGGGCTTTGGGTTTGTATGCTCCGCGTCAACTCCTGGCTTCCTTGCTTTCCAATCACCTTGCTGTGGAGCAGGTCACTCTATTCCACAACTTTCTGAGGTGTGCTGCCTGTCAATCCTGCCTTCACCTTCCCTACCTTCTACCTGGGATACTAGTGAACGATCTAAGAGAGTGAGCCATCCTCTCTGACGGGCCACACCAGCCATCTTGGTGACTCCATCTGGCTATTGGATGCAGGAGTAAGGGTTGGTGGAGGACACAGCCTGGGAGTCAGGAGGAGCAGGGAGGGACTGCTTGCCTTACTCGCTAGATCTTGAGAGTTGCAAGGCTTGCATGCTTGTGCTGGGCTGATCTCCTGGGCCTTGGTTGGAATCCTCAGCAGCAAAGCAAGGGAGCTAACATGTATTGGCAGTGAACACATGCCCTTCGCTATTTTTTTTTGTTTTTTTGTTTTTCCAAACAATGTTTTATGTAACGTGCCTGTGAGCAGAACAGATTTGTCAAGTGATATTCCAGAAGGAGAGCAGGAGCTCAGAGCCTGGCCTATCCTCTCCACCAACCTAGCCTCTGGATGTGGCCTTCCAGGAATTTGTTGGGACTAGATGATCTCCAGGATCCATCTATATCTCCAAAATGACCCTGCAGAGACGAAGCTTCCCAAGGGCAGGCATTTAACCTATTCTCCAAATCCCTACTTCATGCCTTTCCTTCAGTGCCTAGCAAAAGGCTAGATGTATGGAAGCAGTTCATGTTTAGTAGTCCATTTAATTCTTTGGAGACTAGAAAACCACTACTGAATCTGTGTAGTTACACCGTTTTATATAATTCTAGCCAGTACTTTAGAGCTTGTTTAGAAAGTTAGGAACTGGCATGCAACTCCATTCCTAGGTGTTCAGGGTGGCTCTTGGGTCACAATGCCCCCTTTTCCAGGATTGGTACCAACTCAGGTGCTCCTGAGTTTTCCCGGGCAACATGAGCCTATCTCTTCCTCAATCCTTGGCCATAGTTTTTTATTGGCCTAGGAGTGGACAATGACTTCAAAACAGGCCAATCAGAATAATTCTCTAAGGCTTTCTCAATTGGAGCCCAGGGAAGATTGTCCATCTCTGAGGGTGGCAGCTCCTGGATGCTGGACTTGAGAGTTTTTTGGGTCATGTTTTGTTTCCCATCATGGCAGTCAGTCTGTAGAATAGAATAGAGTCCCTCAGAGAAGAGTGATCCAGGTCCATGGTGACCTTCAAGCTATAGTCCCACATGTTCCAGAGCCATAGCTCTTATGCATGATACAGTCTTGGCTTCAGAGGATGGAGGTGGCCTTGGTTCTGGTGCTGGCCATCTCAGGGGTCCAGAAGCACTCTTTCCGTTTCCTCCCACTCCAAGCTTCCATATGATCTTAAACCACCAACACTCTATGTATTCTCCTCTTCTGGATGTTAGAGGTACTTGTTTCCCTCTATGTTAGGAGGTAACAGACACTGGAACCAAGACCACCACAGTGCTTTGAGGCTAATCAATACCCAGGTGTACAGGTAGAAAGCACTGGGCCCTGGAACCTGAAAGCTGAGGTCAGAGAAGCCCTGGGAACCTGCTGCTACCCTGCCCAAGAGAAGCCTGGCCAGCCTGTGCAAGGTCTACACCTGCCATGACCCTGTTCCTAGGGAACAGTTTCACCTGACAGGCTCTGCTGTACTGCTTCCCATATACCATACCGTGTTGTGACATGAGAAACTGAGGAATAGTGGACTTAACAGGTTTCCATAGTTCCTAACTGCATATGCATTCAGGTCTGGCTGTGTGAAAATCTAGAATTCTCAAATGGTTAGTCAGGGAAGAAGGTGTGAGAAAGAGACAGTGGAATGTACTACTAATGAGGAGTTTCCAGCAATTAATTAGGAATTATAAAGGTGCCATAACTTGATTCTGTATTCCAATTTTAAAGCTAGATAATACTAGATATATGTTGAATGAACAAAAAGTGATGTCTGAGTCCATCCTGTTGGTCTGGGTCACAGAATTCTCATATGTCAGAAAGCCCCTGCTGCTCTGTTACACATTGAAAACATGAGATGTTTGTATAGGTTTTGTGTCTCCAGTCAGTCCTGTTAGATAAGCAGGGTGGAAAGTAAGGAAATGATTGCTCCGACAGAAGAGGTCACTGGCTGTCGCCGGCATAGTTCACAGTACAGTGTTGTCTACAGTGCTGAGGTCTTTCCTCCAGGCGGGTAGTGACATCTCTGCACTTTGAGTTTAGAGAACAAGGAAGCTTTGTGGAATGCAGAAAACACATGGTCCTTAGCCATCCATCTGGCTTCTGGTCTCCTCTGCAGCTGGCTATTAAGATCAGCAAACCTTTCTTAGGAGTTCTGGAGGCTTTATTCCTCCCTTTTGGGAGGATGAATCAAATGGTCTCAAAGATCCCTTGTAGCAGAAATATCTCTTGAATTTTAGAACACAAAGAGCAAAAGTGGTTCCTAAGTAGAGGCTGCCAGTTCTCATCCAGTATATAATCTCCCTTTCAAGACATATTTACATTGCTGGGTGTGATGGTGAACACCTTTAATGCCAACAGTCGAGAGGCCAGAGGCAGGTGGATCTCTGAGTGTGATGCTATCCTAGTTTACACAGTGAGTTCCAGGACACAAAACAGAGAGAGGGAGGGAGGGAGAGTGAGAGATCTCATGTAGCCCAGGCTGTTTGAGTGTGGTGTATTTGTATATATAGTGTACATATGCAGGTGTGTGTGTGTGTGTGTGTGTGTGTGTGTGTGTGTGTGTGTCTGTCTGTCTGTCTGTCTGTCTTTCTGTCTGTCTGTCTGTCTGTCTATGTGTCTGTCTCTGTGTGTGTAGGATTCTATTCAGGAGACCAGATTTCATTTGTATTAGTTACATCCTCCATGCTCACTTTCCACATTTTCTTTGCTTTCAATGACCTTGGCTGTCTGGGGTAGTACCAGCCAAGTATTTTATAAATATTCCTCAGCTGAGATTTGAGTGATGTTTTGGTCATGATTAGACCGAAGTGATGTGTTTAGGGGAAAAGACCTCTGGGGTAGTGCTGTTCTCAACATGATATTGCAGGCTTCATGCTATTGGTATGAGTCAGTGGGGTACTTTTAACCTTCATTTCCTGGCTTGAGGTAAACTTACTAGAATTCTCCACTGTGAAGTTATTATTTTCCATACTGTTCTCTTTGGAAGAAAGTCACTGTGTGTAAACCATATTTATAGAATGAGGAGTTATGTCTGTCTCCTTAAGGATGGAGTAGCAATGCAAATTATTACAAGATGATGGGAGAGCTGTCCTCTTCTCTTTGTTTATTTGTTCAATTGCTTATTTATGTCTCATGAATTAGTCTGTGTTATACTTTGGGTTATAATCTAGTATATTGCTCCTGTCTTCCATAGAAGTAACACTCTTCTAGGCTTTAGATGGTAGATGGCTGGCATGAAGATGAATACATATCCCAAAATCTCTGTAGCTAGATAATGACTGGACAGTTAAGATCTAGCCATTGGGACGAAAGCATGAGCGGTCTGTGCAGCTTCCTTCTATGTGCTTGCTAACACACGGCAAGAGGCTGGAGATGGAGTAGTCATCTTTGGGCCAGAAGGTAGTCTTAGGAGTGATAGCCATAGTGGTGGACTAAGGAACAGCTTGGGACCCTAATTTCTACACCATAGAAGCCCTGGATAATGTGACAGTGTGATACTTGGGTAGGAAAGAATTTCCATCTTGTTCAAGTCCCACGGTTTTGAGTTTCTACTATTTCTAGAGCTCGATCTTAACTAACACAGTGTGGGTAGAGTTTGTGTATCCTTGTATGTGTGTGTGTGTTTGTGTGTGTGTGTGTGTGTGTGTGTGTGTGTGTGTGTGTGTGTGTCTGTGTGCAGAGGAGCAGAGGCCAGATGTCAATATTAACGTTTTCTTCAACCGCTCTATCGGTGAAGTCGTTTCCTTCTCTGAACTTGGGTTCACCGGTTTGGCTCTGTGGTCCAGGAGTCTACCATCTCTGCTTCCTCAGCACTGGGATTGTAGGTGCACACGGTTACACCACGTGTGGGTACTGGAGATTCAAACTCAGGTCCTGATGCTTGTGTGGCAAATGCTCTACCGACTGAGCCATCTCTTTAGCACTTGTTTTGTTTGCAAAGAAAATGTACTAGTAATAAATAAGAATTGAAAAATAGTAACAATTTAAAAATACAAGAAAGGAAAAAACGAGAACAATAAACAAGTAGCCAATGGGAAAGAAAGAAAATGTACTAGTCTCAAAGCTCGTTTAGAGAATTGGGTTTTTGTAGACTGAAATCTAACTGGTCTTAATAAAAATCCAGAGTCAGATATCAGGGTAAAAGCTGAAAGATCAGAGAAGCAGAGCAGCCAGCCACCAGAGAGACTTCTTACCTCTAGGAATCCTCAGCCAAAGGGCCAAGCTCCTGTCTCCTCCCACCTTATCACTTCCTCTCTCTGCCCAGCTATATCACTTCCTGTTTCCTCCTCCCAAGTGCTAGGATTAAAGGTGTGTGCCACCACTGCCTGGCCTCTAGATCTGCCGCACTCTGATCTTCAGGCAAGATTTATTTGTTAAAGTACAAACAAAATATCACCACAGGTTTTTATTATGTTGTTGTTTTTAAGTTAATAAAGATGAAGTTGGGACTGGAGAGATGGCTCAGGGGTTAAGAGCACTGACTGCTCTTCCAGAGGACTGGGGTTTAATTCCCAGCACTCACATGGCAGCTCACAACTGTCTGTAACTCCAATTTCAGGGGACCCAACACCCATGGCAAAACACCAATGTGCATAAAATAAAAGTAAATAAATTAAAAAAAATAAAGATGAAGTTACGGTTAGTAGTAGTTTTTTTTTTTTATTCCCAGCTTTTGGTTCCCTGACTTACTTTTATTATTATTATTATTATTATTATTATTATTATTATTATTATTATTTTGGTTACTAATCGAGACAGGCTCCACCCGTCACTGCAGAGGATGGCCATGGCACCAGGAGCCCCCTCCTGGTTGCTGCACAGTGCTCTGCTTAGTGCCTTCTATTGGGAAGCCTTCTCTGCTTTTGAGGAAAGAGGAGAGGCCATTCTTCCAGGAATGGTTGTGTGAGAGAGGTGTGCCTGTGCCCCTTGGCCTGGTTTTAAACTTGTACACACAGGCTCTCCACAGGCTTTGAGAGAGACTGAACTGTGTTTGTCCTTAAAGCAACATGACGTTATGGACTGAATTGTGTCCTTGTCAAAACTCCTATGTTGAAGTCCTGATCTCCAGAATTTAGACTGTATCTATATTTGGAGGTAGGGTCTTTAAGGAGGTAATTAAGATGAAATGAGCCATTAGAGAGGCCCTAATCTAATATTACTAGTGTCTTTATAGGAAGAAGAATTTAGAATTTAGGACCTGGCTTATGTGTAAAATAGGGGTATTTAGGGTTTCTGGAAGAAGGAATGATTGTGAGCCTTTCAGCAAGAACCTGGTCTCTTTTCACATCTGCAGCACTTAGCACACAACTGGAGGAATGAGAAATGAATTCTTGAAAGAAAACCAGATTAGGAAAGTTATAGTGACTATGAGAAGGATACCTCCACCTCATCTCCATGGTGGCTTCCATGTTTAACTGATGATTTGGGAAGGAGAAGGGTTTGCGTTTGGGGTCCGGGTGCATTGAAGATGAAGGAAATTTAACGAGGAGAAAGGTCTGTGAATTAACTTGAAATTCTGTGCTGTCCAATGGAATAGTTAATGAATATGCATGGCTATTTAAATTTAACTCAATTAAGGTTTAAAATTCCATCTCTTCGTCACACTAACTACATTTCAAGTGTCAGTGGCCACATATAGCTATCAGCTACCACACAGGAAACATTTCCATCCTTACTGATGCAGCCTTTTAGGATGAGGAAGTGTGATGGTTTATATTGATTGCCAACTTGACAGTATGTGGAATCACATTGGAGGGGCATCTCTGGGCACATCTGTGTGAGTGAATGAGGCAGGAAGACTGCGCTAAATGAGGCTGGTACCAGTCCATGGGCTAGAGCTCCAGACTACAGAAGGAGGAAAGAGTGTCAACTTTCATAGTTCTTTTATCTTGACTCTGGATGTCATATGACCAAGTGCCTTACCTTCCTTCCTCCATGTCTTCCTTCCCTGCAGACAGACCGTATCCCCTAAACCGTGAGCTGAAATAGGCTCTTCCTCCCATAAGTTACCTTTCTGTCAGGACATCTTGTTGCAGCCATGTGGTGATATTTTATTTGTGCTGAAATGTGGTGATATTTTATTTGTGCTTTTATAAATAAAGTTTTCCTGGAGAACAGAGGAACAGCAAGCCATTTTAAGTAAACAAAGAAGTCAGGCAGCAGTAGCACATGCCCTTAATCCTATCACTTAGCAGGCAAGATCTCTGTGTGTTCAAGGCCACACTAGGGAACAGAGCCAAGCGTGGTGACACACGCCTTTAATCCCAGTACCAACCATAGAGTTCTAGAGGCCTGTATAGACAGGAAGTAACAGAGCTGGCCAGGAAGAGGAAGTGATGTAACTAGACAGAGAGCAAATCCGATGGCAGAACAGCAAGACAGATAAGCCTGGGTAGACAGGAAGTAACTCTCATTTGGAAACTGCGGAGCTGGTGAGGTAAGGTTGGCTGGTGGCTTTCCCTATTTCCCTGATCTCTCTAAGATTTTCACCCCTATATTTGGCTCTGTGTTTTTTATTTAATAAGACCATTTAAGAAATTCGTTTATACAGCAAAGAGGAAAGTAACTGATACTAGTAGGGAGGCTGACCAAAGTGGGAGAGATAGCCGACTAGTCTGCAAGGACTTCACACAGCATGAGCAGGGGCTCAGGCTTCACCCCCCCAAATGGTGGGGAACTGTGGTAACTTTTGTAAATTGGGAGAAAGTATGTAGACCACAACATTTCCTATCTTAACCCTTTGCAAGTGTATTATAGTTTATTGGCATTTAAGTACATCCTCATTATTGTGCTCTGTTTGCTACTAACCGTCTCCAGAACATTTCCACTATTCCAAGTGGAGGCTGCATATGCATTAGACAATAACGTTTCATTCCTCCAGTCAAGGATAGCTTTTATTCAACTTTTTTTTTTTTTTTATGCAGGAGTAGTTGCATGGTGCTCATCTTAGGCCCACTTCACCTGGGATGCTTTCAAGGTTCAAGGATGTTGGAGCATGAATTACATTTCATTTCTTCTTAGGACTGAATGATATTCTATTGCATTTGTGTATCAGAGTTGCCTTTATCCATTCACCCAGTGGGAAACATTGGGTTACTTCTCGATCTTCAAATGTGTGAGTAACGCTGCTATGGATACTGGTGAAAATATCTTTCTGAGTCCTTAGTTTCAGTCTTCGGGGGTATGTACCCAGAAGCAGGGTTATTGTATCAAATGATAATTTTATTTTTAAAAAGATTTATTTTATTTTTAATTGTGTGTAGGGGTGTGTGTGTGTGTGTGTGTGTGTGTGTGTGTGTGTGTTTGTGTGTGCAGGTGCCCACACGGACCAAAAGGGAGTGTCAGTTCTCCTTGAAGTTGTAAACTGCCTGACATGGGAGTTGGGAACCAAACTTGGGTCCTCTGTGAGAGCAGAATATGCTGTTATCCTCCGAGCCATGTCTTCTGCCCTAATTCTTTACCTTCTTTAGGAAGCCTGTGGTCTTCCACAGCATCAACATCACTTTGGATTTCCATCAACAAGGCGGGAAGCTCCTAATTTCTCTGCTCCTTGCTAATACTTGCTGTCTTAGTTTTGAGATAATGGTCATCCTAATGTTGGAAAATTTAAACATTTAAACAGAAAAAAGACTTGTGGTGTCTAAGAAGCCCACAATTTCCTTTAGGAAACCCTGTTCCTGCCCTTTAGTTTACCTGGATATGGTGAAGTCAGAGGTGATGGGCCTGCAAAGCATTTATTGCCTGGGTTACGGAGATTACAGGTAACAGGTGAACGAAGAGGTTCCATACCCCAGGAGCCAGGCTTTTTACACTAGAGTTGTTAAACTTCAGTCCTGCATACATGGAGCTGCTGGTGGCCATCTGGAGAACCACAGGAGAGCCATCTTGAGAAAGAATCAGCACTCATCCCACAGGATGACTGAGCTGAGCAAGGAAGACAGACACACTCCCATCTCAATCTTCTGAGCCCTTGACTTCTTGCTCCAGGTTTGGAAAACCAGTAAATCTTCTCTTTTGCATAAGTCAGTTAGACACTTGTTTCTCACAGCAGTAATCATTGCCCTGAAACACACAGATAGAGGGAGAAAGATTTACATTTTAAGATCATTTCTTTGATGAGTCTGTAAAAGGAAGATGTGAGATGGTAAGTCTAGAGGCAGAGATCTAATTAGGAATCTGCTACAGCAAACAGGGAGATGAGACTGTCAGCAAGGACAGAGAGAAGGGCATGGGATCGGATGCTTACTAGAACTAGGGTTTTTACAACTGGGTCATGACGGGGGCTCAAGAAGCAGCCGGGGGTCACCAACTCTATGACCAGTGACATCATTGAATAAATAAGCAATATGCAGGTTTAGTGGTGAGGTGGGCCATTCTGAGCATGTTGAATTGATGTGCTTGTGCAAGAGCAGATAGGCACAGAAGAAATGGGAGCTGATGAATTCCATCATGTGAAAGGTCCGAGCTATGGGTCTGAGAGGTCCTTCCTGCTTTTCAGAGCCACGGGGTAGGTTAGACATTCCAGGGAGAGTGTGCAATGTAAAGGGGCAGAGACTGAGCTTGGAACTATGGGAAAGCAAGGAAAAGGGAGTCCACCCAAGGACAGAGGAGAAGCAGACCAAACGTTGCCAAGAGAATGTGTGCAAGCATGCTGGCGCAGTGGAGAGGCTGAGCATGTGGGCTGTGCAGGGCACCTCTGGGCCTCTAAGCAGGTTCTGTGTTAGAAGTGGTACTTGTGGGCTTTGGAAGCAGGAGGGGCTCTGTGTGCTGTCTTGAAAAGAGTGAGAGCTTTACATCAGCTGCCACCTCTACCCATGGTGCTAGTGTGGTGCTGCACAAGGTGAGACTTACCCTCCCAATCTATACAATGCAGATAGTGTCTCATCGCTATAGGATCGTTGTGGGGTGTCAGGGAAGTATTGATGAAACCCTAAGTCTGGAGCCTGCCACACAAAGATGTTCAATGAAGGCCAGTCTCTTTCTTGCCGTGCTCTCCCTATCAGTGCTGGCCACTGACCACTGCTGTCTACTGTTCTGAGTCTGAAGAGAGGAAGGTGACCTTCAAGTGTGTGGAATCCTTAAGCCTCAGCTGGCTTTGATTCATTATGTAGCCCAGACTGGCCTTGAACTCCTGATCCTTCTGCTTTCATCTCCCAAGTGCTAGGATTGCAGGAGTGTGCTGCCACACCTACTCCCTGAGTAGTATTTCATGTCTCCCTCTTGTTCCTATAACAATTGCCATAAAAGACGGAATGAGGAGTAAGCATGAAGGAGTGTGCAGAGAAGAGGGTTTGGGGACCATGCTGATAGAAGGAGAGACTCTAGTCTCTAGCTCCTAGGACTGAGGGATCCCTGACTTCCCAGGGATGGGCTGACACCTAACCATTGCAGACAGAACCAACGCTGCCACACTGTGGGCCACCAATGGCCTTTGAAGTAGAATCCTGTTTAAGCCTGAAGGCTGTTCAGGAATGTAGAGCCCTTGGAGGGAAACTGTAGAGTGGGAAGGAGCTTTGCTCATGGTAGGGAAAATTTCAGGGGAGGAGGATTCTTTTGAATAGGAAGGTTTTCATAGGATTGCTATTTTCTTTTTCCATTTTTTCGTGTGTGTGCATGTGTGTGTACATGTACACACATGTGTTTGCAAGTGCGTGTAGAGGCCCTGGCTTGTTGCTGGGAATCATTCTTAATTGAACTTCCACCTTATTCATTGAGGCAGAGTCTCCCCACCAAACCCAGAATTCACACATACAGCTGGCTTGTGCTGGGGGTTCCCCATTTCCACCGGAGGCTAGAATTACAGCAGTCATTCATGTGAGTTCCTGAGGATCCCAACTCCAGTCCTCATACATATCTTGCAAATACTTTAACCACTAGTCATCTCCTCAGCTCTGGGGCTTGCTGTTTTTATAGGCAACATATGTCCTGAAGCTGGCAAACTGGAGGGACACACGTCCTCCCACACTATGTGGAGCACACCGAGGAATCTGGTAGTCATAGTAGGGGCAAGGTCTCCTCACAACAGTGCCATTGGAAGAGGCTTTCTGAGGCTTACCTCACAGAAAGGGCAGAAGCAAGATAAGTTTACTCAAACTTTTTAAATAGCACTTTATTCCCAATTGTCTCTGACAACCTATAAAATACAAATTAATTTTGAATATAAATCAGAAAATATCTGACATTTGGAATTTATAAGAAATATAACTTTAGCCAGTTGTGGTGATGCGTGCCTTTAATCCTAGTACTTGGGAGCCAGAGGCAGGCAGATTTCCATGAGTTTAAGGCCAGTCTGGTCTATATAGTTAGTTCCAAAACAGCTAGAACTACATAGTGAAACCCTATCTCAAAAAACAAAACAAACAAACAAAAAGAAATATATTAAATTAAAGAAATCCTTGAAATTATCTAGTTTCCCATTTTATACCCCAAATACGGCCAGGAAGAAGGGCTCCTTTACTGTGGAGTCTAGAAAGTGGACATTCATGTTATATGTCCTGGCAGTCTGTGAAAGACAGGTTAGGTTTAGGGACAGAGACCCTTTGCAGATGTTAGTGAACATAGGATCTGAATTTTTAAGAGATGCCATTCAAAGGCCAGTGCACATATCCTTTTGACTGGTTTAATTCACCCATATGGGTCATCTCTGTTGTTATTTGAGTGACTTCACTCCAGTCCCCGAGAGGGTCTTAAGCATGAGAGATTTCATATTCGTGCGTCAGAGAAATGAACAACTAAGATCAGAGTAGGGAGGGACAACAGGGTTGGCATTACAGAGCAGGACTTGGGGAGTGGTGGCCATGATGCCACAAATCTGCAGGAGAAAGGATGCAGAAGCTTCCCAGAACTCTACGGCTTGCTGTGGTTGAGCAAACCAGACACTTGGGGTCCAGGGGCACTGGATAACATCAGTACCTTGCTTGGGTGTGTGATTTGCCATGTGCCTTTTAAGGATCTGGCTATGACCTTCTGGGTGCACACACTCCCAAGAAGCCTCAATTCACAGTGAGTGAAACAGGAAACGCTAGGCATTTCCCGTTTCAACACTGTCTTGTCTGAAGCCCTTGAATGGGACTGGAGAATTAAGCAAAAGCATCCTCTTTCTTACAGCCCTACCTTGTCTCGGCAGATGTAAGCATCGGTAGGTACAGTTAAATCATCAATCTTTTAAACAGCCTACCAACTGGCACCTCGGATGAGGCTCTGAATTACACGTGTAAGTGAAGAGCCAGCAGATGGCGCCCTTTGTCGTTTATTGACGCTTTTACCCACATAGAGGAGTGTTTGGGGTGGCTTCTTTCATTTGGGTAGTACAAGTAGTGTTTTCAACTGTTTATTATGCATGAGCCAAAATTCCATGAATGTGTAACATTTTCTCCCGTATTTCCCTTTTTATAACATCATTTAAATTCCTTATTAATAATTTAAAAATGTTCTGGATTTTAATCACTTTTCTCATCACTAAAATATCTGATGAAGAGATAGGGTTTTTTTTCCCCTGCTGAAGGTGAGATAGAGGAAATCAGCAAGGAAGGAAGAAAAAACTCTCACTCTTAAATCGAGCTCACCACCCCCTCGAGTGCATCACCCCATCTTTTCAGTTTAATTGAATAGTATTTATTTAATTAATAAAAATATCTGTCTAGTTCAGGTTTCAGAAATTCAAGGCTAGAATAGGCTGCCATTAATAAAACAAGTTTTTTTTTATATATCCAAGTTTAATTATGGTGGTGTGTGTTTGATAGCTTGTTACTGTAAATAAAAGAGATAAAGGCAGCCCTTCTCTGGAGTAGCTGGAGAGCTGTGAAATATGTACCTAATTAAAACTATTGGTGTAAGAGGCTAATAAAGTACATGTGCCTACTAGATGTCTTATTCTAATGAATCTCGGCTAATTTGCTTTGACTGATGAATTTCGGTGTTAGTGGTAGGGGCTGAATAATTATGAAATTTATCACAAGATACAAGGACTCATTAAGGATTACTCAGGTTGAGTAAGAGGAATGTTTTCTTTGTCAAGAACACAGGCCTTGACCGACACAATTACAGCAATCCAGAGTGGCCAGATTCCAGACCAGCCCCAAGTGAAGGTTCAAGGCCAGGATGGGGCTTGTGTTTCCAGATGAGGTAGGGTGTACGGTGGGGCTGAAGACTGTGTGTCACCTCTGAAGAGACACCTCTGTGGTACTCACGCCTACATTTTAAAGAGAAATGTTCCAAGCACACAGACCGTCACATGTGGTTCTGACGGTGGTACTTCCCTTCCCATGCTTTTACTGAAAATACTTCCCCATTTTTCATGAGGAAAATGGACAAGGTTAGGATTTAGCAAGGACACTGCTATAGGAAGCGATGGTCAGTTTCCAAATCCTTGGTGTTCCCTGCCCCCTCTGCTGACAAGTTTTAACTCTCTATGTCCAGTTTATTAATTAACCTGATTTGATTAAACCCCGGCTGGTAGACTCCAAAACTGAGGCCATGACTGGACTCATGTCGTCAGTCTCACATAAGCAACTCCCAGAATGCTCCAAAGATAAAATATATCTGAACTGGAAGTGGAAATTCTAATGGTTAATTGTAACTGGACGTCTTGCCTCGCACTGCCAGGCTACCAGGCTGAAGGGGAGGCAGAAACATCCAGATCCCTCTTCTAAGAAAACCAGGCATGGAGCCAGCAGGACAGTGGCCCTTTCCTGGGCAGTCAGGGTCCCAGCTCAGGGAAAATGAATGAAGCAAAGACAGCTGTGAGAACCTGATTCCAGTGTGTCTGCCCCGGGACTGCCCAGGCAGCAGGGGGCAACGGTGAACGGGGATGGGTAGCAATGGCCTACGAAATGACACTAGATGATAGTTCAGTTGGAAGTCTTGTAAGACAAATGCAGACTCATTTATCCCTCTAGCACCAGACATGGCTGTTCCCAGAGTTGCAAACCCAGGATTGGCACAAG
The DNA here is from genome assembly GCF_949786415.1 of Peromyscus eremicus. Classification (NCBI taxonomy): domain Eukaryota; kingdom Metazoa; phylum Chordata; class Mammalia; order Rodentia; family Cricetidae; genus Peromyscus; species Peromyscus eremicus. The sequence goes on along the minus strand of NC_081421.1, from coordinate 115,159,121 downwards.
TCTGATGGAGACTTGCTCACCCTGACCTCAAGCAGTTCCAGCACAAGGGATTTCTCTTCTTGCTCACATAGCAACTTTTTATATGAATGAAGAACTAGGAGTTCTTTGGTCTCAAAGTGTGTGTGTGTGTGTGTGTGTGTGTGTGTGTGTGTGTGTGTGTGTGTGTGATAATTTATAGCATTTTAAGATTATCGCTTTCTTTGTCTCCTGACTCAGAAAGGTACATCCCCTTCAGGAGAGAAAATACCACTGTGATTCAGGACTATGCAAAGAATCATGAACCTTCCCTTCACCATCTCCCTTTCTTCCTCAAAAGAAGCAATTGCCAAAAGAAACAATCACAGGTAATACGTAGTACTGACCATGTCGAGCACATGATTATGTCGTTACATAACTCTCACAATGACCCTAAGAGGTAGCAATATCTTATTTGAATTTTACAAAATAAGAAACTTTTGCATGTGAGCTCTAAAATTCTCAGAGGATTTGTCTTACCAGGACAGTAAGCAATGCAATCAGCCTCCACCTCAGGTCTGTCTGTCTGTCTGTAGAACCATCACACAATGTCATCTTTTTGTTGGAACACGTGCAGTGTTACCTTGAGAACCTTCTAGAACTTTACTACAGTTTTGACTTTTCCGTTTAGGCGAAAATGACCTCTGGCTCTAATACAAATGAATGTCAGAGCTGTCAGTTCAAAGGGAGACATATGAGGTTAGCATTTAGTCGGAAGGCTTTGCTCAAGGAACTGTGGGCATGCAGGAGGCAGGACACAAGCTGAAAACCGAGGCTGGGGGTCAGCAGTGGCAAGGCCACTACTTTACCATGGGTTTTCTTTTATCTTGAATCCATTGTCTATAAATTCAGGCTGGTTGAACAGTTCAGATGGCAAAGGATATGAAGCTATATTGAGGGACCTGGTATATACCCTGAGTGGGTCTACCTGCTACTCTCTCGAAAACACGTCTCCTCCCAGCCATGATTTATATACACTGCCTTGTTCTTTATGGCTTCCTGAGTTAGTTATTTCAGACTAAATCTGTGTGTTATAAGCCTCAGCGTGCATGATTTCTTAGGTTTTTAATTACAAAATGTAGTTTTGACCTATTAAATCATGTGTGAGGTAAATTTACCATAATAAAGCCTTATTAATCCCCTACAATTAAGAATTTACAGTTCTTTGCTGAACTTTTTATTGAATTTCCCATGAGGACCTTCGTACAACTGATTGCTAAGAAACTTTCTAGCCTATAACCAGCTAGCCCACAGAGCAGAAGCAGGGCAGGATAGCATTTAGAAAATCACTTCATACCTGGAGCCAGACTTCCTGTCTCTGGAAACAGTGTCTCATTGAGGGCTATGGTAACCCTGTAAGGTCACCCCTGTGCTTCTTGTTTTATAGATGGAGAAACTGAGGTATGGAATGTGATGTAACTGAAGGTCACACAGCTTTCCTATGGCTTCAGCCGGGTCATCAGACTCCAAAACACACGTTCCAAGTCAGAGTCGCCTCTGCCCCTCTCAATGATAATTACAAACACACAGTGTATTTACTGCTCTTCCAGCTCTGTTCTCCGCTAGTATATATTTATTACTATTTATTTAGCTCATTAATTCTCCTAACAAGTCTATGAGGGGGTTGCCATTTATCATGCCCCTTTTATAGGTGAAAAAACAGAAGCATAGAAAGGTCGCACAGCCCACTGAAGGGTCTATGATCTGTGAGCAGCTGAACCAGGCATGTGCCCATGTGGTGGGCTGCACATCTCCTATTCACAGCTCCACCCGACACCACCCCATGCTCTCCATGTCTCCCGTCTCCCCGAACCACCCTAAACCTCAGCAGAGAACCCCAGCCTGTGCACACAGGCTCCCATGTCTTTGCTCTGACCTCACTTTACTCTCTCCATTCTCTTGGCCTGTAGAAGGAAGGCTTTGGGGCTCTGGGTGCAGACAGGCTTGGTTCTTGTCTGTGCTGTTCCTTCGCTTCATTGTCTGTAAAATGGAGCAAACTCCCTCTTGATGGTGCTCTGAGGATTTTTGGGCAGGATGCATGTCAAAGACAGTTCCAGGAAGCATTCATTCTGAGAGTGGAAGCCCCTTTACAGCTCAGTCTCAAAGCCCAGCTAAGGTCTCCCTCCCCGTAAAGCCCTTCTGCAGACAGTTTGATCAGCTGCCCTGTGAGTCTACAAAGCCTTCTGTGCACACGGCTCTCTCTAGCCTTTGTCACCACATTCTTTGTGCCATGGTCACTTCTGAGTATGTCTATCTCCTCACAGGGTTCTGAGGTTCTTAGGGTAAAAGACTATATCTTATCTCCACGTCTCCATATACAAGCCCAGGGCCTTGGGCATTCAAGCTCTTAAAATCTTTTAATGAATCAAATTGGAAAGCAACACATTAGTATTGTTGGCTCCTCTTTGAAAATGCGCACGGTATGCTCCAAGGTCTCTCGGGAAAGTTGGGACTTACTCCCACTATACAGCCACACCACCCTGTCTGTTGCTCCTCTCTGCTGCTCAGACCCTCAGAGGCCATTCTCACTGGCACTTGCTTTTCTCAGTGAGATTCAGTTGATTACAGCACGTCCGAAGAGGCCTCTAGGTGGGGTCCTGGGGCAGACTCTGTGGCTGACTGGAGTAGCCCTCTCCTGTGACCTAGAAGTTTGTGTCTCTCCAAAATGAACCATGGAAACCCAACCCCTGAAAGTGATGCTATCAGAAGGTGGGTCCTTCGGCAGTGGTGAGGTCATGAGAGCAGGGCCCTCAGGCATAGATTAGTGCCCTTCTAAAACAGACCCCAGAGGGCCGCCTCCTTTCTTCAGCCGTGGAAGGACACAGCTACAACTGCTTTGATCCTGAACTTTGATGCCTCTAGAACATGAAGACTAATTTCTATTGTTTATAAGCCATCAGGTTATGATTTTTTTCATAACCTTGGAAATGAACTGAGACACTTTCCATCATCCACTGGGAGGAGGGTAGATGGAGACTTGCCTGTCTTCTAAGTCTCCTTTGGATGATATGATCTTCAGAGCCAAATCCTGGCCTACAACGTTGGGTTAAGAGCACAGGCTTCCAGAGTGTTCTAGATGAATGGGCTATCCCATCAAAGGCCCCTGTTCGTGGTCTCAGCCCCATGTGACTTTCCTCCAATGGCAGCTTCATAGAGGAAAAGGCCTGCAGACCTGGGGCTAGAGTTTGACATCTTTGACCTCAGAACTAGATAAGTGTTAGGAGGTGACGGGGTGGTGACTGCCTTGGCAAAGAGATGGAGGACATGAGAGAATGAGATAGAGAAGATGGGCATGATCTAGGGGTATCCTGAGAGCCCTGTGTTTCTTTGCCATGGCTGAGGCTCCTGCTGGATATATGGTTGGTGACCGAAGGCCACCAGCTGGAGAATACATTCCTCCATTAAGAAGCAGAGAAGGCAAGCAGAATGCTTTGTCCATGAAAAATCTGATTTGGGGGCCCACATATTCAGACTTTCACTCTGATTTCTAGGAGCTAGCTCAGAGGCCCTGTGCAGGTGCTCTCTGTGTCTCACTTCCCACATCTATAAGACAGGACATAAATAATGATGCCTCACGAGGTCCCCAGAAGGATTAACTAAGTTCTTCTATAGTAAGTATCCACTAGACAACCATTCTTATGAAGTGAGACCACCCCAGCTATTCCTGGCATCTCTGCCTGGATTCCACTGCTGAGACTTATAGAAACAACCATGTGGGGTCAGGCAGGCTATGATGCTGGTCTATAGTCTACACAACCTCACAAGATTATTCTGGAAGAATCTAATTCAAAATGCAATGTGATTCAACCCTCCTTAATTTAAGGGGAATAAACCTAAATGACAACCAGATGTCTTGATACAGGTATGACCACATAGGTATGACCACAAAGCTGAGGAAGTGTCACGTGGAGTTTCCAGCCTGGACTCATGGCTTGTGGCCAGTGGGCACCTTCCCAGGGGTCTAAGGAATAGCAGGCTTTGTGAGCCATTTCTCAGCCAATTGTAATCACTGTCCTTGGGTCTGGTGGCTGAAGGAAGAGGTGTCTGTCGGCTGGCAGATGGATTGCACGTTACTTCTGGGTGAGGACAATTTCTGGGCACTTAGTGATCTTGAACTATTTTTCTTCTCCTGAACACTCATCTCCTTAGCAAGATAAGTCTTTGTTTCTTCTCAGGCTGGGCTTGGCCCCCGCCTCCCTGCTAGGAGTGTTCCCCTCCCCCACCCCTTCCATCTTCCCTGGTTCCTATCAGGGGATAGGCAGTGATTGAAATTATTGATTCAATCAGTTTATTCTCCTGCCGAGTTGCTTCGTTGCTGGATCACTGATTTAGGTTGGGCCTCAGCACAGCCCACTGGCTGCCTCTGCTTTGTGCCGGGGGCAATTGGAACTGCAGGATCTCCTGGAGTGTCATCAATGCAGACCCGAGGAGGACTTGACTGAGAAGGGGTTTCCTGTTCCAGCTGCTGCTCCTAAATCCCAAGCCAGAGATGACCAGCTTCTCTGACTGCAGAACCCCTTAGCACAGTCTGTTCAACAGAGATCAAACTGCACTCTCAAGGATCCCTCAAACCTGGGTGGTGAGCTGGTATGAGAAGCCTCTCAGATTGGTCCCTCTTGGAAGAATCTGGAGCCACAAGAATGAAGACGTTGCTGTTTCTTAAGGTATAATAAAGGCGTCATTGAGAAGCAGTTTGGGCAGGTGAGTGGCTGGGCTTATTATTATTTACAAATGCCTTCCCTTTCTACTTGGTTTCTTAAGTTCTCTCTCTAGCCCTCATTCATTTTACAGGGATTCTGTGTAGCCGAAGTAATGCGCATGGATATTGCGTAACATTCTGTGGATGGATACAATATTATAGAAATAATTTAATTGACGACCTGTAATGAAAAGAGCGTGGGGTAAGTCGCTTGGGTTGCAATCTCTCTCTCTGTATTTTTACATTGCCAGGGATAGTGCTGTTGACATGAATAGGCCAGTATTGATTTCATTTAAAATTTTCAACATCTGAATGATGTGAGCAGTGATCTGTGGGAAGATACTGTGGCGTTGCCGGCATAGCCCCTGCTAACAAAATGCCATTTTAAAAGGATTTTTCTATTAGAATTCACAAAGAGAGAATAAAGGGGGTTATGAGAATGTTAGAAGTTTTTACTGACCCAAGAAATATGAAGTCGCCATCTTTATTTTACTCTTAATTAATTGAATTATTGGACCTTATATAATCTTCTGTTAAATACTTAAAAGAAAGCAGGCAGGGCCCTTGAGGTGGTTGTGTGGAGCACTTTGTTTTCTGAAGGTAGTGACTTCAATGACCCTCTGAGAAGGTCCCTGACGGTACTATCACTCCCTCTAGAAATGGATTTCAAATGCGACAGTGATTCCGTAATGCTGCTCTATTAACAAGTTCCAATTCAGTGGCTAGAAGTTACCATTGTCTAACAATAGTAGCACAAATTAGATTTTCAAACTTTCCGATGATGCAGTTTCTCCTGATGCCCGAGTCTGCCAGTCACATAACAAAAGGCTGAGCGGAGACAGATGTTGGGCAGGTGGTGTGAGAGAAGCTGGGTTTGGGTTTGTTTTGAAGCCCCCTGTTGGTGAATCAGGGATTGAGAGTTTGAGGTGCTTTGTTTATCTATCTTGGAGACAGGTTTAGGTGAAAAAATGTGGGATGTATCAGAGGACAGCCTTTGCTTCTGCCTTCCATTGGCCTAGACATTCAGATGGGTAGGGCTGAGCAGTGGTCTCACCTCTGTGGTACTCAAATCTACCTTTTCAGCAGCTTTGGAGACAGCCAAGAGATCTGAAAGGCAAGTACAGGGAAAGATCTTTCCAGAACACAGGTGACAGCTCTTCTCCTGGTACTGATATGCTGTGGACTCAGTTGTAGTTCTACTGCCTGCTGGCCAGGCAAGAGGAAAACCTTCAACCTCTAGAGAACAGGTCCATGAAAGAGAGCCCAGCCCAGCGCATTCAAGAAGGCGAGGGGTGTGAGCTCACTGCTTGTTGCTGTGAAGAGGCTGCACAGACTCTAGCGTCAATGTGGCAGTTAAACCAGAAAGAAACAGGCTATAAATGAAGTCAGAGAAGAAGGTACATTATGGCTTCCAGGTCTCACCCAGCAGACACATATAGTTCTTAAACACATTCAGATGTAACCAATAAAAGCAGTGTCAACATCGTTGGCGATATCCTTGGTGTATGACCTCGACTGTAAGATTCTATCTGAGTAACGCACCTTTTGATATTATAACGTGATGTTGGCCTTCTACAGCTGTGTTGGGCCACATCCATAGCTATCCTGGGACGTGTGGGGTCTGCAGGTTGGATATGCCTCCCTATATCATTTCCATAGACGTCAACAAAGCAATGTTCATTTATAATGAAACAAAACATGACACTGGTGTCATACTTTGCTGAGAAAGGCTTTCAAAGAGGCCCCTCTATGGAGACAGGTACTGATCAGGCATGTCTTGAGCTCAGCCAAAAGGAAGATGATATCTCCCTCCTCATTGAGTCACAAAATGGATAATAACAGCAACAACAACAACAAAAGCAAGCAAACAAGAAAACATCAGAAACATCTCTACAGGAAGCTTTCTTTCAAACCATTCTAGGGAATGAAGCCACCCATGGAATCAATGCTTGCTATCTGCAGTGATTTGAAAGAAAATGGCCTCCAAAGGGAGTGGCACTATTAGGAGGTATGATCTTGATGGAGGAAGTGTATCACTGTAGGGATGGGCTTTGAGGTCTTTTTCCTCAAGCTTCACTCAGTGTGACAGTCAGTTGACTTCCTGTTGCTTCTGAGTCAAGATGTAGGACTCTCAGCTCCAGCACCATGTCTGCCTGCACACTGCTGTGCTCCCCACCATGATAATAATGGACTGAACCTCTGAAACTGCAAGCAAGCCACCCCAATCAAATGTTTCCTTTATAAGAGTTGCAGTAGTCATGGTGTCTCTTCACAGCAATAAAAACCCTAAGATACTATCTGTTCCCAGGTGTCCCGTATAGTAGTCTATGCTATACGGGTTCCGTGTTCCCAGAATTGGAGACAAGCTTGTGGCTATACACTGAGAGAGTTCACGACTATCATTCAACATAGGAGGGAGGGTGGCATGGTACCTTATGAACATAAACCAAGGGGCACAGGCATCCTGGAGTTCCTCCTGAGCACCCAAGGAGAGCTAGAGAGCAATAGCAATGGGATGCATGTTCTCATTAACCAGAGTTTTGGCCTCCAAGCCCAAAGCAAGGAAACCTTGGATACTCACTTGATTTTCCATAGACAGCAGATCCTGTCTGGTCCATCTTGTTCTCAGGAGGCTCTGGCTACTCAGGGCTGGAAAGTTTCCTCTCTCCCCTGATTCAGAACCTTGGTTCTGAGTCTTAAGCTTAGGGCTTTGTTGTTATGATAGACTGACCTACTGGGCAGAAGAGAGTAGCAAGGCACTATACACACAACAGTCTTGTTTTCCGATGCCTGGCAAGGAGCTGGCTCACCTATTCTAGGTCTTAGGTTTGGTCTTTGAAACCTACAGGGAAGCAAAGGGAGCATTTAAGGAGTTGGAGGAGTAAGTTAGCCTGCTGCATATGCTTTGCCATGCTGCTAGACAGCAAGATTTTACCCCAGTGACTAGGATCTGCCCTGTCCCCTGCAACCAGATGAATAAGATCCTCCTTCCGAACAGCCAACACACACTTCTGCCTTTGAAACAATCCACATGTTGTTTCTATTTTAGGAGCTGTTTATCAGTTCCTCCTATGGGTAGGTCAACACACCTAAGGTGATTTGGGTGGCTCATGGGCAGACATATTAAACTATATTGTTTCATTAAGTGAGAAAGATTTTTTTCCATTTAAAACTATTTCAACCCTGATTAATTCAAAGAGCCCACCTCCAGTAATGCTACTTGTCTTTAATACCTTTTAAATAATTTATTTGGTCTCCTTTTTAAACAGAGGGCGTGCCTCATCCTAAGAGGTTTCAATATACTAGGGACATAGTATGTAGTAATCACTTAAGAACATTTTCATTTTTTAAATAACTTTCTTTTATTTAAGGTAAGTCCAACCATATACCTTTTATACTGTCACTAAAACGGTAACCACAGGTGCTTTGAATGTTCATTTTTGTATTAGTTTCTTTAATTCTCACACTTTGCACTCAAGACGCTGAGAAAATGGAAGTGGCCACCCCGTTAGGAAGTGGTGAAGGTGGGTCCAGTTCTGTCACTGTGGCTCTCGAGAAGAGGAACGGGTGGATGATACCACTAGCCATCCCGACCCTCTAATACCTATGACATGTACTAGGCATCTTCACCTTGGTCATCTCACTTAGGCCCAGAATCCGGATTTAGTCAAGTCTAGCTTGGCCACATTCCAGCAAAACAGCGCAGTGGATTCATTGCCTGCCTCTGAACTGCTGTCTCATTGTTAGCATGGAGGCTGAGCCTTGCCTCTCTCTTACGGGCTCTTGGGAAAGTGGCTAAAACTTTGACACAGGATAGAACGTCATCCAGATCATCTGCACAGAAAGACTGTGGAGCTGCAGAAGGACCCAGCGCCCACACGTCCTCCCCATTCACTGTCATGAGAGGCTGTGGGCTCTCCCCTGGGCCTCTTGCTTGTTTTCTCTGTGAAGTTGGAATGGAAACGACACTGATTTTCAGGCAGTGTGGCTCAACGCTTCTGCAGGGACTCCTAAGTCACTCTGTGCCCCAGAGTGAATCATTGTCAGGAGTGAAACTGACTGGATCACCTCTCTACTTTTGCAAACCTCCATAAAAATCTAGGAAAACAGTATCTTTCAGGGCTTAGCAGGTAAAGGTGCTTGCTTTCAAGCCTGATGACCTGAGTTTGAGTCACAGAACCTACATGGTAGAAAGAGAGAACTGACTCCTGAAAGTTGTCCTCGGATTTCCACAGGAGACACAAGCACATCCTCCACACATATACACATAGACGGACACATATACACACATACACAAATAAAAACGTGATAAATTTTTTAAATGTTTTATATTAGAAGTACAATTGATGTTTCATTGTATTTAAAGTATTAAGTATAGTTAATATGAAAGGATCGTCACTGAAAACTTCGATGATAACAAAGCTTTTTATATGCATACATGCATGCACATGTATCTTCAGACACTACGTATTTCCTTATTTTTATTTATTGTGTTTCTGTGTGTGTGGAAGTCTGAGGTTGTTGTTAAAAGTGTCTTTCTCAATAGCTCTCTGCTTTATTTTTTTTGAGATAGGGTCTCTCACTGAACCTGGAGCTCCCTGATTAGCTACACTGGTTGGCCCATGAGCTCCCCAGAAATATGGCTGTCTCCCTTACCCCCAGCACCTGCATGGCCAGTATTTTTTTGTGGGTGCTGGAGACTCGAATTTTGGCAGAACAAGCACTCATGCCCACTCAACCATCTCATCAAGCCCATTGTATTTTTTTAAAGTGAAAATGAGATCCTACCCAACATGTAGCATCTTAACAGGAAGTAGCACGTTAACTTCCTGTTTCACTTACATCAGCTCTAGCTCTTCTTATCTCCGCCCATGGCCTTGTTTAGAAGGCTGATTCTGATTGGGTGAAATGAGGTTTTAAATGGCTGCTTCTAGCTCCCCGTAAACAGACTGTAAATGAATGGTCTTACTACAGCTGTCAGAAGCCATTAGTGTAACAAGATCTCACTCCCAAGTCAGGGGAAACCCTTTGTCTACGTGAAGTCTATCCTTTCTATATTTGGGGCTTCATCAAAGGGGAGGGTTGTGGTAGTCTTTCTCATTTTCCACTCAAAACTCAGAAAATTGCTTGATTTAAAATGTGTCTTCCCTCTCCTCCTTTCCATTTGTCATTCTCTGAACATGTTCTAAGAAGTGTTAAAATGAATAGGGAAACACTCGGAAATACAGTAATAATATTTTAGGTGGATAAAAGCATGTCTTGGTAGAGAGAAGAAAATGTATGAGTGGAGAGGAAGAGGGCTGAGACCTGGCTTCTGCTCTGGTCTGAGCTTTCCTGATTTAACTAAGCGCTTTGAGTTTTGTGATTGTCCTGATGGGGAGCCTGGGGAAACAGCGTGCTAAGCATGTGACGCCAACAACACGGACCTTTAAAGGTTCTTTCTGTTATTTTGAACACTTTTCACATTTTTAAGTCTTTCCTGGTGGCCAAACTCTAATACTCTGACTCCTGGAAACACAGGTGTCCCCCTACTCCGGCTTTAGTTAATACTGTACAGTGGAATTCTGACTCTCCAGCTGTAATCCTGTCACTCTCACAAGCCAGACAGAAACACACACTTCTCCTCATTGTTCAGGTACTTGCGTCTGTTATTGAATTTCTAAAGAAACCCCATTTTACCACTCTGTGCTCCCCTTTCCTCTCCTCTGTTTATTTATTTAGTAGTCACATTTATTCCCCCACAGAAAACCAAAGGAAAGAAGCTCTGCAAATGGAATCCTGAGGATTCTAATGGCAGATGCCTCGGCTCCTGACCACCTAAGCCCCCTCTCCCAGCTACTGCATGCAGCCTGAGAGAGCCTTTGACTTTCATGAGAGCAGCAATTGAGAAAGAATATGTCCACAGACATTCTCTCTCACACACACACGTAGCAGGAGGCATCACTCCAGAGTCTGGGCTGAGTTTTAATGCTGTTCTTTACCTGTGCAAATGTGCATGTTTCTGTTTGGTATTCACCTCTGCTCAAGGGTTAAAGCAAGTATACTTGCATGTATGTATTCAAGGGCCCTATTGGCACTTACTAGTGTGTGTGTGTGTGTGTGTGTGTGTGTGTAAGAGGAAAGGGAAGGGAAGAGAAAATCCTTGTGATGGTAGAAGTAATATACACATTCATACCTACATTCTTATTACCACTGCCCACATCACAGACCCAAGTCCTGTCAATAGGATATCCAAACTTCAGACGCTGCCAGGACCCCCTACAAACACAGTGCAATGTATTGTTCCTGCAACTAAACTATAACACGTCATTCCTTGCTGGGCATTGTGGCACACATCCCAGCTCTCAGGTGGCAGGGACAGGCAGATCTCTGCGAGCTGGAGGCCTGTCTGGTCTACAGAGTGAGTTCTAGAACAGTCAGAGCTATGCAGAGAGACCCTGTCTCAAACGAACAACAGCAGCAACAAAGAACCCATGTCATCCCTTAAAACCTTGCCAACATTTTTGGTACTTTAGAAGGAGGGCTGGTTTTACTTCAACTTTCTTTCCTTTGTATTATTAAATACAAACTGTATATACTATGATAAAGTAATAGAAAGAAATGGTGTGTTTCTCAAGTAGAAATAAAATTGCTATTGAAAACCTTTAACTCTGAATTCCCTGGCTCTCTGGTAAATGGAATTTTGTCATTAATGCAGCGTTAATGGGGTTTTGTGCTGAACTGTCTTCTGGGGTCTGATTTGCCTTTTAGGGAGGCTAGTGTTGGACTGCATGTTCAAACACAGCGTGTATTCTTATGAGCGATGTGAGATTCAAATAAACACAACGAGTGTGTTCATTTTGATGACCTCCCCATCACACATTCAAATAAACACAAATGTTCTCAAATGTATAAAAGCAGCTGTGTTTATGTCGACGTGCAAAGCACCAGATATATACATTCGGATTCACTCATCTATCTGGAACCGTGTACCTCCTCGCATCGTTAAAAATTTAGTGGAAAATCATGCATGGGGCATATGTAATGTGCAATTTTCAACCATACACACATCTCTAAACAAATTTTCTTCAAGCATGTTACTGACATTTATTCTAATTGAGGACGATGCCTACAGAAACTTTGAAGTTTTTGAAAACAAAACAAAGCAAAATGTAAGTTGCTACCAGAGGGCACAGCACATCTGAAGTATTCTGAGAGCATTAGAAGTCACCTTCCTTGATGTTTGCAAAAACCTTCTAGATCTTTCTCTTCCTCCCCTTCCTTCCATCCCTCCCTTCCTTCTTTAGGCCAAGCTAACAAAGCATTTCCCTTTCCACTTCCTCCTTTCTCTCCCAGGTTTTTTCTTTCCTCTCTTTGTAGCAAAGACATGCAGCATGCCAGCTCAAGTTAGATTTTGTCCTGTTAGCTTTAAATATCCTAAATGTGAGACACAGCAAGCCTCTTCCTCCTCAGCTCGGCGGGAGGAACTCAGACATTAGTGGCAGGTCAGGCTGTACTGCCCGTGTGAGGAGCAGCTTTGTGTTTGTATGTCAGACTAAAGCAACACCTCCATCTTGGATTTCGTCACATCCAAGTACAGTTTGCCACGCTCTGGAAAATCCTCAGCCTCGTTTGCTGGCAAGCAGTGGTAAGTAGAACAAAAATAAGATATGGCGATGGAGAAATGGCTCATGTGGCAAAATGTCTACTGCATAGCCATGAGTGCCTGAGTTCGGATCCCCAGCACCCATATTAAAACAAACAAACAAACAAACAAACAAACAAACAAACAGGTGTGGTGCATCTGTAATCCCAGAGCTGGAGAAACAGAGGCAGGGGGACGGATTCCCTGGGGCTTCCTGGCCAGCCAGTTAAGATAATCAGTGAGTCTGGGTTCAGCCAGAGCCACTATCTAAAAGAAATAAGGCAGAGAGCTATTGAAGAGGACTCCTGAGGTTGACCTTTGGCCTCTGTGAGCAGACATGTGGATCTGCACAATGTGTTCATAACATAGACACACACACACACACACACACACACACACACACACACACACAAAACCATATAAGGTTGAATCAGATTGGCTTCTGGGTCAGAGACTGTTCTGAACTCAGTGAATGTTTTACCTGGCATGATTCTCCAGTACTCTCTGACGCAGACTGCCATTATCCTGTTTTATGCATGAGGTGACTTTGACTTTCTCTAGGACACCGACCTAGTTGGTGGTGGATTCACATGGACAGGCAGGTTCCAGACCTTTCTGCTTACAAAAGAATCTGAGAATCCAAATATTTACAGGTAATCTCCATGTTCTTAAGTGTTAGCCAAAAATTCAAAATTTTAAGATGTTGTCAGCTAAACAAAACCCATCTGGTGGCTGGATTAAGCCCCAAGGCTGCCAGTTTGCTTCATTTGATTGAAGGCATACACTTTCTAGTCTCCAAGAGTCACAAAGTCTACTGAGTAGGGGAGTCGGAGACAGAGGACTCTTGTTTATGTCTGAGTTCTGCCTATTTCTGATCACATGACATTGTGCATGTCTGTTCCATTCCTTGAGTGTTTATTTCCTTACCTGTAAAACAGAGATAATTCCTGCTGTGAGATAGGATGAGACATGAAGTCCTCACAGCTCATAGGCAATACTTATACAAAAACTTTTACAAACGCGTTATATAATTGGAAAGTACTGCTATCATCAGCTTGCATCTGAGTATGAACAGAGGGACACACTCCTTTACTGAGTAAATGACATAGTACCAACACGTTAACCTACTTAACCCAACAACTTCACCAGCAACTGCATCAGCCCCGTTTTATAAGTGAAAACTCTTTCCTGCCATTCAAAGGAGTTAACAAAATTGCCCAAAGACACACAGCAATTAAGAAGTGGAACCTAAATTCTGTCCATAGTTTGTTTCCGTTCCAGGCTGTTCCCAAGACTTGGCCAAGGGTCAGCTTTGGGTCCTCCTGTTTTCATAAAGCTTGAAAACAGAACCCATTGGTGAGGAAGAGAAGACTACACACAACACGAGAATGTAGGCACAGACAGCCGGACTGGCCTCACAGTGGACACCACTCCCTGCCAGGCATGGCAATGTTAGAGAACAGAAAGGGAGCTTCCTCGTTCCCCACCCCTTCCTCTCCAGAGCAGACCACAGAGAACAAGCCCAGCGCTGTCCGCTGCCTCTGCCCAGCTGGGCTGTAGAGGCTTGCCCAGCCCTCACAGTTCTGGGGGAGTCGAGCTGGGCTGTTTGCCATCACGTAGCTTCTTGAGCCCAGACAGAAGCTACGTATTCAGTCCTAGGGTGCTGTTTGGGCCTCCTCCAGCCTTGTTCAGTCAAGGAAGAGGGGCTCTGCCTCATGGTTCCTGAAGCCCATCACACGTGGAGAAAAAGCCTGAGCCAAGCCTACCTTGGTCTCTGCGATCTTCTGAGCAGTCTACCTTCCAGGTCACAGCTAAACCTGAGGACCTTTATGATTAGAGATTAGAAAAAGTCTCACTTCTTGGGGAAGCCCAGAGGCCTGTGGGAAGCTGGGAGAAAGCCATTAGCTCTTTGTGAAAATTTGTTTACTTCTTTAGAGTGGGACCTTTACAACCCGGGGACCCTTTTGAGGGAATCCAGTGACCTTTGGGGGAGGGGTGGCCCCTTCACAGTTCATTTCTGCTAAAGTTCTGGTCCTCATTGACTTCCAGTCCTGCAAGGGAAGAAGCTTAAGGTGGTGGGTGTAATGAATATCCAGCCCTGTAGAATGCTAGAATGGACGGTTTCCCCAGCAGATTCAACAGTGGTCACGATAAGAATAATCAATACAAATTAGGGACAGGCTTCTGTTTTAATGCACTTAGTAACCAGATCTCTCATCGTCAAAGAAATCCAAAGGAGAGCCATGTGCTCCTAAGTGACCAGGCGCTGTTGTGAAGGAAGCGTGCATGTGTGTGTGCGTGCTAGTGTGTGTGTGTGTGTGTGTGTGTGTGTGTGTGTGTGTGTGTGTTCCCTTTTCTCTTAGGGAATTCTATAACTTCCTTCATTCTTCGCCTCTCTCATATTACAGAAAGGAGGTAATTTTTCCTGGCCATTTACTAAAGCTCATTAAAGACTGAACAGAACAAACAATGCTACTCCTCAGAGACTACCATTCAAAGTCACTCTACAATTCTGTGTTCTAATACTTGAGACAAATTAATTATTCCTTAGTGAAAAGTGTATAGTTCCTATTCTTCATTTTTTGGGGGTGGGGAATAATAATGGGGAGTTTCTCTCTGAGTGAAAAGCTGCCTGTGCTGAAGGGAAATGAGAAAAAATGTGTGTTCTGAGAGGAGTAAAAGCAATTATTCTAATAATAATTTCTAAGAATATTAATGTCTTTTTAAAGTAGATTGCCTTCCAATAAACACAGAGGTTGAAGCTATGGGAGGCTGGTTTATTTATTAATCATTCCAAATGTGCCTCTTCTAAATGAACAACTGCATGATCAACTTCACCCCACATATTCAATTTAGTGAAACAGCAACTGGCAAACGTCTCCAAACTTTCGTAACCAGAGACTAATTTGTTTAACACATTTAAAATGTTATACTGATGGAAAGCCTCACATATTAAACTTCAAAGGGAAAAGCTCCTGAGAGTTCCTTGCTTTAAAAACTCCACACTGGAAGCGAGATGGAGCAGAGGCTCGTTCTCCATTCTTCTGTTTTGTTTTGTTTTTAAACACGAGGCGGTCTCTGGGCTCCGGCCTCATCCTCTGCACTGTTTGGTCATCTGCAGAACAGCAAGTATCTTGCTGTGGGGACTGCAAGGCGATGGTTAAGAAAGGTCTAGTGTTTCTCTTTCATCTCTATTAATTAATCCTGGCTCCGTTTGCCCAGAGTACGTTGCCGTTGACATCACCTTCTCCTTACACTTTAAAGAGTCCCAAGAGAGACCCACTACAGAACAAAACTGGACAAAGAGTACATTTGGTAACCATTTTATTTCTCAATTACCAACCTAAACGTATGGAAAAGATTTGCGCGCTATCCGATTTACACAACAATTATGCTTCAAAAGTTTAGAAATAAATAACTTTTCTCTTGGACTCATTAGTTCCTCTACCAATTGTAATTGGTGTCAACTAACGAGTTTGCTCCGTGGCTTGCTCTTAATTACTGATAAAAGCTAAATTGTAACTCTAGCCAATCAGGAACTAGTTTATTCATGAGAGTATAGTACTCTGTTAAAAGCTCTGTTTGTCCTAATAAGTGGTTTTGTGTTTGTCTGAGCCCTTCCATAAGCCCTTTTAACATAAGCAAAAGACTCTTAATAATGATATACAGTGAAGGAATATCATTACAGCCTCTATTCACAGACGAAACAAAGGGAAAACAGTTTGTCAATTTCAAACGTATACATCCCAAGCTGACCAGGCCCTGAAATTCCATCCAGCTGGTGGGAAGTAGACTTTAGTGGCCACAAGTCCAACACTGAGAATTTGTTTCAACCCTCAATGTCTCGGGTGTATTTTTTTTTTTAAAGTGTCCCTAGCCTTCTGACACAGGCTATGAGGAACAAGAGAGGCCAACAGAGGCATGAGGCACGTTAAATTCTAATGGCATAAACAAAGGTTGGCCGGGGCCAAATCTCACATTAAAAATAATAGGCATTCTGGAAACAAGAGTGTTAAGAGATAGCATGTGGTGGGACCATGCCTCCAGGAGGCCTTGCAACAGGAAGAGCCTAATTGCAGACCCGTCATCCTAAAGACAGACTCTTCTATCGCTGTGATGGCGGTGGTAGAGAACCCAAAATACCTCCTCCTCAGGATCATGGGGAATTCTGAAACTCAGCTCCCACTTTATAGTAACTAAGGTACTTCTGATGGTGGCCAGAGCAACAAAGGGACATTGATTTCCTCACACAGTAAGAAATTAGAGACCGGAAGTTTATGTTTAGATTAATTCAGGCCCCACCAACGTGACTGAAGTGACCAGTTCTTACTGTCTCTCTGATCCCTTCCCCGCTCCTTGTGGTCACCAGATGGGGCAGGCAGGAGGTCTAGCCATCTTTCCTCACATTACATCTAAGGGCAAAAAGAGAAGGAGATGACTCCCCTCGCCCCTCATTACTTTGTTTGTTTTGATAAAAAGCAAGGGTGTCTTCCTTGGAGAAGCAGCCTTTAACCTCTTCCTGCAGCTCTTTGGTCAGAATGGGGTCAGGAGCCTACTCATTAACCAGTTGCTGGGGCAGACTGCTCAGGTTTAGGCCAGTGGTGACTGTCTGCAGGCTGTGAGGGTCCCAGGCTTCTGTAAAGCCTTGGCACTTTGCCACCCGACCAAACCAACACTTCACAAGAGTGGAAGGTGGTAAACAGCCTGTCACATAATTAACTCAAGGTAACCATCCTCAATGGCTTTGGCCAGAGGGAAAGGCCAAGGCGTGAATCTGGAAAACAGAGCTAAGCATGGGGTTCAGTCAGCTGCTGCTGCTTATACAGGTGTTCCGACACACCACCCTTCAGAGAAAGGGATCATGTCTGGAACCGGGAGGAGCGACCAAGTAATGAGACAGGGAGAGGACAACCAGGAGCTAGTGGAGGCTAGAGTATCATCTTGCTGGGAGACCCTTGGTGAATCCCCAGCCTCCACTCTTACCTGCTGGTGGGTCCTCAGTTTCCCTTCTCACTTTGGAATTCGATCACTGCTATCTACACATTATCTGTGTGTCTTTAATATCCAACCCATACAAATGGCAAGACCAAATTCTCCCCCTTCCAGATATAGCTTATCCTTTGACTCTTTCTTCTCAGACTGTTCTTGAAGGACTAGACCCACCTTGTGTGCTTTGCAGTGCCTTCTCTGTTCCCTCAGCTAGTGTTTGTTGTGGGCCTACTCAGTGCCACACCCTGTGGGAAATGCTTTGTTCACACCCAGTGGCCCTCTACTGTTAATTCTTTACTGACTTTGCTGGACAGCTTTTGATGTCTTCTGGTTTTGTTAAGGGGGACAAAGTGCCAACCTGAGGTAGAGGTATTTCACATTTAGTTGGCTAGTTTGTGATGTCGAGGCCAGGCCTAGCTACACAGGATCACTGTGTCGGTGACTAAGCATCACAGGGGTGCAGCTTCCCGTCGCCACCCACTCATTTTATAAGCTCAATTTCCATATATGGCAGCAGAGCCAGGGGAAGTGAGAGAGGTGGATTCCCACAACTTGTCTGGGTTTGGAGACAAATGGCAATGGAATGTTTAACTTTAGGGAACACTTATAAAGGTGAGTAAGAGGCTTTGTTTTGTTTTAACCATAGAATGAAGAACCTGGCACAGAGGCCCAGAACTTGAGGGACCATGTGGGGAATTCTCTTGGACTTTTCTCCCCTAGCATCATTCTCCCTTAAAACTTGTTCTGTAGTAACGGTTGATCTCTTATGCATGTGATCAAACTGTGTTTACTCTTCCAAGGTTGACAAGCAGGTGGTTCTAGTGTTAGAGAGGACAAACAGCCAAGCAGTTGGTGCCTTCCCCGCACTTGGCAGCATCTTTATTTGGTTTTAGAAGTCTTTGGTGTGTGGAACTTCTTGAAGATGGGAGTGATTATTTCATAATTAATAGCATACAAATGCCAGACGTTTGGTACATCACAAGATCGACTGCACCAGCAAAGGCAGTACCAACTCCCCTGGCTGCCATGCCCCAAGGAAGACCACTTCTAGCTATGATGAGGTTTGGAATTTGTATGTGACAGTAAGAAGGATCTTGGCAGATACTGCTTATTACCCAACTACCAGCCACTCCATGACCCCACTTCTCCACTCACTTACCCATTCCTCAGCTATTTTTTTTCAAGGCAGAGGTCTGTTCATTCCAGAGGAAACATTTCTCTTACTCAGCCCAGGGGTTCAGTTGTGATCGGCTTAAGGGCAGAGCATAGGTCCCAGCTTTTTTTTTTTTTTAACTAATGACACCTGAAGGGGTAGAGTCTGATGAACATTTTCTTCCCATGAAGCATTTCCAATCATGTTAACTTCTTTGAGGCATTTGGAGATGTTACTAGTCAGTGTTTCCCCAGTGTTTTCCTCCAGCGGTTTCTCAGCCCTCTGGAGTTGGTGTAACCCAAGGCTCAGTCACCGATGCTTTTCTACTTCAACTTCTCTAGTTAGTCTAATCCATGGTTGTAGTACTGTCTGTGCACTTCCCATTTTCAGGTTGATTTCTATGGCTGAGAGCTCTCCCTTTAGTCCGGACTTCCATATCTAACTGCCTTTGAATACCGACCACATGGATGTTTAATGGGATCTCAACCACATGCTTAGGTACAAATAGAATCTTGATTTATTCCTATAATCTAGTCTTCATTGGTGTGCCTGTTTCAGGAAAGGACAACTGCCATTTGCCTGCTTCTGCACAGCACCTCGAGGTCAGCCCGGATTTTATTGTTTCCCTCCAACCCTTCACATTCAATGCCTAGCCTCCAAACATCGTCCTCAGCATCTGTCTGCAGCCTGACACCTCTGGCCACTTCCAGAGTTTGACCTGGTCCATGGCCACTTCTTCTCCCAGGCAGAGCACAGCAGTGATCTCTTCCTTACTTCTCACTTCAGACTTTACCTCTAAGACACCACGGCCAGCCAGCATTATTGTAACTCCATTAAAAAGCTGACAGAGATGTGAGCAAACTAAACTGATTTCTCTCTCCCACCAGTTTGAAAATCACTACTCCACTGTTATTTTGTCAACCTGTGGTGTCACTAGGAACCTATGTGTTGCCAGTCTGCTCCATCATCCAAGCCTTCATCCTGTCACGTGACTTCCATCCTCAGGGTCGTCTTCTGATGAAGCGTTAGCCACCAGGTCCACATTTCACATCCCTAGAGGGCTGGCAAGAGATAGGAAAAGGAGCTGTGGCAATCTGTAAGTGCTTTCCTCGAAGCCTCTGCGTTTCCCCCTTCTATTTTATTTTGTTGATAAAATTTAATCACAGTGTCCATGGGGCTGCAGGGAAGTTAGGAAATACAGACTTTAATGTTAAGGGACAAGATCCACAGCTTCAGCCAGGGTTCTAAGAAGGAGAGACAGGCAGATCTAAGGGTAAACTGGATTTCTGCCTTTACATATTTTTTTTATTTAATTTTTTTTCCCAAAGGAGAGTTAGTCTTTGAAAAATTAAATCAGATTACAATGCCTTCCAATGGACTTCTAAAAAAATCTTTGTATGTTTATGCTTGTGTGTGAGTGCAGGTGTGTACATGCCAGGATGTGCATGCCAAGGTCAGAGAATAACTTTCTCCTGTCTCTGCCCTCCACCTTGTCATAAGAGCACTAGGATTATAGAGATACATTCTACCATGTTTGAGTTTTATGTTAGTTCTGGGATTCAAACTCAGGTCCTCATGCTGGCATGGCAAGCACATTCACCCACTGAGCCTTGTCCTCAGCCCACTCAATAGTATCCCATTGTGCTCTGATTAAGATATAAGTGGTCCTGTCTGTCTCCAATACCTTCTGTAACACTCTCTGTCCGTCTCACTCTATTGGAGGAGCAGTAGGTTTTGCAGAGGATGCCCACATCTGTTCCTGCTACAAGCTTTGTATTTGCTACATCTGAAACATTCTACTTTCAAATCTGGGCAGGGCTCAATAGCTGACTCCAGTCAGGCCTTGTGTCTTGATTTTAGTCTTTAACATAATGGCTGAAGATCTGCTATCAAACTCCAATGGAACCCAAAAGAATCTTACTTTGGGATTGTCTAGCCACACAACATCAAATGCATCCTACAACATTTACGGTTTCAATGTATGTGTGCATATGTGTGTGTGTGTGTGTGTGTGTGTGTGTGTGTGTGTGTGTGTGTATACATATATATGATTTGAATTAAAAAATGTTTATTTTGGGTTTCACATGTGTTTGTATGAGTGTATGCCATGTATGGGCAGGTGACTGTAGAGGCCCAAAGAGGGTGTCAGATCCCCTGAAGCTGGAGATACAAGCAGTTGTGAACTGCCCAACATGGGTGTGGGAACCAAATTTGGGTCCTTTGGCAGGGCAGAAAGTGCTCTTGATTGTTGAGCTATCTCTCTACTCCAAAGAACCGAGTTCTACCACAGTTTTAAAGTCAGTCACTTATTTTCTATAGACAATTATTTGGGCATTTATTTATTTTCAAGTTTTGCAGTTTTGTTTTGTATTTTCAAACTCAAAAACTTACATGCATTGAATCTTTTTTTCCCCATAGACTATAGTGGATAGAATATTTCTGGGATGGTTGTAAATTTTGCCGTAATCAAGTTTTCAAGACTGAAAATTTTCTGCCTAAAGGAACATCTTTATTTGTAAATCTTCATTAAAGATTATTAACAAAAGTTCTACATCATGTTACTTTCATTATGGCAGTCTAAAAACAAAGGTTTAGAGCAGGGCTTCTTCACCTTGGCGCAATAATAATAATAATAATAATAATAATAATAATAATAATAATAAACTATTATTTTTCCCAAAATGTCCACAGATCTATTTATTTTTTATTTTATACAGATGTTTGCTTGTATATATGTAAATATACTGTGTGCATGTCTGGTGCCTGCAGAGGCCACAAGAGGGTGCCAGATCCCCTGAACTGAAGTTAAGATGGCTCTCAGCCTTCACATGGGTGCTGGGAACCTAACCTAATCCAGATCCTATGCAAGAGCAGCAAGTACTGTTAACCTCAGACACATCTTCCTCACCCACTTTCCCCTGCCTTGAGTGTTTTTGGGGTAGCATCTCTGGACTTTACTTTTTAATGCCAGTAGCAACCTTCATTCCATCAGTTGTGATGGCCAAAAGTGTCTCGAGGCATTGCCAAATTCCTAACAGAGCAAAAATCTCCAGTTCAGAAACAGGATTAGAAGTCAAAGATTCATAAAACTATTTGACAAAGCTCACCTACCCCTTGATTAGTAGACCATGGAAGGTCTTCTCAACCTGTAGAGCTTTGCAGAGGATTGGAACTTAGGCCTCATGCTTGCTAGGAGAGTACTCTACCATTGAGCTGCCCCCAACTCCTGGTGTATATTTGGGGACTGAAACTTAACTCATACTCGTGAGGAGAGAACTCTACCACTGGACTGTCCCTTCTTGGTGTATATTTTGTTTTGAAGCAAGGTCTTGCTAAACTGTCAAAGTTGGCCTTGAACTTGTGTGTTCTTCCCAAGACATGCCCAGAATTTGAAATCCTCCTGCCTCAGACTCTTGTGTAACTGGAATTACAAAGTATTATACTGCCAGACCTAGATGAATAACTACAAGTTCTAAACCTCAGTTTTGACACTGGTCTTGAACAAAAACTTCAATTTTGGACTGGAGATTCCTTGTGTAAAAATGGAGGTAATGATCTCGGTCATTTAGAATGTTGGGTGGATAAAGAGAGTCACTCTGTAGAGGAAGTCTGGCCCAGTGTCTGACACACACAGAAAGGCTCATTACTGGCTTTTTTTTCTAAATCAAAATGGATTTGAGTGAAAAAGTAATATATTAGCTATTTCTGTCACACTTACCCTGTGAGAAGGGGAATCTTAGGTGTATGTTGCACAGATAGAGTGTGAATGTCCTGTCATTTCAGGAGCGGAAGGGAATTGATAGCCATCATGAAACATGACAACACAAAGGGATTACTGAAGGCACATGAACTCAGTGTAAACTTATAGACACCATGGTTCTACCTGTTACAGATATTCAAAGTATACACACAGCCTGCACACTCCTTGTTTCTGCTGGCCCTGAGGTCCAAGCTGCTAGGAGCCCTCAAATGATTCCTGTGAGAACCTCCTGCACAGTGGTTCCTCTGCCTGCTTGCTACTCTAGTTTGTGATCTTCCACACAACAGCCAGAGTGAGGCTTGTGAAACAATGGGATCTCTCTGAGTTCAAAATCCCCCAATAGCATGCAGGGAAAGTCCCAAGTTCTAATCCACCCATGTCTAACCTCTAGCCTTATCTTCTGTACTCTGGGCCTTCTGGTCTCCTTCCAGTGTCCAACAGGAGTTAAGTACATGCTCCTCAGGGTTTCTTCACTGCTGATGTTCCTACCTGGATCTCCCTTAGAATTATGGCTTCTGTATTTCCTATAGGTATCTGTACTCATGTTACCATCAAGTCCTCTGCTGTCTCATCTACGTACAAATTTATGCTCCACTTTCACTACCATCCCATCCTGACCCAGTTCTCCTGTCATTCTCACCCTGCTGCATTTTTATCCATAGCATGGTCGGTCTACCATCTGAGGATGAATAATTCGTAAGGGTCACTTTGCTGCTGTACCTACAGAACTATGAACACTGCTGACATACAGCAGGTGCTAGATAACTGTTTTGAGTGGATGGAATGGAAAAAGAATAGTTAAAAACTTCAATGAGACAAATATGTACACAAAGAAAACCATGATTCCATTCATATAAGTAAATGATGCAGGTCCTTCATTGCCGACATCTCCCCCCCCCCCCCCCCCCCCGTTTTCCCACTGTCCTGAACACTTGCTTAAAACAGCTCTGACGTGTATAATATTCCCACAGTCAGGAACCCTTACAATCCTAAGGGAAGAGAAACATGGTGCTGATGATAGGGCTAGAGGTAAGAAGTTCATGACCATTAGCTCAAACAAGGCAGCTAGTCACTTCATTCTGGCTGCTCCATATAGGTCTAGTACGGGGAATACAGAGACAGCTGAATCCTTAGGTCCATAACTTGCTCAGATGGCCCTGCCCAACTCTCCCCCCCCCCCATGCTGTTCCTCAGATTCATCCCGAGGTCTCCTATAGCCTGACTGGTCCCCTTTGGATGACACACTTCGGATAGGATTGATAGGCTCTCTACTGGTCATGATTCTAGTATCATCCCCTGGTACATGCAATTTGACTGACATTTGTCACTTTTTAAATTGTCTAGGCTCTAATTCCTTCTAGGGTATTATTACCTTTTGCTCACTGTATAATCTTGGCAGGAGGATGCCTCCAGGGCTTGCTCTCTCTAAGAGACCCTAAGAGCCCCGTTTCTTCCCCATCTGTAGGAAGCAGGTTCCTGACCTGAGAATGCCCAAAGGAAGGCTTCTTCAGGGACTCTGCGAATAGAATGGGTGACCCAATGCAATATCATTCAAACCAACTATTCCTGCCGAGAGATCACTATTGAAATTCTTACCTTCTAACTCTGGAATTTTGTGCTATTTTCCAGACTGGTCCATAGGTCTTGGCTTAATCCCAAGAATTGCTACCTTTTTATATACCCCATCATGCATGAGTTATTTATTGTATTATCTGTTATAACCCCAATCCTAATTGATACAAACCACAATCACAGTGAGAAAACTCAGGCTTTCTGCTTCAGGCTGTTAGGGAAGGCGACGGGACAACAAGGAAAAAAATAGAATTGCTTCTACTAGAAGAGAAGGAGGGAACAAAAAAACCTTCTCAGGCTTCTTCTCACAGATTTTGCATTAGTTTCTGATATCAAATTACATAACATTGGTGGTTTAAAACAGCTCCTAGCTATTATCTCTGGGTCTGTGTGGGTCAGAAGTCTGGGCATGGCATAGCGGAGTTCTCTCTGCAGATTCTCACTAGGCTGAAGGCATGATGTCATTTGGCTCTGCCATCTCATCTACTGCTCAAGCTCTCTGCTTGTTGTTAGGATATCCTAAGAGCAGCAGGACTGAGGTCCCCATTTCCTGGCATCTCCTCAGCCTCTGAAGGCCTTTCTCAGGCACCTTCCCATGGGTCCTCTTTGAACAGACCCCTCATTATGGCAATTTCTTTCCATGCTAGCAGGACAGCATTGTCTGCAGCTTCGAATATATTTGACTTCCTCCATTTCTGACTTCCAGACACTCTTTTCAAAGATCTTTTGGTGAGGGTGACCCACTATCAATAATGCATTATGTGGGGCAGCTATAAAAGGAGTGGGAATCTGGGGGTCTTCTAGGAATTCTGACTTCCATGGCATTCCTGTTAGGCCCTTGGAGCTCTTAAGTGGATGCTACTGAACCAAACAGGACATCTAGCTACGGTAGCAAACACCTATGGACAGAGCTTCTTGCTACATCACTCTTAGGGTTGCTGGGAAAAAATGTACAGGTGCCAATGTGAGGCTTCTCACTCTTTCTAGGATAGTTCTCACCAATATTAAGTAGATAATGGTACTGGTTTTGTTTTTGTGCCTCCCCCCCCCCCCTTTTGAGGGCATATTTGTGCATTTCTAGGACTGGAGAGATAGCTCCGTGGTTACGAGTACTTGCTGTTTTTCCAGAGGACCCAAGTTCAATTCCCAACACCCACATCATGCTGCTTATAACCACCTGCAACTCCAGCTCCAGGGGAATCCAACATCCTCTACTGATTTCTTGAGGGTACCCATGCATGAGACATACATGCACACAGATAAATATACATAAGTTAAAAAAATCAGAAGCCTCTTCCTGATTGGAGGAATCATACAAGAAATTTCTTCAAGTCTAAAAAAAAATGCACTTTGGTCATGGAGATCTGAGCCAACACCATTGCCACTTTGCAACCTTCAGGGAAAATGATCATTCTCCATTGTGATTGGGTAAAAATGAAGCCATGTAATTGTAGCACAACAGTGTCATAGGATCCATGACACCTGCTTTGAAAATAAATCTCTCGGTTTTGTCTTTCCTTTATTTTCAATGAGTGCTCCAGCGTTGTGTGGCTGCATTAATCTAGCAGCAGGGAACCATTATCCTATGACAACAGTCTCTCCCATTAACATTATCTTTTAATTTTAAGATTGTTTAGATGACTGCTAGGAGCTACTAAATTAAGACAAAATGAAGAAAGCATTATTTTCTCCCAGCCAAGTATTCAGTCAAATAACCCGCCTCTGATCCTGACTGCTCTTGCAAAAGCGACACCATTATTTTTATTTCAGATTTCAAAATATTATTTGGGCGTAAGTTGAAATTTCCAGATATGTAGACATGTTTTGAATGTCATCTAGGAAAATAACCATTAAATTGAAATTATTATTATACTGCTTGCCTTATTCCAAAGTATATATTAAGAGTTGGAAATACTGTTATTTTTCTAGGAGGCAATTGTTGTAGTAAATCAGACAATAATGAAATCACAATGATGAAAACTCAGTAAAGGAATAAAAGAAACATTTGTCTAGTAGAGTTTACTCTGGGAAATAATTGGATTTGGAGAATGTAGCAAAAATGAGATAGGAGGAAAAAACCACAAAAGTAAAATAGAATTGTTATGGGCAAGTATTATCCAATATTCTGATAAACTTTAAAGTGACAGTTACATCATATTGAACAGTATCTGTGAATTTTATATCCACATATTACAAGGTTTTCAAATAATAACTAAATTAGCTAATGTTCATTGGATTCAAAAGGTCTCTTATCCTATGAGCTAGATCCTGATACTTGAAGAGATGCAAAAACCTTTCAGTACGTGTTTTCCTTCCCTGCCTCTGGGTTCTCCAGAAGCAGGGGCTAGAATAACTGTAAATGAGGAATATATCTAAGTAGTTATGTGACCAGTGATTTTACACATTCAGTAGTAGAAATCTGTGATTCCCAGTTCCCACGAGGAAAGCAAATGGAAGAGAATTCACAGACACCGAGTTACTGTGTTAATAGAATCTCTCTGGGGGAAAAGAAGAAATGCTTAAGTTGTGAATTCCCCCATATTGTTAATGTACTTCAAGTAGGCCATCAATATGTGTCCTATTTACTGATAGGCACAAAATAGGTGGAGGGAAATCAATCAAAACCCCCGTCCATAAATTATCATGACTTCTAGAAATTATCAAAACTTCACTGGAGTGTCATGTGCAGTCTTCCCAGCAATGAGTTATAGTCAATAATTCACACCCTGACTGGACTGATAACAGACAGATATTCTAATAATGTGTAGGATTTACTGCTGGACACCAGCAGTAAGTGGGAACTCCAGTGCAGTGTTAACTGTTATCTCAGTGGGGAAAGGCAATAAAAATGGGATGAGACATCTGGGTACAGTGTTGGGACACTTATACTCTAGGGCTAGAACAAACGTATCTTAAAGGCAGTCTTGTTTAAGTTTTCATTTCTTAAGCAAATTCTTCCCATGGCATTGTTCTAGAATGGCTCTTCTTGGCCTTATTGTCAGTGAACACAGCAGATGGGTCTGTAAAAACGTGAACATAAAAGTCAGTTTTATTCCTTGGTTCTTCCCCCAAATTCGAGAACAGCTTCACTTGAATATTTCATTTTAAAGGAAATTTCTTTAAAAAAAATCACCGTAGACTAAAAGTCTTAAATATATTTCCAGTGATTTCTTATCATACAGAGAGATCAACAAATTTGCTTTCTCTGTCAGAACGTTTTGAAGCCAGAAAAGAAGAGGTGATTCATCAAAAACAATTTTATTATGAAATTTGATTTATGTTGAAAAATATAAATGATGACGTTATAATGTGTACCTCTGCGTGGAGGGAACACATTTTAGTCAATTGAGTTATCCAATTTTATTATTTTAAAAAATCCATATCTGGTTGTTCTTTTTACTCGAAAAAATTTATAGTGCTATATAGAGTAGAAATGCATGTTTTTCAAGTCCACAGACAGCTATGGATTGTACTCCCCTAATTCCAACAGAGTCATTCATTACAATGAATAAATATTCTCATATTTTCATCAGTTTCTTTGTGAGCACATAGAAACTAGTATATTTAAAATAGCACATTTCATTAGAAAACTGCACAGAGTAAAAAAAAGCTTACTTATATCAATACTACAATTAAAAATGACACTACAGAAGTTGTGGTTTAGACAATTTAAGATTTCTGAATTATTATCCTTTTTTTTTAACCAAAAGCAGAGATAACAAAAAAGAAAATGAATTCTGTTGTATGTTGTTGTAATTTCTCTGTCAATAAGTACTTAGTTCCTTTGTCTGGGAGAGGGACAGTAATTGATTTTAAATAGGCTCACTGTTTTTGACAAAATGAATATACAATTTTAATATACTCAATAGTGACTGTCTCACATACATATACATTTATATTCTCGTTTGTACCTATTATTAAATTTATCCAGAATAAGTTTCACCTCAGTTTCAATAAGCATCACCTGATCCATTAGACCACCTAGAACAGCAGTTCTCAACCTGTGGGTCCAGGTAGGTCCCTTTCACAGGGTCACCTAAGATCATGGGAAAACACAGATATTTACATTATGATTCATAACAGTAGCAAAATTACAGGTACAAAGTAGCAATGAAAATAACTTTATGATTAGGGTTCAGAACCACAGTGTGAGGAACTGTCCTAAAGGGTCGCAGCACTAGGAAGCTTGGCAATGCTGCTGTAGAAGGTCTGAAGGAACACACCAAGACTTTTGAAGATAGTCTGTGAATTGCTTTGCAGAATATCACTTGTGCTTGAAGTGTTGACAGACTTCAATCTTAGATATGTAGTATGGAGAAGCCAAATCTCTCCAAAGAAACCGTCACCATGAGATATAGTCCTAAATGAAGATTTACTAATAGTTCTGAAGCAGGTTTGGGGTGTAGTTAAAGCCTTTCTTCCTTATGAACCCACATGAAGAAAATGAGTCATTTTTTACAATTATATTAAAGCTGCCTTGCTTGCCAGGGAAAACATTCACGAATCTGTTCCCTTTCCCCACATCACCTTTTTTACCTTCCCTGACATTGCCACATGCCCTAATAAAACAGAAAAATTAAAAGCAGAATCTACATCTTCAATTATATTTCCAATTACAGCAGTCTCAATGCTATGTCATCAATATGGATATTGTTTTCTTCAGCCATGTTCTGTTTTATTTCAAAAAGATCAGTCCCTCCCCTATGGTTTTGATTCCCTTATACAGTAGGAGTTAGGCTAGAACTTTCTATCTAAAATGGATTCACATAAATGATTTGGTGGGATATTTACCATGTATAATAATTGAGATTTTTTTCATGTTCTAATAAAGCCACTGCTTATCCTTTTATCATGAGAACTCCTCTCTTGGTTCGTTCCCCTTCCGTGTTTTGAGACAAAAATCTCATGCAGCTCAAGCTGTCTTGGACTTTTCTATGCAGCTAAGGATGGCCCTGAATTTCTGATTCTTCCGTCAACACCTTCTGAGTGAGGGTCACACGTGTGCTACCACTCCTGTTCATGCTCTCTTGGGGATCTAACAAAGCTACACTCTGCCCCAACACTCAACCAACCGAGTTCCATCCCCTAGCCCTCCTTTTTTCTTCTTCTTCCTCTTTCTTCCTTTGAGGTCTTGCTGCCCCAAATTTCCCAGCTCGGTCTTCCTACCTCAGCCTGTCAAGTAGCAGGGACAAGAGGAACACATGACCAGCACACCACATTCAGTTTTAACTCCTCTTCTTAAAAGCTTCAGGCTCTCCCAGGCCCTGGTTACTGTACTGTGTTCCCCACACCCAGCCAATAGAAAAGCATAACCCACCCGCTAGTCTTTGGTCTCAGTTTTTTAACGAGTTTCCTCTTCCTGCCTTCTACACTGGGACCTTTGGAGTTCTAAGACGCCAGAGTAAAGACGGGCAGTCACTCTTGCAATGTCTTTCTAAAAAGCTTTCCTTCAAAACCACAGTTTTTCACGGGCTTTCAAAGGACACCATCCTGCCCTCCTCCCCTTGAAAAAGAGCTGGGCGCTTGTCTTGGACATTGCCACCTCAGATGGAGGACAGACTTCTGCTGTCTGTGGATTCTTAGAATAATTCTCACTGGAGAGTGCAGAGTCCATGAAGGAGAGCTCAGGCGAGAAGATGGAAGGTGTAGACAAATAATTTCAGGGCAAGTAGGGAAAAGGAAGGCCTGATTTAGGATCCATGTGGTTCCTATATTTAATAAAAACTTGGGAAACAGTTTGGGGTTCTTTCTTTCTTTTTTATAAAGTACCACACTTTTGTGTCTTATTTTAGGTTACTGGGAGATGGCTATGTGACATCAGCAGAGTCTTCCCACACCAACAGACACAATGCAGCATTATCCTGAGTTAATTTTACATCAGAATTATTTCTTGGGGCTATTTTCTGTAATTGTTTCAACAACTCTATTAAAGCATCAGTACCCTTCAAGAACTTCTATGTGTTCACTGTTTTATGTGTTTAGGATGAGCACAAATAAAAGAGGGACCTGGGATTCCTCTCTCAGACAAGCACTTTGGGAGACCACGGACAGACCTAGCTACCTGCATGAGAAAGGACCGCTTAGACTAAGGATGCAGAAATAAAGACTACCCAGAGGTGGCGCTGTGGTTAAAGTACACCTGGATTTTGATTATGGCGAATGGATCACTTCCTACCCTTCGGAGAAGATGGTAGCTAGCCTCTACCACCTTTGCATTTCTATAACCACAATAATCAGTAAATACAGCTTTCTGGTGATATATTCCAGCCCACTCCACTTCACTGGGGTATGTATGCAGACTTCACATACAATTAGAACCAAAACAGTAAAACCACCACTGAAAGCGTAGGCCCTGTGTAGCCCGGAGACACATGTTCAAAGTTCCAGCATTCTCTCTTTCCTTCCTTCCACAAAAACTACCTGGATCTTTAGAGAACCATTCAGTGATAGCGGAACACATTCCTGCTTAAATTGATAAGATTTTATTTTAGAATTAAAATTTCATTTTAGTGTTCATACTTGAAATATCATTGCTCACTATGATGCTGTTATGTGTTCTGGTTTTAAAAAATCAGCTAAATAGGAAAAATAATGATCATATGGTTTAACGTCTTCATTTTTTTTCTAGATAAGAAAGTGATTGCAAAGAGATGGAAATCTTCTCATCTGACATATTTTATCACAATAGTAGCCACTGAGATCTTGTACCAGCTGGACAAGGTGGTGTAGGCCCGAAATCCCAGAACTCAAAAGAAGGCAAAGGTAGAAATATCTACTTTGAGTCTGGTATTAAAAAACAGAAATCCTTGTGTTTACCTAGTTGTGGTTGATTTAAATTATTAACAAGTCAAAAATGAACCCAGGAATTACAATTTATTATTCTTTCATGGTGTTCTTTCCTCCTTTGAATTAAAAAAAAAATCTTTCCTAAATTGGCCTGCTTCCATCATGTTCATCTGCCCGTTTTCTGCATAGGACGTTCCAATTATTATTATCACGTCGATGATTGTGATAAGAATGCTTTTAATATGTGCACAAGGTGAAGTGAGCATGCAACGTTAAATACAAATCCACAAAAATAATTTTTAACTGTAACATGCTAGGAATTCCAGGAGCTAGAATATAGAAATGGGCATTTTAACGGACATTAAAATCATCCTCTGCTTGGTTTCATGGGCAATATTTACTCTTTCGCCCTAATTTTGGCAGTTTAAAGGACCAAAAATTCTGCACACAGATACTAGGACTATAGATGTTTTCGCCTGGTTTTTCTTCAACTTCTTTTCCTCAGTCTAGCAGGCCTGTGTGTAATACAGTATGAAAGCTTGTCCCACAAGGCTGGTTGTAGTTAATGATACTTAGCAGAAGGGCTTTGCACTTCCATGATAACTTCCAGAAAAAAAATCTCTCTGGAACTTACGATTAATAATCAATCCTAATATTAACCTCAGATCAGAGACTTATTAAACCTATTTGGCAGAATAAAGTCGAATAACTAGAGAGTCAAGGATCTAGGCTGAGCTCTGGCCCTGGGAAAAGGCTCTGGAGCTAGCACTCCTCAGATCTTGGTATGTAAGAAATGACTAGTCTTCCTTTCTCAGGGCTGTGAGCTAGCAGGTCTGGCAAAGGCTTGCATCGCTTTGGGGGCTACGAGAGAGCGAGCATATCATCCCCCAGACTGAGGGAGAACGATGAGCAAAGGCTTTTCTATAAAGTTTTCTTCATCTCTGAAAACCAAGTATGTGATCTGTGTCCACCAGCAACTGACAAGCATCTAGGAATTGCCTGCTCCATCCAGTTTACACGGGTTAATGAGAGCAAGATGGGGTTAAGCAGGCAGTGCTTAGGTAGAAACTACTTCCCACTTTCCCCAAGGTTTTGAAATCTGCAATCCCGTGAATTAAACAAAACACCCGCTTTTGCGCCTGTGTGAAGTCCACCTCCCTCCAGCAGAA
Source organism: Peromyscus eremicus (assembly GCF_949786415.1). Classification (NCBI taxonomy): domain Eukaryota; kingdom Metazoa; phylum Chordata; class Mammalia; order Rodentia; family Cricetidae; genus Peromyscus; species Peromyscus eremicus. The sequence continues at coordinate 115,127,354 of NC_081421.1, read as the reverse complement.
GGAATCCTCTACCCTAACAGGAAGAGACCCATTTCTGGGAAAGTAAGTTTCCGAGGGTCTGCTCTCTGGGCCAGGGAAGGCGATCCCCGAGGCCCTTCGGGGGCGGCTCCATGCGTCCCCACGCGCCGGACAGGCAGGTGTGGTCCCGAGCCTGGGCACGCGCTCCCTGGCCGCGTCCCCCGCGTCACCGAGGTCCCTTCTCGTCCCCCCCGACCCCGGCCCCCCGCCTTCCCGGGCCCGGCCCGCTCAGCCGCTCGCCTCGCTCCCCGCCCCCCCGAGTCTCGTTTCAGTCACCCTTTGTCCTTCCCCGGATTGGCAGGTTTTATTATTCCGCCTGAACAATCCGGCCGCCCAGTGGCTGAGGGTCGCTGACGTCGGCGGCAGAGCCGGGGAGTAGTTGGGATTCTGCTCTGTCAGTAACACATGTGTAAGCGCCGCCGAAGGAGCGAGCGAGCCGGTTAGAGGCCCGCGCCGCCGCCTCCGAGCCGGGCAGCAGCAGCGGGGCAGCCGATCGGTCCAGCGCTCCCGGCTAGCCCGCAGCTCTCCACTCCGTGCGCCCTCGCGCGGGCCGCGGGGCCGAGCTTGCACCGCCGCTCCCGGGCCGCAGGTCGCGGGAGGGGGGAGCTCGGCCGAGCCGCCGGCGGCCCCGAGCGGGCGGGCGGGAGGAAGGCGGCGGCGGAGGAGGAGGAGCGCGGGCGCGGCGGGGGCGGGAGCGCGTACAAAGTGAAGCCACATTGCCAAACTTGCAGCCGCGATTGCAGCAGTGGCTGCCGCTGCGCCGCACGGGCCGGGCCGAGGGCGCCTGCAGCTGCTCGCGCGCAGCCGGGGGCTGAGGACCAGGACCCGCGGGCTGAGACTTGACACTTCTGCGCCGGGCCGCCTTCCACTTAGCGTGGGGCTCCCTCTACCCGCCCCAGAGCCACGCGATTAAAAAAAAAAAAAAAATCAGCCCTTAGCCCCCTCCTCCCCTTTCCTGCTTCTGCGAGAACTCCCTCCCTCCTTCCAGCTCCGCCGGCCCCGGCGCCCCTGCCCTGGAAGCCGAGCGGCTCCGCTCGCATTTCGCCGCCGCCGCCGCCTCTCGCAGTATTGCAATATAGGGGAGAAGCAGGTAAGGGGGTGGCTGGGGGCACCGCGGCCGGGGAGGGGGCGAGGGGGGGGGGAGCTGATCGGGGCCGGGGCTGTTTTCTTTGGCTTCCTTCCCTTGACCGTCCCAAATTGCAAGTAAACAATACGTCGCCTTAGATAATGCGTGAGTCTGAAACTACCGGAGGCCGGCCTGCGAGCTAGCACGGAGGGCAGCCCCGGGCCGCCAGCTTTGTAGCGGTTCCTTGCTTACAAAAGGGTTCTTCTTGGAGACCGGGCTGGTGGGGACCCTGGAGAGAGGGCTGGGGGCAGTTTCAGTTCCTAAAGGAAAGGCAGGGTCTGCTTAGATGAGAAGTGGTGTGTGCGTGGGTGGGGGCGATAGTCGTGAACACCCCCCCCCCCCAACACTATTTGAAACAGGGACCTAAAAGCTCTAAGTGACCAGGATCCGGCATTGCCGGTTCTTTTTAAAAGAATTCCTCTTGGCTTATAAGTCTTTTGTTCCAATCCAGGAGAAATCCGGTGAATCACCTAATTAAAATCAAGACATGAATTAAGCATCCATTTTTGTACTACAAATGGCCAGCGCTACGTTTGTCCCTCCCTTGGTCTCCATTAAAAAACACCAGAGACGTTGTTAAAGGGGGGCAGATTTTGCCTCTAGCTGCCAGCTCTGCTTTCTATTTCACTGACTATCCCAGGACCTAAATTGCTTGGCTATGTAATTACTAGAGTATAAGCCTATTTAACTTAAAAGCTTTCTTTCTTTTTTTTTTTTTTCCAACTCTAAATGAAACTTGATGAGGGCCCGTCCTTAGTTATCAGGGGAGTCAGTTTCTGGTCAGTCCTCTTGATTCATCTCTTTTAGATTTAATCAGCATTAAGGTATTGCTTGTCCTTAAGAGCTTTAGCTAATGGGGTTACTGGATGCTTTTCTCAGTGTAATGTTTCCTTTTCAAAAAAAATACATATATATTTACCTCTCACTAAAGATGGGGGCGGGGAGCAGCTTGGAATCTCCTCCCTCCCCCTCCCCTTTTAAAAAGGAATTCGGAGCGATTAAAACGTTGAGGGGGAACAGTTTAAAGACCTAGGGCAGGAAATGCAGATTCATTTGGGTTAGGGCTGAAATTGTAACAAAAAGCAATTCCTCGAGTAAATGCATCAGATAAATCAATTTACATAAAGGTATGATGCATTCGGATAAATGCAATGCTAATGGGTTTTAGAGCGGTCCTGTTTCCAGAGTCTCAGGGTTTTGTTACAGCTTAATTGGTGCAGTTCTTATTCTGGTTTATTGTGCGGTCACTGGACACACGTTCCGGGACTCTTTCGGAGGAAATGTGTTTAAAATCGGCCTATTTAAGGAACCGGAGTCCTTCTTTCGTTCGCTCTCCCCTGTTCTTTGCAGCAGTTAACTTGGGCTGGAGACAGACAAAGTTCGCCTTCTCCCTTCTGAGGTATCAGCTGAATGTCTTGAGCAGATAGCTGGGAGCCTGGGGGAGCTCACACTCTCGCCTTACAGAGGACAAAGACAAAACAAGCTGCTTAATTGGCAGTAAATAACTTGATCTTTTTATAGAATAAGTGACTGGAGAAACACTAGGACTTTATTGGACTCCGGATTGGAGGCAACAAATTAATCGGTTTAAGCTAAGCTTTATAAATTGATTCCTATATTATACCCCAGTTGCTTCTCTTGTGGCATTCATTAGAAAGTGTGTGTATGGGGGGGGGGGGAGTTAAAAGCAGTTTGGGGTGACAGCAGGACTGACTTGAATTTAACTTGTGTGTCCCTCAATAGTGCCTCCTCGCACATTATCTACCCCCCCCCCTTTGGAGGAACAAAGCTCTAGCATTTAAATTGCTGATCAAGGGCAGATTAGCGAGACCAAAGTGGAGAGTGTTTGTATAGGAAGTTAACAGGCATCCTAAAGTTCAATGATCTATTATCCTTGCCTGTGTCCTGAAAACACTCATTGATCTTCAAAAATGAAATGAGATTTGGAACAATAATGGGAGATGGCGGTCACCACAATGGCATGTGAAAGGTGCTGTTTAAAATACGAAAAACCAGTTTCGCAACTTTACACCCGTACCCCCCTCCCCTCTCGCCACCTTGCCTCCCCTCCCACCACCTCCATCTCCCCTTCGGCTTTTCCCTCCCTCTCCCCCCCCCGCATCCCCCCCCCCCCCCCCCCGCTCCCCGCCTTGCCCAAAACCCCGAACTATTTGCAACTTATGAACTGCAGCCTCACTTCCCCCGGCAGAGCTCGGGAGGGAACGTGGCTGCGGCGGGGCGGCCACCTCCAGCGGCCCGCGGCTGGCTCGCGGGGCTCGGCGGGGGCCGGGGAGGGGCCGGGCGCGGCGGTGGGTGGGTTTGACCCTCATTTGCTGGAGGCGGGCGGCGGCGGGAGGGGCGGGAGGAGGCGGGCGCTGGGGGGGGGGGGGGAGAAGGAGGAGGCGCCGCGAGGGGTGGAGCGCGCCACCGAGCCTGGCTCTCGGAGTTTTGACAGTCCCCGAGCTGAAATTGTCAGCGGCGGCGAGCGCTTTGGAAAGTTGAGAGCAGCTCGTGGCCCCAGAACAAAGCTTGAGAAAAGTAAACAGGCGGCTGCTGCCGGCGAGCCTCCCTCCTTCCCTTCTCCCCGATCGGCCTCCTTCCCGCCCTGGCCCTGCTGCTGCTTCTCTTGCAGCCACTCTGGGGGAGGGAGGAGGGGAGCGCGCTGGCTTCAGGCGCCCCGCGATCGACTTCTAACTTTTGCATCGCCCGTTTTTGTCTTTCTCTCTCCCTAGACCATGGTGAATCCGGGCAGCAGCTCGCAGCCGCCCCCGGTGACGGCCGGCTCCCTCTCTTGGAAGCGCTGCGCAGGCTGCGGGGGCAAGATTGCGGACCGCTTTCTGCTCTATGCCATGGACAGCTACTGGCACAGCCGCTGCCTCAAGTGCTCCTGCTGCCAGGCGCAGCTGGGCGACATCGGCACGTCCTGTTACACCAAGAGCGGCATGATCCTCTGCAGAAATGACTACATTAGGTAAGTCCGCTGCCTTTCTGCCAGATGGGCGAGCCCAGCAGGAGCAAGGCCAGGGGTTACCAGGGGTTTAAGGATGGAGCGGACATCTATGGGGATCCATAACAGACTTCACTTCAAAAGAGAGAGAGAGAGAAAAACCCTCTAGTTGGAGGCATTAAGGGACTCAAGAAAGCTTGTGTTAATTTTACAGTATTTGATAACAAATTAAGGCTAAAAACTCTGATCTGGTGGTATTTGGGCGGTTAAGTGTCCAAGGTTGAGCACCCTCTGGAATAAATTCTAAGTGTAGCCTCAGCTTGGTCTTCAGGTTAAAAGTAAGCATGTCTAAAAATGTGGGCTTTCAGGTGCTTTCTCAGAGCTAAGCGGGGACTCACACTCGGAGACAAAAGGTTTATTTAAAAATAAAAGTGCAGTTAGTGAGAAATGATTCGTCTCTAGTGATGGCTAATTATGATATTTACATAAGCACTTCTCAACTTTTTTGAGCGGAATGCTGTGACTCATTCTTTGTGCTCCTTATGAAAAACACTGATTACCCATCAGTTTAAAGATTTGTAATTCTTTTTATAGTAAATAATAATAATAATAACAACAACAATAAAATAAAACCCAGATCTAGTGGTAGTGTTTTTCTTCATAGGCTCACTGGAAAGATTTAGTATGCTCACGGTTGGTGTGTGGCTTTTGGTGGAGAATCTGGCTTTTTTTGTTTTTTATTTTTTTCATTTGAAGAATGTTGGGGTTTGTTTTTTGTTGTTGCCATTTGTAACACTGCCCTTGATCCCCAAAAGAGACGATAGGATTATGCTAATCTTGCATTTTAAAGCAATGTATAGGAATAGTCATACCAGCGTAAGCGTCTTTTCCAACAGGCTTCGGGGCAGCTAATGGAAAGAATTCAGGAGGTCAGGTGCCTATAGGATCTTTTCAGGTGAACTCAAGCTACTTAAACTCATTAATTTGAAAGGAGGCATTTGAAGGATTACACATTTAATTTGAGTAAATGGTTTGATAGACTGATGCACATGAATGCTTCTAGGAGGTGTTCTGTTTCAACATCCAGTAATTAAAACACACACACACACACACACACACACACACACACACACACACACACAGAGGCACATCAATGGTAGAGAAACGCACACTTAAAAGAATTTCCTATTTGTTTCTATTCTAAACCTTTGTCCTTATAGTGTTACAGCCATCAGTAGAAAATTCAGTTTAGTCTTCATTTTGGGTAAACAGTGGATGAGATATTTTATTCAGAGTTCAGTTCCACTGTGGTTATCATCATCTGTGGCTGATGCAGCGCAAGGTCTCAGTGCAGTTTGGAGCTGAGTATGAGTGTTTGCCTTGATATCACTAGAGTAAAATGATGGAGTAAAATGACGTTTGGTTATTCGGATAATGCAGCCTATATCCACTCTACAAGCATCCTCAAGCAGTCAAGTGAAAGAAATATGGGAGGGGGAGCTTTTATTTTTAAATTAATAGGGCTGCATTAATTTCACTAAGTGTTCTTTTAGAAGTAAATGCTGGAAAATCAGCAGGAGCTTGGGTGTAATGCTTTCTGGTTCTCCTTCCAAGCAATGCCATGAGCTTTGACAGTATTATAATTAAGTGGAGACAAAAGTGTGGTAAGGAAGGATGGTGGTTTGAAGTGGAAAAATTGACAGTGCAGTCAGGATTTGGTGAATGGTGCAGTTTCATCTCTTCAAGTGTCTTTTGGGGGGGCGGGAGGGGGGGAGGCGACTATCTTTGCTTCTGATTACCACTAATTAAACAGGAGATGGGTCTACTTGGATTCCCAAGGGGCAAGTTTAGGCAAGTGGCTTCCTGGGAATGAAGTCCATTCCTTTCCTTATTCTTGGGGCCAAATGATGAATGCCCTTTTGGTGTTTTCTTGGGGTCTAGTGGAGGATGTGCACACAGCTCTAAACCTGAAATTATCGTGGAGACTTGCTTCTTTTTGCCTCTGAACTTGTGGACTGGAATTTGGCTTGCTCGAGAACTAGATGCTACCCTAAGAAACTTTTGTCTGCCCAGAAGAGACCAATTCTAGTTCAGTGCCAAATGTATCATGGACAGCCTCACACTTTGCTCAGGGCACCGCAAGCCCAGCTTCCTATCCAGCCCCATAGAGATGCCTGAAGATACTTTTCTCGCTGTCCTTTAAGGAACCCAAACGGTGGGAAAATGAAGAATGTGCTGGCATTCTGTTCCATCCCAGATATCCCCTCTCCCAAACGCCCCCAAATCCACTTGTTGGGGGAGCTTTCAGTTCTTCAGAGACCAAGGACTACGGAAGAGTGGAAAGAGTGGCGTGGTCCCTCTGCGGGTGAAGAAGACCCCTTTGCCTGTCTGAGACCACAGGGCCATTTATTAAGGGGCTTTTACATAGTCTGAGGTTTTTTTTTTGTTTTGTTTTGTTTTTTGTTTTGTTGTTGCTTTTTAAACCACCAAGATCTAGCTAAAAAGCTGCGGGGAGCTGGGCGAGGCCAATGGGGAGTAGGGGGTAGGAAGGAGAGGGAGGTGTCCCCCCCTCCCCCAGTCACTCCCCCATTCCGTGGCCAAGTGTCGATTGAGCAGAGCTGGGCTTCTGCCTCCTCTCCTTCAAGATTTCAGATAAAGCAGCGGCCTTGCTGCAGCGAATCTGCACAATTAAAAGCTTTAATTAGTGGCTCCTCCATTTTCTTAGTTCTGATGGGCTTTATCTAATGAGATCTGGTCTCTGGCTTAGATCTACTCCGAATGACGTGTCCGCAATGAATGAGAGCTTCGTCGCAAACAAAACATTTAATTAACAAAATTGGCCTCTAAGAGAGGGAGGGAAAGGCTGGAAGCGGGGTGTAGAGAGGAGGGGGAGGGTGGATCTTAAAGAGACCCACGTCTGCCTGACCCCTCCACCTTTCAAAAGTCGGGGAACCTTACAGCTGCCCCCTCCCTTCCGCAGCCTCCGACCCCTCAGCTCCACCCCAGCGCCGTGGAGTAGCTTTGCAAACTCCCGTTCTCCCACCCCCGCCCCCCCTCGGTCCGATATGCTTTCCTCCACCCCCACTTCGGGCCGGGTGACTGGCGCGGAAAGTGCGGCCAGAGGAGGAAGTTCGGACGCCGTCGGGTCGGGTGGGGCTCCGGTCGGAGCAGGCGAGTGGGTGGGTGGCGGACCGGGTCCACGGTGCGGGGCCGCGAGGGGGCGAGCGCAGGGCAGGAGCCGGCG